>NC_137678.1:8299230-8761730 GCF_963989245.1 Nansenia antarctica
GTTCTATCTCCGTTTAGAATGATAAGGTTCTATCTCCGTTTAGAATGATAAGGTTCTGTCTCCGTTTAGAATGATAAGGTTCTATCTCCGTTTAGAATGATAAGGTTCTATCTCCGTTTAGAATGATAAGGTTCTATCTCCGTTTAGAATGAGAAGGTTCTATCTCCGTTTAGAATGATAAGGTTCTATCTCCGTTTAGAATGAGAAGGTTCTATCTCCGTTTAGAATTATAAGGTTCTATCTCCGTTTAGGGCAGTTCAGAGATATTGAGCGTCAAAGTTGTTACATTCCATTATGTTTTGTGAGATGGTCAGATGGAACCTTTGTATTTTATGAATTACTAACTCAAAAATGTCAACATCTTAAAAATAACACCACACAGGCATTAATAAACACCTATGGATCAGATTATGTAAAAAAACAAAACTCAATTTTGACAAAAATGGAGATAGAACCTTATAATTCTAACGTCACGAACTGTTGTAGGACACAGAGCCAGGTTGCTGCCAAAGACTGTCTCCAGAGCATGCATCACGTTTAGTAGTCATAAAGCGCTTAAGCCCGCTAGCCTAAGTGACAGCATTAATAAACCATGGCATGAACAGATCAACTGAGAGCATTGCTTTCTAAACTGACACGGGCAAGTAGCATTAGCGAAGGTACACAGAGACACAATATACTGGTGAGTCGTGACCCATACAAAGATTATCTTCTGATGTTGTTACATTCATTTACAACACCTGAATGGTCTCCTGGATTGAACACATTTTATTTTTTAATTTTTAATTTTTGCCATTAAGCAGACGCTTTTAATCCAAAGCGATTTACAATTACGAATTACAGGGACATTCCCCCTGGAGTAATTGAGGGCTAAGTGCCTTACTCAAGGGCAAAATAGGGTGGTCTCAGGCGGGATTTGAACTCACGACCTTCCGATCAAGAGTCCAATTCACTATCCATTAGACCACACCTACAATGTATCTCATCAACCAGCACTACTACTGCCCGACAGCAGACTGTCTGTCTGTCTTGTCTGTCTGTCTTGTCTGTCTAACATTACAGTTAACACAGTATCACAAGTGCATTTCGTGAGCTTAGAATGATAAGGTTCTATCTCCGTTTAGAATGATAAGGTTCTATCTCCGTTTAGAATGATAAGGTTCTATCGCCGTTTAGAATGACAAGGTTCTATCTCCGTTTAGAATGATACGGTTCTATCTCCGTTTAGAATGATAAGGTTCTATCTCCGTTTAGAATGATAAGGTTCTATCTCCGTTTAGAATGATAAGGTTCTATCTCCGTTTAGAATGATAAGGTTCTATCTCCGTTTAGAATGATAAGGTTCTATCTCCGTTTAGAATGATACGGTTCTATCTCCGTTTAGAATGATAAGGTTATATCTCCGTTTAGAATGAGAAGGTTCTATCTCCGTTTAGAATGATAAGGTTCTATCTCCGTTTAGGGCAGTTCAGAGATATTGAGCGTCAAAGTTTTTACATTCCATTATGTTTTGTGAGATGGAACCTTTGTATTTTATGAATTACTAACTCAAAAATGTCAACATTTTAAAAATAACACCACACAGGCATTAATATGGATTCTTAATAGGACTGGTTGTTAAAATCCCTAAATATTCAGCACAACAATTGAGTGGAGTTGGAGATGTCCTCTTGGGTGGAGTGGAATTTGGCAATGATCACGTGGTGCCACCAGTACGACACATCTTCAGTTGTTGTCCCCGACCTCATTGGGTGTTTCGGCCAGTTATCACAAGACACCCTCTGCCGAGGTTGGCCCACCACAGGCTGATCAGGCCTGGGTGTGTGTCGCACGGTGGCACCACGTGGTCATTTGAATGAATGAATGAATGAATGAATGAATGAATGAATGAATGGACTTTATTGTCATTGCTACAGTACAGGTACCAAACAACGAAATTTAGGAGGGAATAAACACCCAATGGATCAGATTATGTAAAAAACTCAATTTTGACAAAAATGGAGATAGAACCATATAATTCTAACGTACTGTTGTAGGACACAGAGCGAGGTCGCTGGCCAAAAACTGTCTCCAGAGCATGCATCACGTTTAGTAGTCGTAAAGCGCTTAAGCCCGCTAGCCTAAGTGACAGCATTAATAAACCATGGGATGAACAGATCAACTGAGAGCATTGCTTTCTAAACTGACACGGGCAAGTAGCATTAGCGAAAGTACACAGAGACACAATATACTGGTGGTGTGTGGTGACCCATACAAAGATTATCTTCTGATGTTGTTTATTCATTTACATACAACACCTGAATGGTCTCCTGGATTGAACAATTTTATTTTTTAATTTTTAATTTTTGCCATTTAGCAGACGCTTTTAATCCAAAACGATTTACAATTACGAATTACAGGGACATTCCCCCTGGAGTAATTGAGGGCTAAAGTGCCTTACTCAAGGGCAAAATAGGGTGGTCTCAGGCGGGATTTGAACTCACGACCTTCCGATCAAGAGTCCAATTCACTAACCATTAGACCACCACTCTATTAGATACTGCATGTACACCAGTGGAGGCTGGTGACTTCCAGAATTGAGGAGGCCAAATTGTTTTCAGCTTGCTCGCTTCACTCGCGATGGAATGTTCCCTGTTCTTATAGAAGAATATTAAATTGACTTGTAATAAAACGAAATCGACTACATTAAAAATAAAACTGTTCAATAAATCCTAAATCTTGTCTACCTATTCGATGTATAAATCGCGTCAGAATCTCGCCGACTTCCGAGGTCATTTTAAGCAAATTTGGCCAAATGAGCTATTATTTTCAGGGATAATAGCCATGGGTGTTCTAGACGTGTCCTGCAAAGGACACGTTGATAGGACACTCGTAGCCACTATGGCGAGTGTTTCTTTGACTGAAGTGACTGGCGAATTCTCAAAATGGCTTCATGTGATTGGACGAACAAAATGTCAATCTTTCAGCCCTGGACTCAATGCATGGTGAGGCCAGGCCTCCTCTGCCCACCCATTTTCAGTGATTTGGCCAATCACATATTGCCATGAAAAAAATTGCATTACATTGACTTCTATGAGAAACCACTTTCCTGGGGAGGCCTGGCCTCCCTCAATACAAACGGATAGGGATTCTGGCCTGTAGGTGCTTTACAATTGCAATATTGGGTTTTAGCCATGGAAAACAAAACGGAAATAATATTAATATATATATATATATATATATATATGTTTTTTGTTAAATAAATAAATAAAATAAATATAATTATTGCTTTTTTAAATCTCTCTCTCTTCTCTCAAATTATTGGGGAGGCCAGGCCTCCTCCACCTCTATGGAGGAGCCTCCACTGCTGTATATGTATCATAGCCTGTACAATTGCACATTGTATATAATCTCACTTTATATATACCACTGCACATATACATCCAGTCACCATTGTGTGGCATTGTATGTCATTGCACATCACGCTACCATTTTGCACTTTACTGTATAGATTGCTGTTTACTGCTACTATCACTGCAATATAATTGTTGCACTTCTGGTTAGACGCACAATCATTTTGTTGCATTGTCTTGTACTATGTAATGACAATAAAGTGAATCTAATCTGGTATTCACATGTCTTTTTCTTTTGTTTACATTGGAGCAACACAAACAAGAAGAGGGAAAAAAATCCAAATCTGATTTCATTCAACACAGAACTCTAAACATGGACAGATAAGAACAGCTGAAAGTCTGTCTAACCCCCCTACCCCTGACACTAACCCCCCCCCCCCATCCTAACCCTAACCACCCCTCTTAACCCTAACCCATTTCATGTCTTCCACAGAATGTTATCAATAACTCCTAATTCCTAATTCATCCACTACTGAAGAATCTAATCTAATCTCAGTTACCATCATGACCAGTTAACCTCTGTTGGGAAACAACAGTTGCTTCCTTGTAGCCTCCTGTATAAAAGAGCAGCTCTTTCTCCAGCTGGACACAACCTACACACACACTTCAGTTCCTGTGATTAAGACTCAGGTAAGTCCTCTACTCACCTACTCTCTCTATGGTAGACATACTGTATCAGTTAACTATGGTAGACATACTCAGGGCTCTCAAGTCTCACGCATTGGGCGTGAGACACACGCATTTCAACCCGCTCACACGCCACACCTTGTATTTCTCACGCAGAGAAATTACCTGGGGCGCCCACCAAGTTGCGCCGCTATTTTTAAAAATAGAACAGGTAGAGAATCAACTGAGTTCCCTCTGGTTCCCCTAGAGTTCAGAAGGCCACGTACCAGCTAATCAAATAAAAAAATATAGCTACCGAACAGCCAATCAGAAAATAATAGCATTGCTGTATCCGGGTAACATTTTGATATTCCCGCTACAACAAACAACGTTCTGATTCCAACGACACGGGCTGACTGGAGCTATTGATTCAGATGCTTGCTACACAGAAGAGGACAGATCATTTGAATTGATCATTCACATCTCGAAGTGGCTACAGACTGGTCGACGTGGGAGAAGACCATATCCTATGACGCTGAGACTGTGTGTGTGTGTGTGTGTTTGTGTGTGTGTGTGATTTCTTTTTTTTTTTTTTTACAAATTGATGTCATTCAGATCAGACCCCGTCCCCCCCCGCCGCCGCCAAAATCTCACTCTGAACTCTGTTCAAAACTTGAGAGCCCTGCATACTGTATCAGTTAACTATGTTAGACATACTGTATCAGTTAACTATGTTAGACATACTGTATCAGTTAACTATGGTAGACATACTGTACCAGTTAACTGTATGTTATGGTATCATTCTGACAGCTACTGTCATCGTGTTGCTGGATGGTGTAATGTGATGTATGAATATGTAAATGAGGTGTAATATGATGTATGAATATGTAAATGAGGTGTAATGTGAAGTATAAATATGTAAATTAGGTGTTTCTGCCTCCTTTTCCTCTTCTGTCTCGTAGCTCCTAGGAGACAATCATCACCATGGTAACATTGACCATCGTTCTTCTTCTCAGTGCTGCCATTGCACTGGGCAATACCAGTAAGAGAGACACGCTTTACTGCACTTTACACCACTGTACATCACTTTACTGCACTTTACACCACTGTCCATCACTTTACTGCACTTTACACCACTGTCCATCACTTTACTGCACTTTACACCACTGTCCATCACTTTACTGCACTTTACACCACTGTCCATCACTTTACTGCACTTTACACCACTGTCCATCACTTTACTGCACTTTACACCACTGTACTTCAATCCGGTAAAGTGCAGTAAAAAAGACCTCACTTTACATTATTCTCCATGACTTTACATCATTTTACATACTTTCACATAACTCACCTGTTCACACACATCGGGCTGTTTAACTACATACATCTCAGTTCTTCTTCTAACAACTCTCCTTGTTTCAGATCCCTTAGTGGAGGCTGAGGTGGAGCAGCTCCCTCCTTTTGGTAAGGGTTATATATCGCCCCCTCTTGGTAAAGGAGTGAAATTGAAGGGTTACTGAAGTTATTGAAACTGTCCATGCTTGGTGTCACTGACTGTGCTCTCACCCCTCCCCTGTTTCAGAAGCTATGGTGGAGACTGAGGTGCAACAGCTCCCTCTAGTGGGTGAGTATGTTATTAATAATTGATAGTTACCTAGAGGCAGCAGTGTTAAAACAGGTATTCATCTCAAAAACAGAGTCTTTGCTAACCGGAACATGTCTTTGTATTGGTAGAGGTCCTGGGTGTAGAGGGGGAGGACATCAACCTGAACATGTCTTTGTCTTGGTAGAGGTCCTGGGTGTAGAGGGGGAGGACGTTGAAGGAAGCCAAGCAGAGATGTTGGAGGAGACGGGGGCTGGACAGGGGGCGCTGAGCAGGAGTGGATGTGCTATTGGCTGGTACAGATATGAGGAGGAGTGCTACAAGTTCAACTACTCCCCCACCACATGGGCAGAGGCAGAGGTATGGGAACTGGATTGTGTTGCTTCAGGTGAAAACGTTCTACTTTTTATACTAGTCTTTTTCAGAAGGCCTGAATACATCACCAACTCTCTCTCTCTCTCTCTCTCTCTCTCTCTCTCTCTCTCTCTCTCTCTCTCTCTCTCTCTCTCTCTCTCTCTCTCTCTCCTTAGAGGAACTGCGTGCTCTTAGGGGGGAACCTGGCATCTGTGCACAGCTATGGCCAGTACACTTTCCTCCAGAGTGTCATACTGGGACATGCCAACGAATACCTACGCACCTGGATTGGAGCTAATGACGCCGTCCAGGTAATACATTAATACAGGTAATAAAGGATAACCGTTAACCTACAGGTTCAAGTGGAGAGTTAGCCACATCTTACAGTAGGTGGGTATGTTTCATGGGGTTCTCCAACCAACCATATCCTGGAAAACTCAAACTTACTTTTTTACCAATCAGCCAAGTGCTGTTTCAGGACAATGTGTGTAGATTGTCTTTAGTGTGTAGTAGTGTGTGGTGGTGAGGTCTCCCTGTGTGTAGTGTGTGGTGGTGAGGTCTCCCTGTGTGTAGTGTGTGGTGGTGAGGTCTCCCTGTGTGTAGTGTGTGGTGGTGAGGTCTCCCTGTGTGTAGTGTGTGGGGGTAATTTCTACCCGTGTGTTCTACAGGAGGGTATTTGGCTGTGGAGCGACGGCTCCAGGTTCGGCTACACCCACTGGAGTGCCGGGCAGCCTAGCAACAGTTACCACGGCATCACAGACAACTCCAACGGCCGGGAGCACTGCATGGAGATGAACGCAGGAGGTAGGATAGGGTTTGAAAAATGTTGGTGCCAATGCACCAACAACTGTACTAGATGATCACATGACCCAGACTCCCTCCCTGCATGTTTCTAATAACGTTGTTTTACTTCCTGTTATTCCCCAGGTGATCATCGCCAGAACGACCTGTCCTGTTCCTACACGCGCCCCTCCCTCTGCGCCAGACTTCTGTGATGTTTCTATTTTCTAGACATGTGTCTTCAAACCACTACTCATGTGTTACAACATTTGTTAAAAAGCGCATAATCATCCTATGTTTGATTTGATTATGTATATCTTATCATTATGGTTCTAATGCTCCTCTGTGTTGAGATGACACAATTGTCACATGTCTCAATAAAGTTATTTCAAAAAAGTACTTTTTTGTTCTATAGTACTTGTATGCTTTCATGCTTATTGTTCATCTGAAACATACATCTAGTTTTAAAAGTTATCGTTTGATACTCTGAATAAAAGTGTGTCCGAGTGTCCGAGGGTCAATTGCAACCAAACAATAAACGGACTTTGTTTAGATTTTATGTACAAATGTCTTTACATTTTGGCCCATCCTTAATTAATTGGATGAAAACACTTTATAATACCCCAAAATAATTAACAATGAAGAACAATGGTAACAATGGTGAACTCTAAGAAACGGTACACCTGAAAAGAGATTTTAAACAAGGTTGTCCCTTATCTTCATATTTATTTATTTAATCTATTGAAATTTTAGGACACAAGGTACACAAATAGTGTGGGTCATACGTGACAGCAGCTGGTGAAACCGGGAACAAGTCGGCAGCTGACCAAATGCTCGGACTGCTATTCTGAAAAATGCAAATCAATTTCAATGTTGCTGAAAACGGTCCAGCAAACTGATTTTAGATTTACTCTAGTGGTGGGCATATGCAGAATTACAAGATTGCACAAAAACTAAAGTATGAATGTATAATTAAGTGCAAATAAAGTATCTTTACTTGTTCACATATGTTGTATAAGAGACGAGACTAACAACTCTTATGAAATGCGCAACAGCGCAGCTTTAATATATTATATTGACGTTGCGAAATTTTGCAATATGCACTCTACATTCTAAATTATGGAAAATGCAATACACACATCGGAATGCAATACACACATCGGTATGCAATACATGTGTAACACTAAATACAATTTACAACCCTTATTTTTTGTTGTTTTTTACTTATTATTATGCGCTTTGAGTTGCATTTCATGTACGAAAGGCACTATATAAATAAAGCTTTACTTACTTACTTACTTTATTACGTATACTACTTTTGTACATGTACTCAGTATGTGTGTGTGTGTGTTCATGCAGCCACATGTTTACTATAATCAAAGCCATTTCTCCTTAGTAATGATGAGTTTCTTAATCTCATAAAAGTTTTATGCTATAATAACACAGAGAAATGTGAGTGTGTGTGCCCACATGCAGAGTTTTTGTGTCTATATGTTACGGTACATGTGGGAATACGGTACATGTGGGAAAACTAGGGTTAGGGTTAGGTGCTACGCCGACTTGGTACATGATGGCATGTCTAACCCTAACCCTAATCCTAACCCTAACCCTTAACCGTAGCACCCTAGCACCTAACCCTAACCCTAGTTTTCCCACATGTACCGTATTCCCACATGTACCGTAACATATATATCGATGCACAAGCATGTGTTTTTGTTACTGAACTCATTTTTTAAATAACTTGTACAATAGTTGGACACTTGAATGTCTGCTTGCCATTATTGTTCCTAGACTTCTGCTTTCAGAGCTAGTTATTAATTAAGTTATTACTAAAAACAATAATAATTGAATGCAGAGGCAATGATGTTATTATGATAAAGAGTAGATACATTTATATAGTCTTACAGTTACAACCCGTCCTTTGAGGGCAACTATAATGCTGATGTAAGTAAGTAAGTAAAGCTTTATTTATACAGCACCTTTCATACAAGAAATGCAGCTCAAAGTGCTTTACAACAGGAATAAGAACATAAAGTGAATATAAAAACATATACAAGCATAGAATGAATATAAAAGCAGGGGGAAACAGTAAAAAAAGAAAAGGTAAGATAAAATACAATAAAGATAGGCCTACATTTAAACAATGTACAACCTCTGCTCGTTAATCTAACTTTCCATATCCCTTTCATCTCCCTACACAGTCTTTCTGTACTTCCCACTGGCTTTCCACCAGCACCACAAACATCAGTTTTTGGAGAAGGTCTGTCTCAGTCTCTGTGTACGTTCTCAGTCTCTGTGGCCCGGCATGAATTTGAGTTTGACACCCCTGGTTCAAGATATTAGATGGAGAATGATAACTTAAAATCCATGTGTATTGACACAAAAGAAACTCTTCTATGATCTATTTTTGGCTCTAGGTGCTATCTTTAAAGGCTTCCAGGAGGCACCGATTAACTTTGGCTGTGACGTGTATGACGTCAAGCAGCAACTCCTTCATACACAGTACGTAAGAAACCCATTCATCGCCATCCCTCATGGCTTTGGGCAAGCACATTGTTGATGTCTGTGTTTTTACCTACTGTACATCTGTCTCTGTGTATTCTAGGGAACAATACTGTACAGGAACAGACAGGCAGATGATATCAACGTGATCAAGCACACGAGTTGCGCAGCGATCAAAACCTCAGACCACAGGCCTGTGGTACTGGTAGGCATCTTCCAGGTCAAACTCTGTCCTGGGAGAGAAGCTAGGCTGCCCTCTGGTGGTGGACAAGTGTACATGCATGGTCTCCAAACAGAATCACACTGAATGAATGAATGAATGAATGGACTTTATTGTCATTGCTACAGTACAGGTACCAAACAACGAAATTTAGGAAGGGTGGCTCCCCTGGTGTTAGGAAAGGGTAAAAAAAAAACTTTTAAAAAAAATCACAAGAAGGGAAGGAGCTGGTTTACATAAATAAAGGCTATGTACACTATCCACTGTACTATACTGTACAGATAGACGACTAGGGTTGTCATATTGCACAATAGTATTATTTCACATTTATTTAAAGTGTCACAGTTTGCAGGCTTGAAATGTACATGTTTGTGCCTCAGCACTACACCAGCGGAGAGAAATACGCTACAGAGAGTCGTGAGAACAGCACAGAAGATCACCGGCGCCCCCCTCCCCTCTCTGGAAGAGCTGTACAACACACGCTGTCTCAGGAAGGCCTCCAAGATCTCCAGGGACCCGACCCACCCTGGGTACGAACACTTTACCAGGCTGCCCTCGAAAAGGCGGTTCAGGACCCTGGCCGCAAGGACAAACAGACTGAAGAACAGCTTCTACCACAGGGCCGTCCAGGCCCTGAACACAGCAAAGACCTAAGTTCTGGGCCCTGGACAGTCTGGACGGATTGATGGCAGCTGCTGGACTGAAAAAAATCAGGTGTAGTGCTGAGGCACAAACATGTACATTTCAAGCCTGCAAACTGCGACACTTTAAATAAATGTGGAATAATACTATTGTGCAATATGACAACCCTAGTCGTCTGTCTGTACAGTATAGTACAGTGGATAGTGTACATAGCCTTTATTTATGTAAACCAGCTCCTTCCCTTCTTGTGATTTTTTTTTCTAAAAGTTTTTTTTCTTTTTTTCTTTTCCCTTTCCTAACACCAGGGGAGCCACCCCTCCTAAATTTCGTTGTTTGGTACCTGTACTGTAGCAATGACAATAAAGTCCATTCATTCATTCATTCATTCATTCTACAGCTCACCCAATCACAGGAACAGAACATACCCCCCCACCCCCCTTTTTTTTCTCTCTCATCAACAGATTCTCATGCAATTATTTTTCTTTTTTAATCATTTGTTTTGCCTAATGTTTTAAGGATGCAAAAAAAGCTTGGCTCAAAACAAGAGCTTGGTTCATGACTAACAAGGTACACTTGTTTAGAATCTGCCTGTCACTTTTGTGGTTGTCACAGAACTCAGTCTATTAGGCATTTCAGAGTCTAAAAGCACACTATTTTGACAAATAACATTTCAGCGCTCTCTTAGCAGTACTGTCATAACTTTACATCCACATTTCTTATACAAGTCTACAAAAAGAAACGGTGTGACCATGTTCATCATCTGAAGTTAGCTCTGGAAATGCTCCCACCAATGATCAGGTTTCAATGGCACTTGAGAAGTGCCATGTTGTCATATTGTTGAGACGGTTGTTCAGATCGTCAGGAAGCCTCCCTCTGGCCCACCTGACAGTCTGCCCTCATCAGTGCTGTCAAGGTGAATGGATCACATGAATATACTTTAATAAACAACTTCATATTGCAACACACACACATACTGTGCTACTGTAACACACACACACACACACACACACACACAGGCTGTGCTACTGTAACACACACACACATACTGTGCTACTGTAACACACACACACACACACAGGCTGTGCTACTGTAACACACACATGCGTACTGTGCTACTGTAACACACACACACACACACACACACACACATGCTGTGCTACTGTAACACACACACACACACACACGCACACATGCTGTGCTACTGTAACACACACACACACACACACACATGCTGTGCTACTGTAACACACACACATACTGTGCTACTGTAACACACACACATACTGTGCTACTGTAACACACCACACACACACACACACACAGACATACTGTACTACTGTCGAACTGTTATGATATCTCATTATCTGACATACTGGTGGTACCTGGAGATGGCCCAGGACATGAAAGGTACATTTGTTAGCTGAAAAGAGTGAACAACAAAACCAAGTGAAGTGGAAAGGCCCAGTGGTATGTAAATATGGATTAAAGCGCTGTGTAGCGCGCATAGCCGAGCTGAGATTAACAATTTGCAATAAACTAAGCTACAGGCGGTAGTGTGTGTGTGAAAGGCAAACAATGATGCGAAACTTTGGGGGCTTTAGCCCGGGCAATGGAGGATATCTGTGCGGCAGCGTCTAAAAAAGAGCTCCCTGGAATCAGAACTGCAAGCAGTGAGTCTTCCTTTGCTGTTTTTGTGTGTGTTTGTGAATGGGTAGGCAGGGGAACTGTGTTGGATACAAAACTGTATTTCTTATGTCCTAACATAACGTAACGGGGCCTGTGGCACTGAACTACCGAGTCAAATCATGTCTCATCTGTGTATCATTTTAACCAGGCTGTGTGGTTGGCGAAAGTGAGGAGAAAATGTATTATGAGCACACGGTTTGTATCGTCTTGTACGCGGTTTTGGACACGGAGAGGGCATGGTTTGGGTCTGGATGGATCTTGTAAGTCAGGTAGTTGCAGAAAGAAGGTATAATATATTGTTGATTAATTCAGATCATTTCTCTTCTTCCTCTAACAGATGTTTAAGGCCATTGTTTCCTGAAGGCTGTAAAGGGATAGATATGATTGTAATGACAGACATTTAATTTTGTGACATAAATGGTAAAAAAAAAAAAAAAAACGACTGATAAAAACAGATGGACAATGTTTGGAAAAGTCATACACAGATTGAACTCATTTTGAACCTATTTTACAAATACACGTTTTTGCGCAAGGAATAGCTTCATCTTTATGTTTATGTTGCTCTGCCAATGCGTTTGTTTCTCCATTTCACTGGATTTTATTGTAGCAAGAAAACATGGACAGGGGGACAATATTGAAACATCTCCCAGCGTAGCGTTCCTAAGAACACCGGGACCTTCATCTGCCATTCTGCAGTGATGAAGCTTGCCTTAGTTCAGGTGGGACACTTCAAGTCGGTGCAGCTGTCCGTCAGCTGACGTACATGCAAAACATCACAAGTTCAGGGACAGGCTTAAAAACAGCCACGTTATGCAACACTCCAAAATGGAGTACCCATATACCCCTATACTTGTGGGGCCCCACCCACCGCTCCCATCCTCCACCTACTAGGCTGCTGTGTATTTACCTACCTTCGGGGTTTGATAGTTATGAGCTGAGAGCTCCCTACTTTATGTTATTCTTAATTTTATGTTGGTAAACTTCAGGCTGGGAGCTATACAGAGTGGAGACGTCCAATTACAGTACGCCAAACATAATGTATTACCATTTTCATTTAACAAACCTAAGTGTAAAATATATTTTCGAAATTTGATTCCCAATGCTCGTTTCTGACCGTGGGAATGTTGTAGGTGTTAGCAAGATAAATGTTTGCTTGATCTTCTTAAAATAATACATTTTAGTACCCAAAAAAGAATTTCAATGAAGATTGGGGGAAAAAAAGATTTCAATGCACATTTATCTATTTATGAATGTGTAGTTCCTTAGAGGCTTGAATTTGCATGTTCAAAAAAGTGCAAAAAAGTAAGCAAAGTCAGCCATCTTAACCGTAATATTTTTAATAGACACGATGAGACATACTCCAGTAGGGAGTTCTGAATACGGAAACTAGTGTCATGCATGATAGTGTGATATTCAACACATTTTCAGACTGTTTACTAAAACTCTGGTTGAATAAGCGCACTCTAAATCACTTTTTGAGACTTATTTGTAGATTCATTTTTAGGTATTTTGTTGTTTGTTGCTAATTCAAGCTCTGTCTATCTGGGTCCTGGTACAATGGCCCTATGGTACATGAGGTTTAGGAGTAGAACAAGACCAGGATACTCTAGTGGTATCTTCTCCAGCAGGCCTCCCCCATCCAGCCTTAGCTCTCTGCTCTCTACAGCCTTAGCTCTCTGCTCTCTACAGCCTCTAGCTCTCTGCTCTCTACAGCCTCTAGCTCTCTGCTCTCTACAGCCTCTAGCTCTCTGCTCTACAGCCCCTAGCTCTCTGCTCTCTACAGCCTCTAGCTCTCTACAGCCTCTAGCTCTCTGCTCTCTACAGCCCCTAGCTCTCTGCTCTCTACAGCCTCTAGCTCTCTGCTCTACAGCCCCTAGCTCTCTGCTCTCTACAGCCTCTAGCTCTCTACAGCCTCTAGCTCTCTGCTCTCTACAGCCCCTAGCTCTCTGCTCTCTACAGCCTCTAGCTCTCTGCTCTACAGCCTCTAGCTCTCTGCTCTCTACAGCCCCTAGCTCTCTGCTCTCTACAGCCCCTAGCTCTCTGCTCTACAGCCTCTAGCTCTCTGCTCTCTACAGCCCCTAGCTCTCTGCTCTCTACAGCCCCTAGCTCTCTGCTCTCTACAGCCTCTAGCTCTCTGCTCTACAGCCTCTAGCTCTCTGCTCTACAGCCCCTAGCTCTCTGCTCTCTACAGCCTCTAGCTCTCTACAGCCCCTAGCTCTCTGCTCTCTACAGCCTCTAGCTCTCTGCTCTCTACAGCCCCTAGCTCTCTGCTCTCTACAGCCCCTAGCTCTCTGCTCTACAGCCTCTAGCTCTCTGCTCTCTACAGCCCCTAGCTCTCTGCTCTCTACAGCCCCTAGCTCTCTGCTCTCTACAGCCCCTAGCTCTCTGCTCTACAGCCTCTAGCTCTCTGCTCTCTACAGCCCCTAGCTCTCTGCTCTCTACAGCCCCTAGCTCTCTGCTCTCTACAGCCCCTAGCTCTCTGCTCTCTACAGCCCCTAGCTCTCTGCTCTCTACAGCCTCTAGCTCTCTGCTCTCTACAGCCTCTAGCTCTCTGCTCTCTACAGCCCCTAGCTCTCTGCTCTCTACAGCCCCTAGCTCTCTGCTCTCTACAGCCTCTAGCTCTCTGCTCTCTACAGCCTCTAGCTCTCTGCTCTCTACAGCCTCTAGCTCTCTGCTCTCTACAGCCCCTAGCTCTCTGCTCTCTACAGCCCCTAGCTCTCTGCTCTCTACAGCCTCTAGCTCTCTGCTCTCTAGATTCAAGATTCAAGAATGCTTTATTGTCTGTCACAGAGTGACAGAAATTCTCCTTTGACAGGCAGAAGTGCAGCTCAAGAATACAGTTTCCACATTAAAACACACATAGGTCACATACATTAATACATACAATAAAAACAGACAGATATAACAGTGTTTATGTAGTGCCTATTTAAAAAGTCTAGTCATTTAAAAATAATAGTAATAAAAACAGTATTATGATTTAAAAAGCTAAAATGCTAAAATGCAGTATGCTTCCTATTTTAAAATGTTCAGGGCGGTGGTTGCAGTGGGAATGAATGATTTTTTATATGTGTTTTTCCGGGCCAGTGGAGTTCTATAACGGCGGCCTGATGGAAGTGGCTGAAATGATTGGTGGAGGGGGTGAGAGGGGTCCTGTGTGATTTGTGTGGCTTTCCTGATTAGTGACCGGTTGTAGATTTCAGACAGGGGGGTTTGAGGTGAGCCGATGATTTTACTTGCCTGATTGACTATACGGGAGAGCTCTACAGCCCTCGCCGGTTGCCGCGGGTGATGACAGGAAGTGGCAGGGTGACAAGTGGGCCTGAGCAGCGAATGGTGGCCTTGCTGACACAAAAGGGAAAGAACGCAGCCCTAATCAGCCACACAGCTGGGAAATAATGCATGCCATTGTGGCCTAGCCCGGGCGTGGGCCTCAGCCCCGCTCAGTTATGTCCCCCCCCCACACACACACACACACACACATGCGCCGGCTGAGCGGAGAGAGAACATGGAGGGGTATGGGTGAAACGGTTTGGTTAATAAACACACAGTGTGCTATCAAACGTGCCAATGGTGCACCACGGGAGGTGTGTGACCGTTTTTGGCATTCAATTTGTGGGCATATTGCATTTGATTAGAATTCATACTAGGAGTGGAGTGGCCTATGGTGGAGTGGCCTAGACAGTGGTTTCCATGACGACGACTACTACCACATCGATTTTAGGCCAGCTGTTCGACAAATGGAATAGATAGCATGAGGTTATATTGTAATTGTTTCTTTTTGAATACACATATTTTTCTTGACAGATGTGAGAGCATACGATACGGAACAGATTTTTTTTTAGACCACCTTCATTTCCATATTTATATAAATATAGTTTGGTGGTATATTCATATTCAAATATGATTTGATCCCATTCACATACAGTATAACGTGCCACAACAGGAAACATTTCACTCAGACAGAGTTGTGCAATAGAGAGCAACGTATCCTTGCTTATATACTGTATATGTTATGAAGGCCCACAATTTAGAGCCAGTTCGTTTCCCCGAATCAGCCCTATTTTGCCCCTGTTATTTCCTTTATTATTTTCCATACTATTCATGTACGTTTTCATGAATAGTGTATGTATTGTTATTGTAATTGTATAAGTTCTGTCTTAGATTTGTTTAGTATTGTGCAAGCGCCAGATTAGTGGGCGTGGTGTATGATTGGCGTACGTGACCGGATGTATGTTCGGTTGATATATATAGCGACGGAAGTGGTCTGTGCGTTAGAGTGACGAGAGTGAGAAGGAGAAGCAGAAGGAACCGAATGTGAGACAAAGATGGTGGATCAGTAAACGCACACGGTGCTGAGACCGAAGACAACACGAGTCATTTAGAGACCTGCCTTTAACATTGACTGTTAGTAGTGAATCACGGGCTACCCGCAGCACCGCGGGAGTTCGGAGTTTGTTGAGTTGGCAGCGCTAGCCCAGTTTAGCTGTGTCCCCGTTAGCCAGCCTTGCTAGCCGCCGGCTGCTAACGTTGGCGCATAGCGAGACCCAAGCTGGACAGAGCCGTCGCCTCCACGAGGTGGATTGCGACCGACCGCCGACACCACCGGAGCTGACCGTGGACCACCGGACCTGAGCCATTCACACATCGTCGTTGACTACGAAGAAGCCCCTTTCCCTTCGAGTTGCAACGTCACCCCCCCCCCCTTTGTCTGCTGCCTTCCTCGAAGCACATGCGAGCTCCAACCAGGCCTCAACGCGCTCATTTCAGTCCGGGACTCTGAGCCTTTTCAGGCCAGGTACTGTGTGTGAGTGAGTGATTGAGTGTGTGTGTGGCCGGCGGGGAGGGAGTATATATGGGGATGTATATATCATTTGTAGAAATAAATGTGTTTGTTCATATTTGATACAGTTGCTGTGTGTTCAGTTGTCTGCTAATGCTAATGCTAGTAATGCTAGTCTAAAGGGTTGCTGGCGCCCCCTGCCTCTATCCTCCTACACTGCCGATTTAGCTCAGAGTTAGTTAGATAACCAGCCCTTCCTAAATTCTACAGTCCTTTAGCTACTCCCTGGTTACAATTGGTCCTTCGAGCCGGATAGGTTGTGTAGTGATAGCATGGCTGAGCGCAGCCAACCAGACAAGACAGTTACCCCCCCTTCTCCGCCCCCTGAGCCAGAGCCACGACCACAGAGAGTCCCGCGGTTGCCTCAGAGGTTACAAGAGTATGAGCTTGAGCTCGAAAGCTCACTGAGTAGTAGTGAGGAGCGCACTCCACGGGATACAGTGGTCGGAGAGGCCGAGGTGTCCGCCGGCGCGCGGGTGGCTAGCACCGAGACAGCCATCAAAGAGCACCAGCCTGAGGATGAGATGGCAGAACAGCAGGGTTTTGCCGTAGAAACGGAAGAGCAGGAAGGAGAGGCCCGGTCTGACAGCGCCTGCGGGCGGAAGAGGGAGGGCCTCAGCCTTAACGATCTGCCTCCCAGTACGGCGCGCTCGAGACCTAGCTCCTGCCGTTCAGTGGCTTCCTCCCGGTCCAGGGTTTCCGTGGGCAGTTCTGCCTCTGGGGCGGATAGCATGCACTCCAGAGGGAGTAGTGCCGCGCTGTCAGAATTTATGCGCCAACAGGCCGAGATGGCGTTAGAGCGGGAACGCCTCCAGTTCGAGCGTGAACGCCTCCAGATGGAAGGAGCGGAACGTGCGGCGGAGAGACAGCGCCAGGAGGCGTTAGAGAGGGAACGCATCCATTTCGAGCGCGAGCGCCTCCAGATGGAGGGGGCGGAACGCGCGGCGGAGAGGCAGATGGCGAGAGAGCAACTGCACGCGGAGAAGATGGAGGAAGTGATGCAGACCATGCGCGACGTGTGCATCAGCAGAGCTCCGTCGGCCCGTAGCTCCAGAGCATCATCCGCACGGCCCTCTCGAGTGCCATCTCCTGAACCCCCCGCCGATGGCTCCATGACCCCCGCCATGACTGTCCAACTACAGGCCCAGCTGACCACCTTGAAGGAAGAGGACCAGGGACCCGACCGCTACGCGGCCCAGAGGGAGCCAGCGTCGCTGCCCGGGAGGGGAGCCATTCCCCAAGAGCGTAGCACACCCCTAGGTCCTCCAGTGAACCAAAAGGCATGCAGGCCGGACACCCAGACAGTCACTCCAGCCCCGATCATCCACTACAGGATGTTTCCCCAGGTGGAGGGACCCAAGTTCCCCTTCTTCAAGGACGAGGACAGGAGCCAGTATGTGGAACTACGCATCTGCCTAGACACGCTCTTGGACGACTCCTGCTCAGAGTCCTACAAATATGCGATTCTCCTTCAGCATGTGAGGAACCCCAGAGCCCACAACATGGTTCTGGCCCATGCCTCCGCACCGACACCTTACACCAGAGCGCTCGCCGACTTGGATGCCCGCTACGGTCGTCCCTGGAACCACGCCCTTGCTGAACTGCAAGCCCTCGAACAGCAGGCCCCCATCAAGGATGAACGGGCGCTGGATGACTTCGCGCTCCGCGTGCACACCTTGGTTGGAATGCTGAAGACGCAGGGCCCAGCTGGCGCCAGCGAGATCACCAGCACCTCCAACGTAGAGCGGCTGCTCCGCAAGATCCCACGCTTCCGGCAGGAGAGGTTCCGGCGACAGCAGCGCGTTCGTAACCCCGGGAAGTTGGGTCTGAGCATGGCTGCCTTCGCGGAGTTCCTACTGGAGGAAGTGCATGACACCAACGTAGACGCCATGGGTTACGCTGAGCCGAAGAAGGAGAGGGAGAAGGGAGACCGCTGGGACAGGCCGAGCTCGAACAGAGGACGCCCAGTAGGAGTGCTGCACACGGAGGAGGAGCCTCGGAGAGAGAGGAAAGCCCGACCTGAGGGAAAGGATTCCTCTCAACCCCCTCAAAAGGGACGGAGAGGTCCACCGCCATGTCCGTACTGCACCAGCGAGCACTGGTTCAATGAGTGCAGTGACTTCAACAACCTGAGTACCGAGGCCAAGCAGAGGTGGCTCGAGGAGAACAAGAGGTGCTGGAACTGTGGGCGCGACCATCTGGCTAAGAACTGCACCTTGAGGAGAAAGTGCAACCGCTGTGAGGAGGTCCACCTCAACATCCTACACGAGGTCTCCCTCGCCAGGTCCACGGAGGGCACCAGAAGCCCTAGGTCCGGTAGCGCACCGGAAGAGGAAACACCTGTCTACTACCTAGACCCAACCCAGAGCAGCGGCTCCAAGGTCCTACTGAAGGTGGTGAAGGTCCGACTTCACCACAACAACGCTGTGTACGACACGTACGCCGTTCTAGACGACGGGTCGGAACGGACCATCCTTCTCCAGGAGGCAGTGCGCCAGTTGGGGCTCCAAGGGACTGAGGAGAAGCTGACTCTGCGCACGATACGTCGCGACCTTAAAGAGGTCACCGGGGCGAGAATCAACTTCTCTATCTCCCCGGCGGGGCGGCCGTCGGACAGATATCGGCTTCAGAATGTCTTCACCGCAGACCAGCTAGCGCTCTCCCGCTACGACTACCCCCTGGAGAGATTACGCGCAAGATATTCCCACCTACGGCGAGTAGACCTACATCCGATAGAAGGAGCGGAGCCAACCCTTCTCATCGGCTCGGACAACGCTGCACTGATCGTGTCGCTCCGTCCTCCGCTGAGAGGACCACGAGGCTGCCCGATGGCTGTTAAGACTGCGCTTGGGTGGGCCCTCCAAGGCGCTACCGAGTGGAGAGATAGAGACGGGAGAGCTACGTCATCCCTCCATGTCCGAACCGAAGAAGTGCAGACCATCAACTGCCTTCACACCAGTGTGGACTCCATGAATGCGGCGCTACTAGACAACGTCCAGAAGCTGTGGACGCTAGACGTTGCGCCCTACAAGAATGAGAAGCTCTACGTACGGTCAAAGGAGGACGTCTACGCCATAGACCTCCTTAAGACAAAGACAAATGCAAAGCAAAGACGAGACTTCTTGGAGGAGGAAGTTCAAAGAACAAGCCACCCAGAGAGAATACCTCAACACCAGGCTTACCCTGATGATCATTATTCTAAGGAGGTTATTCGCAGGAGGGCCTACCCAGAAAATGATCCCCTCAAGCAGTTCTATTCAGAAGAGGTTCTTCGTGGGAGAGCTCACTCTGTTGAGGCCCCTCAAGACAGGAACTTTCTGAAAGATGAATCACATGGTCATGCCTATCCTGAAGTGGACCCTGTTCAAAGCTACTTTGAAGATAACCATGGGAGGGGATACATTGAGGATGTGACCCATCGAAGAGCTATTCCTGAAGACCCTTACTCTGAATCTGCCAATAGAAAAGGCTTCATCAAAGAAGATGCGAAGCACAGGGCTTTCCCTGAGGGGCAACCTGATGAGCTAGCCTACTCAGAATCTGACCCTCATCGGCGGACTCGTGACAGGGATTCAAATGGGAGGGGCTATTCAAAGGAGGCACTCTGGCCAGCAGCTGGGGAATGGGGGGCAGACAAGAATAGGTTCACAGTGCCAATGGAAGAGGGTGGTCAACACAGTAGAGACCATTTGTTAGACCTAGTTAAGGCCATTCGTCAGGAGGGAAGGGGAAAGAGCTTCGAGGCCAGCAGAGCACCCCTTCAGAGGCCAGCAGAGGCCAGCAGAGCACCCCTTCAGAGGCCAGCAGAGGCCAGCAGAGCACCCCTTCAGAGGCCAGCAGAGGGCAGCAGAGTGAGGTCTGAGATCCCAGAACCTTTCAGACAATTTCTGTCTGGGGCCACAGTTAGTAACAAGTACCCTGAGAAGAGCCGGTTCTCTGATGCCACAGACCAGGAGATGGATGTGGTTAAAATAATACGTGTTGATGACTCTAATAGACCACGGCAGGAAACCTTTGCCAAGCCACAGGGTGTCTACCAGGGGACAAGCTCCAGAGCTGAGATGACACGGACACAGACTCCAGACACAGGCAATGTTTTGGATGTGTTGAGCAACATACACATTGAGAATGTGGAAGAGGCCAACTTCCTGAAGGACAAGCTGTGTCATCTTCTGAAAGAGTTCCAAGCCAACCAATCAGAGAAGGTTGAGCACAAAAGCCAAGGACCAACAGTTGTCTCCAAAGACTACAATCACATGAGCAAGGGCCACCTGGAATCTACTAGAGACCAATACGAAAGAAACTTCAGCCAAGTACAAGAGGAGAGACATTATGGAAGCCAACCCAGGCGATCACCGAAACTCTACTCCCCAGAAACTACACAGGGTCTCTACAGAGAGAGACCCAGAGATGCAGAGGAGCAATTGGAGAAACACAGCCATGCAAGTCGTTCTGAACCCAGAGGTTCAAGGAGAAACCATTATGAAGAGGTCTTTGGACAGGTTGACAGGTACCCACCATCCCATGCCTGGCAGGAAGAGCCATTGAAGTATCCGGAGAGGTCCCAAGGGTCCATGTACCCAGATGACTATCCACCTGCTGTGGATGAGTTTTATGACCCTTACCAACCTACACCCCCCACTCGAAGGGAGTGGGGATATGGGATGCCCCCTGGCCCTCAGACCTCCACTAGCCTAGACAAAATCACCTCATACCTCACGCTGCTAGAGCAGCCTAGCCAGTGTGCCTTCCATAGTTAAATGAAACCGAGGGTTTCATGGGGCGGCTGTTATGAAGGCCCACAATTTAGAGCCAGTTAGTTTCCCCGAATCAGCCCTATTTTGCCCCTGTTATTTCCTTTATTATTTTCCATACTATTCATGTACGTTTTCATGAATAGTGTATGTATTGTTATTGTAATTGTATAAGTTCTGTCTTAGATTTGTTTAGTATTGTGCAAGCGCCAGATTAGTGGGCGTGGTGTATGATTGGCGTACGTGACCGGATGTATGTTCGGTTGATATATATAGCGACGGAAGTGGTCTGTGCGTTAGAGTGACGAGAGTGAGAAGGAGAAGCAGAAGGAACCGAATGTGAGACAAAGATGGTGGATCAGTAAACGCACACGGTGCTGAGACCGAAGACAACACGAGTCATTTAGAGACCTGCCTTTAACATTGACTGTTAGTAGTGAATCACGGGCTACCCGCAGCACCGCGGGAGTTCGGAGTTTGTTGAGTTGGCAGCGCTAGCCCAGTTTAGCTGTGTCCCCGTTAGCCAGCCTTGCTAGCCGCCGGCTGCTAACGTTGGCGCATAGCGAGACCCAAGCTGGACAGAGCCGTCGCCTCCACGAGGTGGATTGCGACCGACCGCCGACACCACCGGAGCTGACCGTGGACCACCGGACCTGAGCCATTCACACATCGTCGTTGACTACGAAGAAGCCCCTTTCCCTTCGAGTTGCAACGTCACCCCCCCCCCCTTTGTCTGCTGCCTTCCTCGAAGCACATGCGAGCTCCAACCAGGCCTCAACGCGCTCATTTCAGTCCGGGACTCTGAGCCTTTTCAGGCCAGGTACTGTGTGTGAGTGAGTGATTGAGTGTGTGTGTGGCCGGCGGGGAGGGAGTATATATGGGGATGTATATATCATTTGTAGAAATAAATGTGTTTGTTCATATTTGATACAGTTGCTGTGTGTTCAGTTGTCTGCTAATGCTAATGCTAGTAATGCTAGTCTAAAGGGTTGCTGGCGCCCCCTGCCTCTATCCTCCTACACTGCCGATTTAGCTCAGAGTTAGTTAGATAACCAGCCCTTCCTAAATTCTACAGTCCTTTAGCTACTCCCTGGTTACAGTATATGTGGGTGTTAGGGTGAGGCAACCAAAGAGAGCAGTTCTGCTTTTGCAATCAGTTGCAGAAGGCAGCTCTGAGAAGCTAGCTCTGAGGAAGCTAGCTCTGAGAAGGCAGCTCTGAGCAGGCAGCTCTGAGGAAGCTAGCTCTGAGGAAGCTAGCTCTGAGGAAGCTAGCTCTGAGCACGCTAGCTCTGAGGAGGCTAGCTCTGAGGAGGCAGCTCTGAGGAGGCAGCTCTGAGGAGGCGTGAAGCCTGACAGGATGTAGCCTGCTCACAGAGGCCTCCATGTTGGGCGGCCCTGCCTTGTGAGGCCTAGCTACCAGAGGATGTGGTTACTTCCTGTAGTGAAGCTTGGTAGAGAGGGAGAGCTTGGGGGGACAACATGTCCCCTTAGTACACAAGCACACAAAATAAAAACTCCTGTGAACTTGTTTAGAGAGCCATTATCAAATACTTCATTTAATCATTAAGTCTTTTCTTTTCTTATTGTTGAACAGACATGGGCAAAGGACATGTATCACAATTACACTATTATTAGTGTGGCAGTTAAATAGAAATAGATCATTTCTTGATAATGTTCATCTGTTCCAGAGGACCCATTTGGCTTGTGAGTGCTCATTTTAGAACTAGTGGCTGAAAATATATACGTATATATAAAAAAAAAGAACAATAAAACATCCTGTATAATCTATTTAATCGTTTTTGTTACTGTGTAAAAAACATAATGATTTATCTACAGTTTTTTCACCCTCAAACGTTTTTTTGGGGGGGGGGATGGTGTATCACATCACGAAGAAAAACAAAGCCACTACATTTATTTTTGGTTTACTGTGAGGTCAGTTTGCCTCTTTTTCCAATAAGCTAATAATACCTCGTCAGGGCAGGAATCAGTATGCTGTCTCCCTCCGTGGGTTTCCTCTCATTGTTTCTCTCAGTGTCTGAGGCTGATCAATCATTTTTGTCCAGTACCTCCCTGTACGCAATCATCTGTACCTAGCACGGAGAAGGTATGTCTCCCATTCCCCTGACTCTGTAACTGTCTGCCCCACCCTCCTCCCTCGAGTGAGGAAGAGAGTTTATAGTAACACGCAATGACTCAAAGGAAGTCTACCTGAAGTGTATTTCATAGAATGGTTTTTGGACTCGGAGCCACAAACACTTGAAATGAAGACAAAAGGATTGTTTCACTTCTCGGATCAACTTAATGAATGAATGAATGAATGAATGAATGGTCTTTATTGTCATTGCTACAGTACAGGTACCAAACAACGAAATTTAGGAGGGGTGGCTCCCCTGGTGTTAGGAAAGAAAAAAAAACTTTAAAAAAACACAAGAAGGGAAGGAGCTGGTTTACATAAATAAAGGCTATGTACACTATCCACTATACTATACTGTACAGATAGACGACTAGGGTTGTCATATTGCACATAGTGTTATTGCACATTTATTTAAAGTGTCGCAGTTTGCAGGCTTGAAATGTACATATTTGTGCCTCAGCACTACACCTGATTTTTTCAGTCCAGCAGCTGCCATCAATCCGTCCAGACTGTCCAGGGCCCAGAACCTAGGTCTTTGCTGTGTTCAGGGCCTGGACGGCCCTGGGGTAGAAGCTGTTCTTCAGTCTGTTTGTCCTTGTGGCCATGGTCCTGAACCGCCTTTTCGAGGGCAGCCGGGTAAAGTGTTCGTACCCAGGGTGGGTTGGGTCCCTGGAGATCTTGGAGGCCTTCCTGACACAGCGTGTGTTGTACAGCTCCTCCAGAGAGGGGAGGGGGGCGCCGGTGATCTTCTGGGCTGTTCTCACGACTCTCTGTAGCGCATTTCTCGTATCAGACTTTTAGATGATTGTATTACGTTTGTGTTGATTACTTAGTAATAGCTTTAGCTAACAAGGCCTGTTGTGAACATTTGGGGGGGACGGGCTCCCTCACAAACCTTTCAAATCTCCTATTTTCCCCAAACCTGCTCTTTGAGGATCAACACTGCGCAGCTATTTCAAGTGAACCTGACCCAACTGATCCAAAATGTTCCTTTCCTTCTCTGCCTGTTCTGTGTTTACAACCACGGTGACATTTGGAATGAAAACGGTCTCTCGCCGTCCACCCACAAGTTCTTTCTTGGGAAAGTATCCACCCTGCTACAAGTCTCTAGAGAGTGCCATTTAGTCATTACCATCTGCCAAACAAATTGTAATCACACAAATATACCAACAACAATGCTCTGCCCCATGTTGTTGGCAGGTGCCCCACTGCTGCGAGCCTCTCTGTCTGGGTTTATAGGCTCAGGCTACAGAAACAAACATTCAGTGGTACAACATTTAGTTGATTGTTACAGATAGAAAATGCAATCTAATGGAGCTGATAGGTGCCCTTCAACGCACAAGTCTCTTAACAGGACGTGGCTGGTTCAATAAAGGGTCAAAAAGGAACATAACTTCAGAATCTTTTTTTACCCGCTGTATTTGCACTCAAGCTTTCTATTTGGAGCTTTATAGATGTCGTTCGTGTTGTTAACGTTTGCTATTGTGTTTCTGATGTTGTTCAGAGAATACAACTGGAACACGTATCCCATTTTTGTCGTTTTGTCGTGAAAATAAGAATGATACAGTCATGATACCATAAACCGTGGTTAAACCGTAAACCGCGGTTTAATTTGGGGGCGTTTTAACGAAACGATACCGCCCAACCCTTCGTCTAACAATTATTCCGCAACACACATAACTCATACACCAGCCTCTTCTGAGGGATCATGGTGATGATGCTAAGCTAACCACAGTGACAGTCGACAACAGTATCGACCATTCTTCATCTACGTCAGTCACTTATTGATGGGAGGATGGTCTTGCTTCCAAATTAAAATGTGTATCACCATAAATGAAGATTCAACATCCTAGTTTAATGAAGTGTGGTTCAACATCCTAGTTTAATGAAGTGTGGTTCAACATCCTAGTTTAATGAAGTGTCATTCCACATCTTAGTTTAATGAAGTGTGATTCAACATCCTAGTTTAATGAAGTGTTATTCTACATCCTAGTTTAATGAAGTGTCATTCAACATCCTAGTTTAATGAAGTGTTATTCTACATCCTAGTTTAATGAAGTGTCATTCAACATCCTAGTTTAATGAAGTGTGATTCAACATCCTAGTTTAATGAAGTGTGATTCAACATCCTAGTTTAATGAAGTGTGATAACATCCTAGTTTAATGAAGTGTCATTCAACATCCTAGTTTAATGAAGTGTCATTCAACATCCTAGTTTAATGAAGTGTGATTCAACATCCTAGTTTAACGAAGTGTGATAACATCCTAGTTTAATGAAGTGTGATTCAACATCCTAGTTTAATGAAGTGTGATATTGTAAAATATATTTATGAAATGTACAGTATCATACAAAAAAACGTTTTATTTAAAGAAAAAAAATACAATTCAAACATTCAAACAATAAATCAGCCGTGAGTCTTCATGTTCAGACCATGAGCAGGTTAAAGAAGACCTCAACATATCACTGAGAACTGTCATCAGAAACACATCTGGGAAATTGAACTAATCACAAAGGCTCACATCAACAAATTGTATAACATCGTTCTCAATTGAACAATAATGGAAATTAAACAAATATTCTCACCCAGTTAAAAAAAATAATACTTAAGGCTAGATCAAGTGCCATTGGTGAGAGTAACAAATTAGTAAACCACAACTCAACATTATATTTAAATCACAAAATAAGAGGGTTATTCATTCAATATAATGTTGAGTTGTGGTTTTATTGTTTGAATCTACAACTGTAGATGGTTCAAGGACTACTGAGATATTCAATGCATAGATGAACCCTTAAATCAATGTTATTGTTATACCAGCTCACATGAAATGGCCAATTCTCTTACACACCCACAATAGCAATTCTCAGGCACTATGAGATTTATTACAGATGACAATTTCACAAACAATATTCTCGATGTTTGCTATGATAAATGCGCTTACAAAATCAGATTTGTGAATTAGTGCAGGTATCATGCCATAACAGTTAAGTTGAAGTGTCTTGTGTTGTGGTTTTGCAACGTGTAAGGGTCATAAGAGTGAGTCCTTAGATCATGGGTGGTTGCGAGCTGCAGTAGTCTGTTATAATCTATGTTGAATGCAACGCATTGCTTTTCAATTGTTTTAAGAGACAAAACAATAACCAAAAGACAAAAAACATAAACTATGAACTCTTTGGGTCTGTTGACTCAAACAAAATGTAAGTCTCAATGACAAAATGTGTTCATTTTCTCAAATAAAGCAAAATTATGTTCATGCTGTTTATTTTGTCTTCTTATTTCAGGTGATACACGACTTTAAACTTACGTTTAATGAAGTGTGATTCAACATCCTAGTTTAATGAAGTGTCATTCAACATCCTAGTTTAATGAAGTGTGATTCAACATCCTAGTTTAATGAAGTGTCATTCAACATCCTAGTTTAATGAAGTGTGATTCAACATCCTAGTCTAATGAAGTGTGATATTGTAAAATATATTTATGAAATGTACAGTATCATACAAAAAAAATAAAAAAATAAATAAAAAATACAATGCCATAATGTTGGTGACACTGTGTGTCACTGGGAGTAGCCCGCTGGTATGTACTATTTCTTACTGGGCACAATGGTTTATTTACAGGGACATTTACGCGCTACATGAAAGTGCACAGATACCCTGTGTGCAACTGTAAGCATGGTGTCCTTTCTGTATATACATATATATACATTACATATGTGTATGTATACAGAAAGTAGCCACACACGTAAAGTTACAGTGCATTATAAAGCTTGTTGCATCATACATTTATGACTGTGTTGTAACCCAAACAACTTGATAAAAAAAACTAAAACTAACAAAAAACAGTACAACCCAGTACAACCCCCCCCAACTTCTGCCCCATGTCCGCTCTATTCCCGTGTTGAGCGTACCCTCCATATTTCAGTATATCATCAAAATGCAATCTAATGGAGCTGATAGGTGCCCTTCAACGCACAAGTCTCTTAACAGGACGTGGCTGGTTCAATAAAGGGTCAAAAAGGAACATAACTTCAGAATCTTTTTTTACCCGCTGTATTTGCACTCAAGCTTTCTATTTGGAGCTTTATAGATGTCGTTCGTGTTGTTAACGTTTGCTATTGTGTTTCTGATGTTGTTCAGAGAATACAACTGGAACACGTATCCCATTTTTGTCGTTTTGTCGTGAAAATAAGAATGATACAGTCATGATACCATAAACCGTGGTTAAACCGTAAACCGCGGTTTAATTTGGGGGCGTTTTAACGAAACGATACCGCCCAACCCTTCGTCTAACAATTATTCCGCAACACACATAACTCATACACCAGCCTCTTCTGAGGGATCATGGTGATGATGCTAAGCTAACCAATTAATTCGTTTTAAAACAGTTGTAGCCCAGCTTTCAATTTGTTGATATCATTGTGTGTCCAGAGAAGACCATCAGTACTTGCTCTGTGTGGCACTGAGACTCTAGAGACAGAAAGAAAGACAAAAAAACATCAGTTAAAATGGTTTTAGTTTTACATTGTGATGTTCAATATTAGTCAAAAGTACTTTACCCCCAACAGGAGACAGTTTGTTTATTTATTTAGTTTCTTTTTATTACATTAAACTAGATAGAACTGTTTCTTACCCCGCATGCACATTGTGTTGGGTGGCATTCTCCATCTCCACCTGCTGGTCAAACACAGTCATGGCAGAGTAGTTGTCTAACATCAGGCAGGACGCCTCCTCCGACTGGCCAGGGACTCTACCAAGAGCATAGTTCTTCCACTGGATCTTGTCTGAAGAGGTGAGGAAGAAAAAAACAGAACAGTGGTTGAAATTAAAAGGGACATCGACATCGCTTAAAAAAAAGATATGTATATTTTTTGGGTATTTCTGCTTTATTTGGATAGAGACAGTAGAGATTGGAACCAGGAACCCTGCGTTTATCCCTGCGTTTATCTGGTATGCTCATTAGTGTGCTATGCCACTAAGCGCCCCCACGTCACAATTGGTAAAGCTCATATTCATCATCACCAGCACCATTCAAGAGGCTACATGTGGTCCAAAGGAAATTGTGTTTTCTTTCCTTTTCATTTTCTAAAAACTAACTTTTGAACATATGTAGAATGGTATGGTGCTGGAGACAAAGAATGAGACTAACACCTATTGTGAAGTGTCCCTTTAAGCTTAGTCATTCAACTGAATGATGATGGAATGATTTGGTCCCACTCAGGGCCAGGGATAGGGTGGCTCTCCCTCACCGGTGCAAACCTGCCAGGGAGACCCCCTGAGCTCCTCCGCAGCCCTCTCGGCCACCACGTCTGCTCCCAGGGTCTCCTGGACGTCCTCTGGCCTCTCCAGCAGGGTCTTCCCTGGCTCCGCCGTGGCCCCGGGGTGCAGGCTGTGGACAGAGTGCCTGGAGAGACGCAGCCTCTCCTGCAGGCTCTCCAGGGTGTAGACGGGCTGGCCTGCCTCCTCCGGCTCAGAGTGACGTCCCACGTCTGCCTCCTCCTGGGTGTAGATGGAGCACAGCTGGAGCAGCTTCTGCTCGGTCTCGGCATTCAAGGGCTGCTCCATGTCCTCCAGAATCCTAAAACATACAGAAACATTCAAATAGAAAGACTAGTTGCTATATTTGTATATTTTGTGAAATAGGTGGCATTCCCGGCCTATGCATGCGCACGCATATGCGCACGCATGCACGCACGCACGCACTTTTTGTAAACAAAGCATACAAGCATTAACACATCTCTACATGGGATAATTTCTGAAAATTAGATTATATTCAAGAACTGTTGTAACTTCCAATTCAAAATGACTATCGTCAGAGAATTTATATACTAGAGAATTTAGTATTGCTTTGGCAACAGACAGGGAAAATGGAGCATGTCCCACGTGAGGACACGTTTCTGACCAATCACCACAGTTCTAGGTTAGCGTCAGCGACAGTTGCCGTTGCTCGGTTCGTGTTTCCGGCATCGCGACTTTCTTGTGCCGTTTTCGTAGCGACGCCTGTGTAAGACTAGAGTGGACATAAATAATTAAAGTGTCTCTCGACCACTTTTTAATGATGAAATATGGAAACATCGAAAGGAAAAGTTGCTCATCCGTATCCTTTTGGGTGGAGCTTTTGTCCTGTCCTCCCGTAGGCTAACCCTAAAACCTGTCTAAAACAAACACTGCTGGTCTCCTTCATTTAAATTAGCACCCAAAAGGGCATCGCCAGGATGACAAAGGAGTGAACCGGCTTCCCCCAACAAGGCTTTGCTATTGTTCAATCGTAGTCATATTCATAGTTGTACAGCAATTTGAAGTCATGAATGCAGAAGATGTTATATTGTGTAACACACATGGTGTTACTCACTGTTGCAGCAGGTGTGGTGTGGCCATGCAGGGAGCATTCAGACAGGCTGTCAGGAGCTGCTGCCACCTCAGCTGGATTCGATTCACAAAAATCGAATCCAGCTGTCGAATTCTCACTTTCCTCTGACCATCTGTTCCATAATAGTATTCGGTTTCTGTGGAAACAAATCGTGAGCTTAGAATTATACGGTTATCTCCGTTTAGGGTAGTTCAGAGATATTGAGCGTCAAAGTTTTTACATTCCATTATGTTTTGTGAGATGGAACCTTTGTATTTTATGAATTACTAACTCAAAAATGTCAACATTTTAAAAATAACACCACACAGGCATTAATAAACACCTAATGGATCAGATTATGTAAAAAAAAAAAAAAAAAAAAAAAGCCAAATTGAGCTAGAACCTTATAATTCTAACGTCACAAAATCAAACATGCAAAATCAGGGAATTCTGGCACTATTTGGGGATTATGATTACGGCACACCACAAACTCTCCCGTACACATTGTCACATTGTTTGAAAGACGGCACACAAGTGATCTAGCAGAACCTCCTGCTAAGGACTGTCACAGAAGGGAATTATTTTACTGTCCTTATATTCACAAGAAGCTCTTAGGCAAAGTGAACACAACGGTCCATGGTGGATGAGAACAACCTACTGTTGAACGAGACGACGGCATTGCACAAGATGACTTCAGAGATCCAGGCGGCGACATAGATGGATCTCTGCTTCTCTCCAGAGAACTGCTGCAGCTCCACAAACAGCCTCTCCAGGAGGAGGTGGACGAACAACGGAGAGTTGAGCATCTTCAAGAGGGGAAGCCAGAAACGCAGAAACACTCTGGGGAGGCGGGGAGGGGTAGGCATGGCATTTTCTTCTACAGAAAAAAACACAGACATTCTGGTTAACTGATAGTCACTGTTCAGACCGTGCAGTAGTTCTGGCATGTTCCCACGTTTTATCAGTAGTTTGATCAAATCAATAGATGTTTTAGGGATATTTCTTATATTGAGGCCCATTTTCCTTCTTCAAAACAGCAGCCAGGGGTGCAAACTTGTCACCTTTCTGCTAAATTAGCCGTTTTTATCTCAAAATAGGCCATCCATGTGAATCGTGTAGATCTGCAAAAAAAACCTTCGTTTTCAGGCAAAAAATAAAAATGTGTCACATTTTTGGGCCATCACCAGTTTGCACCCCTGAACACTAAGCTGCCAGAAAACGTATAGAAACCATTATAAATTCTACAGCAAGATCTGAATTGTACCTTGTTTTTTTTAGCAAGGTTTTTGAGAAACTAGTGATTATTCGGCTGACGTTTAACATGAGTTGTAATGGATTGCGCAATGCAATCGCTGGCTTCAGTACTATAAACTTTGATTGGATTAGGTCCCATGTCATCTATTTGACATATTGTGCTTATTTTGGGCTCATAGGTTTTCCCAAGGAAAATGTTGCAGGAAACTCATTAGAAATATCAGGTTATAAATGTATTTGATTAAACATAGAGAAATTGACCGACATCCAGTGTTACCTGCAGGGTCAATGTCCAGTGATTCCAGCTGTTCAACGGTTGGAACCAAAAATCCATCTTCCATCAACACGTCCATCAGTACTTCACTAGGAGGGAGAAAGTTCAAATGAGGTGATTTGGAATCTCAGCTCCGGTGACTCTTCAGCACTGCCTAAGAAATGTAAACAACTCCACCACCGTCCTTGACCACAACAATGTCCAACTGGTCTTCAACGTGAGGGACTCTGGTTCAAACCCTCTTTGATCTGATAACCCACCTGGACTCTAAGGTGAAGTGTTTGATCTGGGCGAGGACCCAGCTCAGGTCTGCTGAGGGAGAGGGCCACAGGCACTTCTCCTTGTCCTCCTCCGGGAACCCGTCAAACGTCTACAGAACAAGAAGGACACCACTATGACCCACTCACCTTCAATCATGTTTGTCTACTGTATCAACGCATGACATCACTTTCCTATGTGAATAAAAAATGAAAAGCGATATGGTGACACATATCAGCATCAACAGAAGTTAGTTCTGAATCTGGCAAAGTGCCATGTGACCAGTTGTCATGCCCAGTTGTTGCTGAAACAGGGCTGTAAAATAAAGGCTGACCATGCAAATACAGTACCGTATTTTCCGGACTATAAGTCAATCCGGAGTATAAGTTGCATCAGTCCAAAGAATGTGTCATGAAGAGGAAATAAACATATAAGTCGCACTGGACTATAAGTCACATTTTTATAATAATATTTATGAATTTATGAGTATGAATTAACATTTAAAAACATGTTATATTCTATATATTTTGATATATAAGTCGCACCTGACTATAAGTCGCAGGACCAGCCAAACTATGAAAAAAAGTGTAACTTATAGTCCGGAAAATACGGTAAGTGGAAAAGACGAGGGGTAAATACCTGATACTGTTCCCTTTCAAAAGATACCAAAAGTTCTCGTGCTTTCTCTGAAAAGAAGTCAAAGCATCTCAGTAAATACAAAGTGGTGGTTCCTCCACAACCAAGCCTTCTTCAACTTCTGGATTGGTTATTAACTGACTGAGACGATCACATGTTTCCAGCTCACTGTAAGATTCTACTTCTTTTTGTCTGGCAATGAGCTCATCCTCCTGCCGCTGCAGCTCCTCCTCCTCGTCCTCCCTCTCTGATTGGGAGTCCCAGTTGTCAGCCAATCCACTGCCAAGTTGTCTGGACCAGTATTCCTGCTGAAGCCACTCCAGCACAAACTTACAACCTGCAAAGATAATCATAGGAAAGACGTTATGATCACCAGGGGTAACATCAATTAGGGGTAACACCATTTCATAAAATAATGCCACAATAAGAATTAGTAATGGCATCCCATGACTGTTACAGCAAACACCCCCTGCCCTACTGTTTCAACTAAGTGTAATAAAGATACTGATATGGAGAGAAATCAGAAGGTATTGCTGTTTCTAATTTAGGAATAGTTTCATATTTTAGAAATGATTGAATCAATCAATCATTCTTGATTAAATGCAATGTATTAAATCGATTGTATTTCAACACGTACATGGATGTTGCATCTAAATTTATGATGCATACAAAATTAAATAAATAATAAAAGACGCCTGATGGTTCATACCCTTGCGACACCGTTTCAAGGTGGGCAGCTTGCGGTGAGTTATTTCATGCCTGAGGTTCACAATCCACTCAGGGATCTTCAACTGGAAAAGAGAGATATTAGTATTTGTTACTTATTGTAAAATATAATAATATACTTAATGTGCAATATAGTGTGCAATAGCGGGGTTGTCTAAACCCTGATACCAGTAAGCCACACGTTATCTGTTATCCAGATCTCGGTTACAAAATAACGACATTCCTTTTCCGATACCCAATTGATTAGTAGGGAATATGTTATGAAGTACATGTCTTACGGTACATGTGGGAAAACTAGGGTTAGGGTTAGGTGCTAGGGTGCTACGGTTAGGGTTAGGGTTAGGGTTAGGGTTAGGGGTAGGATTAGGGTTGGGGTTGGGGTTAGACATGCCAGCATGTACCAAGTCGATGTAGCACCTAACCCTAACCCTAGTTTTCCCACATGTACCGTACTCCCACTTGTACCGTAACACATATACACAAATGGTGATGACATTACCAAATGGATCAACCGAAAGTTATAGATTTTACAGACCTTGTTGGCCAACGTTCTCAGATTCCGTGCAACTCTCCCCTGTTGTTTCTCTGTGATTAAGTTGACAAACCTATTGTTGGGGGAAAGCAAAACACATATTACACCGTTGTGCTTTCAGAAGCAATTAGACACATTGAACAAAGTGTTATTGGAAAACACATGCAATAAGTGAGGAAAAAAGAGTCATGAATGTTAATTCTCACCTAACGAGCGCGGTTCCATACAACAGAACCAGATCATCTGGGTCCAGTTGTCCGGAGCTGTCTAGTACCTGACCCCGGACCAGGTCTGCTGTGCACTCCACAGCCACGGGGGTGTTGTGGCCAAACCTAGAAACATTCATTATCTTGTTATTATTCACTGGTATTGTTATGGAACAGTCTCCCTCTGACAGTTAAGCTGGCGCCATCTCGAAAATGTTTTACTGGCCAGGTCATGGTACCTCTGGGAGAACGTTTTTCACAGGCATTAGGCTTTGATTTCACAACTATACAATACACCTAGCCTTACACACGCCCATATCACCCACATACACACACTGATACGCAGTACTTTTGTGAAGAATGACAAACTGTATTCTGATTGTATCTTGTATGTTCTTGTGTATTGTATGCTCTTTGGATGTTTCTTAGTGTATTGTTTTTGTATGTTCTTGTCTTTGTTGATCTTGTCTACCAACGAGGACCACGTTGGAAACATGTGTTTCAGTACACTTTTACGTGCTATCCTCTGGGATGTACTGTCTGTAAAATAAAAATCTATCAATCAATCAATTAATTGAACGATGACCTGATTAGCCGACAAAGAAAGAGAGCTTATTCATTGCCACCCAGCTGAGGAACCAGGCAAACACTGTTCAGTCATGCTGAGTAGCACCGTAAACAACATAGCACCAAACGTTAGATACACATTTTTCAAATATTCATATCATATTCAATGTCTAGCTAGCAAGATAACATAGTTATGAACGCAAACTATGCATCTGATATCAATAGCTAGATACTTTATACCCACACACACACCGTTTTGTAAGCCCACACACATGATAAATAAATTAGACTTGGATGAATTTAGTGGTATTTTAACAAAGGTAAACAGTTGACTGATGTATGTTGAAAATGGAGAGAGATTTTAGTTGTATGGGAGTATGTTATTACAATTTAACTTATACAATTGGTGGGCTGAATTTTGTCTCCCTTCTATTGAGACATAGATTGTGTCAAAGGTTATGTGGAAAAAAAAGCAATCATAATTGTTTTCTTTTGCCTAAATAAAGAAGAAGTTGTCCATTTACTTCCGGCGCCCTGAGGGGCAAAAAAATCATATCCGCCATCCGTTGGCCATACATTGACACACATTTAGAATTTAAAATGTTGCTCAATATTACAATAGAGCAGGCCAGGCCGAATATGGCTGACCCCTTGCCTAGAGCAAGAACAAGAATTCTAACAATTGACTGTGAAGTTGATTGCATGGCAGAAAAATAAATTATTATTAATTATTATTATCTGGGTTGATCATGTTCAACCCAGATTTGACTCAACAATTAAGGGAATGAACTCGTTCTCATACTATAAAACAAAAATGTGGAATGCCCTACCCAAAGGAGTAAAGGAGTGTAAAACTCTACTCACTTTCAAAACTTCGAAAATGGCCCCCTGTCAAAGTCTTAACTTAACCCCCCCCCCTTCCAACCCATGCCAGTGAGCCCACATATAGCCCACGTGGGACACACATGGGCTAGCCCACTTCCAACCCGTGCCAGTTAGCCCACATGTAGACCACGTGGGAACCACATGGGCTTGCCCACTTCCAACCCATGACAGTTAGCCCACATGTAGACCACGTGGGAACCACATGGGCTTGCCCACTTCCATCCCATGCCCAGTTAGCCCATATGCAGACCATGTGGGACCCTCATAATTTGCCCAGTTCCAGCCCATGCCCACTTGGTACCCAAGTAGCCCGCATTGAACCCATATGGGTCCCACGTGGGCGTGCTGGCTGGGTAGCTTACATGTGTTTCTTACCTGCCTTTCCACGCAGATATTCTGTGCAAAGCATACTTTTGTAAAGCACAATCTTTTGAGTACAAATATTCCAGCACCTGGTCCCATTCTGCTTTGTTCATCCATGCAACTACGTGGCGCTTCTTCTCCGTAGTCTTTCTCTTCATATTTATCAGCGAAGACAAAAACGATAAGTATAGCTTCTTTAGCTACTTCTTCAGACTGCTTACGATCAAGGGTGCGTTCGGAAAATCGCTCGGAGCGCCGGAGCGCACACTGGGTTCAACGTCATAGCGCGACCAAGTAATTTGATTGGACAAGAGGCATTCCATGAGTGCTAGTCCAAATCTACAGAGCGTATTTACGAACGCACGACAACATGCTGACGCGTGGGGAAACACGGACCATGAACATCGGTTCCGCCCAGATTTTGAAAGGAGTAAAAAATGGGTCCTAGAGCCAACTAAACTGCAATCAAAAGAGCCATTACAAATATGCGATGGGTATCAATATAGAAGGGCATATAGAAAACGGGTCAACTTCACCTACACCTTTTCACATCCACCATTCTACAAGATAGGTTTTTAGGAAAATTAAAGGTCAATACAAAATAAAAATAGAAAAGTCAATAAAAGGGCAAACAAAACAAAAAACGAAATCATGGAAGATTTACTAGGCTACAACAGAACGACATTTACAAATTGTACATAAGCTAAGTTGTCACAGTGTGCTATTATATTTAGGATCACAGGCACAATATGAGAATAAGATCTATATGATTTAAACATGTTATTCTCTCTCTATTCTCTTTCAGTTATCTGAGCGACCAGCCCAGTTAGAATATCATGAATTGGAGTCAAACTACTCCTCAGCTAACTGGTAAAGCGACCAGTGGAACATTACGTCATTCTGTGGGATATCCCCACTTTAATTGTAAATCCAAAGGAATTTCTGCACCGTTGCCCACGTTTGCTAGAGTTTGACAAAAGGCATAACGGGTCACTGTGAATACAGGCGGAGTCTGCTGGAAACTCATTTTAGTATGTCTTCATTGGCCTGGGTGTGGTTTTTCACTCAGAGACAGCGCCGTTAGCAGGAAATCAAGACCACCACAATTTAGGCGAAACAAAGAAAAACGAGTATTTGAACTTATTCTGGTTGTGGGGAAAGTTTGAAATCAAAGTGCGACTGAACGAGGGACGTTTTCTGATTGCGCGCCTTATCTAATGGACAAAAGTTTTTGTTGACTCCACTGTTGATATTATCCAATTCTACAATTGTGAGAGAGATAGAGAACCGACAAAATGCCGAAGACGGTAAGTAGCAAACTATCCCATGGTGTTCTATCTTATTTTTTCAACAATGCTCGTCTCACAATAACCTACATCTGTCTATTCAAATGTGGTCCACACATCTCGGTCGGGGGAGGAAAATGATTGAATACTAGATGTAGTAGGCCTAGATTCTATGGAAAAAAACGTTTGAAAAATCAATGTGGCTACATTATCATCTACTAGACACATTTAGCACAAACTACTCTGTCTGACGACTCAAACAAGGCCCTATGAAGGTTCAGAAACCCTGTATAGAACCTGGATATGGAATTAAATGAATGAAACGATTAGTGCTAATACTGAGCATTGTTAGATGCCATTTCATCTCGGATTTCAATGAAGTGATATTTGCTGATCATCCATAGCATGCTTTATTGTGGCCCTAGGTTTGTGTCTCCATAAACCGTTATTTTGTGTCATGATGCGTCCCCGACAATCCCCCTTCCTGGAACGTGATTGGCTTCCGAATGAACTCTCCCAAGTTGAATAGGGCCTCCGTTGTGTTCCGCATCTCGGTCCCACTTCATCCAAATGACTCAACTGTCTGTCAAAAGATTTGAAAGTGCGTTATTAAAAGAAACACATCATAGGCAGCCTAAACAAACGATTTTATTTGATTTAATGAATGATTTATCCAGGCCTAACCCTGTCAATAAACCTGCAATTATGTAGCCCACCAAAAGGAGATGGCGCATTCTTCACCATGTGTAGGCGTGGTGGTTTTCCCCGGTAGGCCTGCACACTCTGCGCCTGTGAACATGTTGTTGAATAATATTAATAATAATAATAACATATTGGTTTTATATAGCGCCTTTCAAGGAACCCAAGGACGCTTTACAGGTTTACAGAAAAACGGTCAGACAGACCAAACAGAAAACACAGAGACAGCGGTGTCGGCTGAATGTTACACACAATTCATTGACTTTAAATAAGGCTGTTGTCCTCTCTCATCCATATCAGACGGCATGGTAGATAGCAGACAATATTGCCATTCCTGGAGATCATGTTTTGATCATTTGTATTATTAAATGAATATCTACTTGGTCGAAAGTGCTCAAGGTGATGATGTTAATATAACAGTAAATAATAGTGACAGCTTGCTTGTACAGAATTCAATCAATCAAAAGGGCTCATGACCCTGTTGAAATAATGTTCTGTAGTGACACCTGGCCAGAGAAGAGTGACTGGATTGAAGAGTGATTAGATTCAGTTGTGTGGATGACTATTACATGCATTCATCTTTACACTGAAGGTTCATTTCTCATTTTAAAATGTTTTTTTTTTTCAGTAGTCATCATGCATCCCTCCCCCCCCCCACTTCCACCCACCCCATTAAACAGACATAATTAATAACAATAATGATTTAGAGTCTAGGCTTTAGCTGCGATACTTTTGGCATTGTTTCAGCTTCCCAAGGAACTGTATTCTAGTGACTCAAGGTTTCTGAGAACACGTCAGTTCCTTTCTGGCCGTTTCCTGGCTTGCATTCTCTTGACGCTGTTGCTGAAAAGCCTTATTTGGTGTTTCACAGCACAGACTCCCCCTTCTGCTCTGTGCACAGACACAGCACGCTCCCCCACATTGGTGCTCTTGAGATTGTAGACACTGGTGTGTGTTGTTACGACGACCCCATAGATGGTCTAGGGATACAGGGTGTAACAATTAAATATAACCGGGGGGACAAGAATCAGAGGAGATGGGAGATATAAAATAAACAAGATTTATTGTAAAATGGTAAACACACAAGAAACACATTAAACTGAAAACTACTCTATAAAAAGAAGAGCTAACAAACACAACCTACAGACCTGCGATACCACACCACAGCCTGTAACAAAAACTCCAGAGTTGTAGTCTGGCCCACTGGCACCATCTGAGTGTCTCTCCCAGGCTTTTCTCCTCCACCTCCACCCTTGATTGAGGATTGGGCACACCTGTGTTCAATCAGGCCGTCACCATGGCGATAGGCAGGAGGAAGGACAATCACCTGGGAGAGAACACAAGAAACAAACAGAACACACAGGACCACACACTACGGACGTAACAACGACACTGTCTGACAGCCTCCGCCACGACGGACGGGCAGTGTGGGCGCAGCTACGACCCATCTTAATGTACTGACTTATATTGCGCCTTATTCCAAAGCGCTTTACAATAGCCTCTCATTCACCCGTTCACACACACATTCACACACCAATGGCGGCAAGCTACCATGCAAGGCGCCGGCCCGCTCATTGGGAGCAATTTGAGGTTCAGTGTCTTGCCCAAGGACACTTCGACATGTGGCCAGTCGGGGCTCGAACCGCTGATCTGCCGACCTTGTGATCATTAGACGCCGACTCTGCCTCCTGCGCCACAGCCGCCCCCCCCATCTTGAGAGAGCTTCAGGAAACCTTCCCACAGATCACAATTCTCCACATTCTGAGTGATGGGCTGGTTACACAGTACCGGAAAACTAAAACAACTTTGACCTCCTCAGTACTGTGCCTTTCCTCTCCGGATTCACAAGTGTGACCTGGAATTACTCAGAAAAGTCCCATGGAAAAGGGGCCCCAGATGGGATTGGAGGGGAAATAAAGAGAGAGGCGGATCTCTACGTTCACAGAGGAGGTGAGCTTCAGACACCACAGGATCTGTATGAGATGCTCAACAAAAGATTAGGCTCAAGCATCACTCACTATTGGGTCAGCAGAGAGAGCTTTGGAAAATGCGACGAGCTGATTCCTGGCGGCTTGGAGGCTGTGAAGAGCACCTTTAAGGTACACCAGGTTCTGTCTTCACAGCCTGCACAGATCACTCACAGGGAGGTGTCATGCTTCTGCAAGCGCTTAGAGATGAGTCCATGCCCTTCTTACAAGACAGGTAACAGTAGACCTGAGAAACACTGTGTGCCACACTAAGAATCCCCCAAGCCTCTCTGAGCTCCTGCACCGCCACCCCCCCCTCCAGATCCCTCAGATCAGCAGATCAGCTGCTGCTGGTGGTGCCCAGAACCAGGCTGAAAACCAGGGGAGACAGAGCCAGGCTGAAAACCAGGGGAGACAGAGCCAGGCTGAAAACCAGGGGAGACAGAGCCAGGCTGAAAACCAGGGGAGACAGAGCCAGGCTGAAAACCAGGGGAGACAGAGCCAGGCTGAAAACCAGGGGAGACAGAGCCAGGCTGAAAACCAGGGGAGACAGAGCCAGGCTGAAAACCAGGGAAGACAGAACCAGGCTGAAAACCAGGGGAGACAGAACCAGGCTGAAATCCAGGGGAGACAGAGCCAGGCTGAAAACCAGGGGAGACAGAGCCAGGCTGAAAACCAGGGGAGACAGAGCCAGGCTGAAAACCAGGGGAGACAGAGCCAGGCTGAAAACCAGGGGAGACAGAGCCAGGCTGAAAACCAGGGGAGACAGAGCCTTTGCGGCCGCTGCACCTAAACTTTGGAACAGCCTTCCCCTCTACGTACGAGCCGCTCAGACCCTGGAGGTTTTTAAATCCCTCCTAAAAACACACCTGTTTTCCCTGGCCTCCCCCCCCCCACTTAGCCATCGGTCCCTGGCTTTTATTGTTTTATTGTTTTATTGTTTTTAGTCCTTTTATCTTCTCTTTTTTAACTGTATCATATCTTGTATTGTATTGTATTGTGTTGCATCTTATTTAATGTCCTGCATTTGATCTGTTCTACACCTGTGAAGCACTTTGGTTCAGCTGCTGCTGTATGTAAACGTGCTATACAAATAAAGCTGACTTGACTTGACTTGACCTGAGCCATCCAGGGAACAAGTGAGTGTTCTAGATCTGTGTGGCAAGTTTGTGATTGTTAACCTACAATGAGTTTGGTTGTAGGAGAGAGAGTGGCTTCATGTGGCTACAAACTCCAGATGTCATTTTCTACTTCAGGAAAGATGTTCACGCTGTCATCTCACAGCCTGAGCCAGCAACCTCACGCTTCTCCAAGCTGACTTGCCAAGGCTGGGTAAAGTTCAGAAATGCCTGGTGTTAAAGAAATGCCTGGTGTTTACCATGAGTCTGGTCACAATGAGTAAGGAAAATGAAATGGCAATAAAACGGGGAAGAAAAGGGACGAAAAGAAAATGGAACTGAAATAACAAGTGACAAATGAGAATTAAATGACAAGTTTGTCTCTAGTTCAGTTCAAGTTACAGGCATAGAATGAGGGAGAGAGTGAACAAGTTAACTGAGTGTTAACAGTTTAAATGACACAGCTTGATTTCATATAAAGTATTTCATGAAAGTCTACAAGTTGCACAATGAAAACACATCCCAACAGTATCAAAGACAATGAAATGACAGTAACAATGAAATGGAAATAGCCTAGTTTGTTAAATGCTGATGTTCCTAAACATCGTTTTAATGTAACAAATGATCCTCTGCTCCAACCAGCCTGTGTTGTAGATCATATAAGGGAACTGATACAACTGTGTTGTAGGTGTTTAGCGTTGATTTCATCCATGCAACTAGGTTGGTGTTTATTGTTTATTGACTCTATGGAACTGTGTTGGTGTTTCGTTTTTATTCCATACATACAACTGTTTACTTTTTATTGACTGAATGTGACTACCAGGGTATACAAAGGTGATGCTACTGAACCCTCCTTCTCTCTCTCATACATTGACAAAACCTATGATGATATGACAAGGACATGAAAATGGACATTTGTGAAATGTTGAAGACGTTCCTGAAGGATGTAATGTGCATTTGCACTTTAACTTTTTAAATGTTTCATGTTTTTAACGTGCATTTCACGTTTGACAATTTTTGACTTTTGTGATATTTGAATGAATTGAAGAATATTTTTGACTTGACCACTTGAAAAGATTGTAATAAAAACTTTGTTCAGTTTTCTTTTGTCTGAACTGTATTGTGTCCATTTTAAATAGACTTTTAACTACCTGTGGTTCTCATCCATCCTTCCTGTCAATCTCTACTGTCTCTATCCCAATAAAGCAGGAACGCCCCGCCAGGGAAATCATAAGTCATACCTGGTTTGTACTTTGTTCACCTTCTACGGGAATACCTGATAAACACTTTATGACTAGTTAGCAACTGTTGGGAAACAATGGTTGTTTCCCTGTAGCCTTGTGAGCATATATGAATATACATATACATATAAAAAGATATATAATATAATATATATAATACAAATATACATACAGTATAAATGAATATGATATAAATATACTATAAATAAATATATATATAATATATAAATATACGGTTGTCATAGCCACACACACACAGGCACACACACACACAGGCACACACACACACACACACACACACACACACACACACACACACACATGGTCTCACACACACATACGGTAACACACACAGTCTGCCTTGTGTACCGGAGCGTGGATTGTGGATTCATAGGCTGTATGAACTCACTAGACTGTCAGTGACTCTGGATGAAAAGCGTTTGTTAAATGGCAAATATTATACAATATATTCTCATAGGATGGTGTACATAGAGAGAGTTGATTAACGGAATATAATTCATTCTATTTTTGTGGTTGTTCAACAAAGTTGTTTTGTCACATGTTCAAGGGGGCAGAGGTCAGGGGCCAAGGGTTACCATGGCAGCAGTACACCTGCGTGATGTAAAGGAAGTCAGGGAAACGATCAGACGTGTTCTTTTGTACTGTTCGCCTTCTACAGTAACACCCAATAAACACGTACACCATCATGACCAGTTAACATCTGTGGGGGAATAATAGTTGCTTCCTTGTAGCCTTGAGAGATTACGGAGTTCTACCGTCATGGACAAAGATATTGCCCCCCCTGCACTTCTGTCAGACTTTTGACTCTAAACTCTACACCGTCTCACTGACCACACAGTTACAGTTGTGCTGTGTGTAGATCAGCTGTACATAACCCATCCCTGTGTATCATAGCCCACAGCCTGGATTTTTGTATACTATCACTATATACGACATATTTATCATATATGTATCATAGCCCACAGCCTGGATTTTTGTATACTTCACTATATACGACATATTTATCATACTGTATATCAGTGGAGGCTGGTGACTTCCAGAATTGAGGAGGCCAAATTTTTTTCCGTTTAGAATGATAAGGTTCTATCTCCGTTTAGAATGAGAAGGTTCTATCTCCGTTTAGAATGATAAGGTTCTATCTCCGTTTAGAATGAGAAGGTTCTATCTCCGTTTAGAATTATAAGGTTCTATCTCCGTTTAGGGCAGTTCAGAGATATTGAGCGTCAAAGTTGTTACATTCCATTATGTTTTGTGAGATGGAACCTTTGTATTTTATGAATTACTAACTCAAAAATGTCAACATCTTAAAAATAACACCACACAGGCATTAATAAACACCTATGGATCAGATTATGTAAAAAAAAAAACTCAATTTTGACAAAAATGGAGATAGAACCTTATAATTCTAACGTCACGAACTGTTGTAGGACACAGAGCCAGGTTGCTGCCAAAGACTGTCTCCAGAGCATGCATCACGTTTAGTAGTCGTAAAGCGCTTAAGCCCGCTAGCCTAAGTGACAGCATTAATAAACCATGGCATGAACAGATCAACTGAGAGCATTGCTTTCTAAACTGACACGGGCAAGTAGCATTAGCGAAGGTACACAGAGACACAATATACTGGTGAGTCGTGACCCATACAAAGATTATCTTCTGATGTTGTTACATTCATTTACAACACCTGAATGGTCTCCTGGATTGAACACATTTTATTTTGTAATTTTTAATTTTTGCCATTTAGCAGACGCTTTTAATCCAAAACGATTTACAATTACGAATTACAGGGACATTCCCCCTGGAGTAATTGAGGGCTAAGTGCCTTACTCAAGGGCAAAATAGGGTGGTCTCAGGCGGGATTTGAACTCACGACCTTCCGATCAAGAGTCCAATTCACTATCCATTAGACCACACCTACAATGTATCTCATCAACCAGCACTACTACTGGCCTACAGCAGACTGTCTGTCTGTCTTGTCTGTCTAACATTACAGTTAACACAGTATCACAAGTGCATTTCGTGAGCTTAGAATGATAAGGTTCTATCTCCGTTTAGAATGATAAGGTTCTATCTCCGTTTAGAATGATAAGGTTCTATCTCTGTTTAGAATGATAAGGTTCTATCTCCGTTTAGAATGATAAGGTTCTATCTCCGTTTAGAATGAGAAGGTTCTATCTCCGTTTAGAATGACACGGTTCTATCTCCGTTTAGAATGAGAAGGTTCTATCTCCGTTTAGAATGATAAGGTTCTATCTCCGTTTAGAATGATAAGGTTCTGTCTCCGTTTAGAATGATAAGGTTCTATCTCCGTTTAGAATGATAAGGTTCTATCTCCGTTTAGAATGATAAGGTTCTATCTCCGTTTAGAATGAGAAGGTTCTATCTCCGTTTAGAATGATAAGGTTCTATCTCCGTTTAGAATGAGAAGGTTCTATCTCCGTTTAGAATTATAAGGTTCTATCTCCGTTTAGGGCAGTTCAGAGATATTGAGCGTCAAAGTTGTTACATTCCATTATGTTTTGTGAGATGGAACCTTTGTATTTTATGAATTACTAACTCAAAAATGTCAACATCTTAAAAATAACACCACACAGGCATTAATAAACACCTATGGATCAGATTATGTAAAAAAAAAAACTCAATTTTGACAAAAATGGAGATAGAACCTTATAATTCTAACGTCACGAACTGTTGTAGGACACAGAGCCAGGTTGCTGCCAAAGACTGTCTCCAGAGCATGCATCACGTTTAGTAGTCGTAAAGCGCTTAAGCCCGCTAGCCTAAGTGACAGCATTAATAAACCATGGCATGAACAGATCAACTGAGAGCATTGCTTTCTAAACTGACACGGGCAAGTAGCATTAGCGAAGGTACACAGAGACACAATATACTGGTGAGTCGTGACCCATACAAAGATTATCTTCTGATGTTGTTACATTCATTTACAACACCTGAATGGTCTCCTGGATTGAACACATTTTATTTTGTAATTTTTAATTTTTGCCATTTAGCAGACGCTTTTAATCCAAAACGATTTACAATTACGAATTACAGGGACATTCCCCCTGGAGTAATTGAGGGCTAAGTGCCTTACTCAAGGGCAAAATAGGGTGGTCTCAGGCGGGATTTGAATTCACGACCTTCCGATCAAGAGTCCAAGTCACTATCCATTAGACCACACCTACAATGTATCTCATCAACCAGCACTACTACTGGCCTACAGCAGACTGTCTGTCTGTCTTGTCTGTCTAACATTACAGTTAACACAGTATCACAAGTGCATTTCGTGAGCTTAGAATGATAAGGTTCTATCTCCGTTTAGAATGATAAGGTTCTATCTCCGTTTAGAATGATAAGGTTCTATCTCTGTTTAGAATGATAAGGTTCTATCTCCGTTTAGAATGATAAGGTTCTATCTCCGTTTAGAATGAGAAGGTTCTATCTCCGTTTAGAATGACACGGTTCTATCTCCGTTTAGAATGAGAAGGTTCTATCTCCGTTTAGAATGATAAGGTTCTATCTCCGTTTAGAATGATAAGGTTCTGTCTCCGTTTAGAATGATAAGGTTCTATCTCCGTTTAGAATGATAAGGTTCTATCTCCGTTTAGAATGATAAGGTTCTATCTCCGTTTAGAATGAGAAGGTTCTATCTCCGTTTAGAATGATAAGGTTCTATCTCCGTTTAGAATGAGAAGGTTCTATCTCCGTTTAGAATTATAAGGTTCTATCTCCGTTTAGGGCAGTTCAGAGATATTGAGCGTCAAAGTTGTTACATTCCATTATGTTTTGTGAGATGGAACCTTTGTATTTTATGAATTACTAACTCAAAAATGTCAACATCTTAAAAATAACACCACACAGGCATTAATAAACACCTATGGATCAGATTATGTAAAAAAAAAAACTCAATTTTGGCAAAAATGGAGATAGAACCTTATAATTCTAACGTCACGAACTGTTGTAGGACACAGAGCCAGGTTGCTGCCAAAGACTGTCTCCAGAGCATGCATCTCGTTTAGTAGTCGTAAAGCGCTTAAGCCCGCTAGCCTAAGTGACAGCATTAATAAACCATGGCATGAACAGATCAACTGAGAGCATTGCTTTCTAAACTGACACGGGCAAGTAGCATTAGCGAAGGTACACAGAGACACAATATACTGGTGAGTCGTGACCCATACAAAGATTATCTTCTGATGTTGTTACATTCATTTACAACACCTGAATGGTCTCCTGGATTGAACACATTTTATTTTGTAATTTTTAATTTTTGCCATTTAGCAGACGCTTTTAATCCAAAACGATTTACAATTACGAATTACAGGGACATTCCCCCTGGAGTAATTGAGGGCTAAGTGCCTTACTCAAGGGCAAAATAGGATGGTCTCAGGCGGGATTTGAACTCACGACCTTCCGATCAAGAGTCCAAGTCACTATCCATTAGACCACACCTACAATGTATCTCATCAACCAGCACTACTACTGGCCTACAGCAGACTGTCTGTCTGTCTTGTCTGTCTAACATTACAGTTAACACAGTATCACAAGTGCATTTCGTGAGCTTAGAATGATAAGGTTCTATCTCCGTTTAGAATGATAAGGTTCTATCTCCGTTTAGAATGATAAGGTTCTATCTCTGTTTAGAATGATAAGGTTCTATCTCCGTTTAGAATGATAAGGTTCTATCTCCGTTTAGAATGAGAAGGTTCTATCTCCGTTTAGAATGACACGGTTCTATCTCCGTTTAGAATGAGAAGGTTCTATCTCCGTTTAGAATGATAAGGTTCTATCTCCGTTTAGAATGATAAGGTTCTGTCTCCGTTTAGAATGATAAGGTTCTATCTCCGTTTAGAATGATAAGGTTCTATCTCCGTTTAGAATGATAAGGTTCTATCTCCGTTTAGAATGAGAAGGTTCTATCTCCGTTTAGAATGATAAGGTTCTATCTCCGTTTAGAATGAGAAGGTTCTATCTCCGTTTAGAATTATAAGGTTCTATCTCCGTTTAGGGCAGTTCAGAGATATTGAGCGTCAAAGTTGTTACATTCCATTATGTTTTGTGAGATGGAACCTTTGTATTTTATGAATTACTAACTCAAAAATGTCAACATCTTAAAAATAACACCACACAGGCATTAATAAACACCTATGGATCAGATTATGTAAAAAAAAAAACTCAATTTTGACAAAAATGGAGATAGAACCTTATAATTCTAACGTCACGAACTGTTGTAGGACACAGAGCCAGGTTGCTGCCAAAGACTGTCTCCAGAGCATGCATCACGTTTAGTAGTCGTAAAGCGCTTAAGCCCGCTAGCCTAAGTGACAGCATTAATAAACCATGGCATGAACAGATCAACTGAGAGCATTGCTTTCTAAACTGACACGGGCAAGTAGCATTAGCGAAGGTACACAGAGACACAATATACTGGTGAGTCGTGACCCATACAAAGATTATCTTCTGATGTTGTTACATTCATTTACAACACCTGAATGGTCTCCTGGATTGAACACATTTTATTTTGTAATTTTTAATTTTTGCCATTTAGCAGACGCTTTTAATCCAAAACGATTTTCAATTACGAATTACAGGGACATTCCCCCTGGAGTAATTGAGGGCTAAGTGCCTTACTCAAGGGCAAAATAGGATGGTCTCAGGCGGGATTTGAACTCACGACCTTCCGATCAAGAGTCCAAGTCACTATCCATTAGACCACACCTACAATGTATCTCATCAACCAGCACTACTACTGGCCTACAGCAGACTGTCTGTCTGTCTTGTCTGTCTAACATTACAGTTAACACAGTATCACAAGTGCATTTCGTGAGCTTAGAATGATAAGGTTCTATCTCCGTTTAGAATGATAAGGTTCTATCTCCGTTTAGAATGATAAGGTTCTATCTCTGTTTAGAATGATAAGGTTCTATCTCCGTTTAGAATGAGAAGGTTCTATCTCCGTTTAGAATGATAAGGTTCTATCTCTGTTTAGAATGATAAGGTTCTATCTCCGTTTAGAATGATAAGGTTCTATCTCCGTTTAGAATGAGAAGGTTCTATCTCTGTTTAGAATGATAAGGTTCTATCTCCGTTTAGAATGATAAGGTTCTATCTCCGTTTAGAATGAGAAGGTTCTATCTCCGTTTAGAATGATAAGGTTCTATCTCTGTTTAGAATGATAAGGTTCTATCTCCGTTTAGAATGATAAGGTTCTATCTCCGTTTAGAATGAGAAGGTTCTATCTCCGTTTAGGGTAGTTCAGAGATATTGAGCGTCAAAGTTTTTACATTCCATTATGTTTTGTGAGTTGGAACCTTTGTATTTTATGAATTACTAACTCAAAAATGTCAACATTTTTAAAATAACACCACACAGGCATTAATATGGATTCTTAATAGGACTGGTTGTTAAAATCCCTAAATATTCAGCACAACAATTGAGTGGAGTTGGAGATGTCCTCTTGGGTGGAGTGGAATTTGGCAATGATCACGTGGTGCCACCAGTACGACACATCTTCAGTTGTGGTCCCCGACCTCATTGGGTGTTTCGGCCAGTTATCACAAGACACCCTCTGCCGAGGTTGGCCCACCACAGGCTGATCAGGCCTGGGTGTGTGTCGCACGGTGGCACCACGTGGTCATTTGAATGAATGAATGAATGAATGAATGAATGAATGGACTTTATTGTCATTGCTACAGTACAGGTACCAAACAACGAAATTTAGGAGGGAATAAACACCCAATGGATCAGATTATGTAAAAAAACTCAATTTTGACAAAAATGGAGATAGAACCTTATAATTCTAACGTACTGTTGTAGGACACAGAGCGAGGTCGCTGGCCAAAAACTGTCTCCAGAGCATGCATCACGTTTAGTAGTCGTAAAGCGCTTAAGCCCGCTAGCTTAAGTGACAGCATTAATAAACCATGGGATGAACAGATCAACTGAGAGCATTGCTTTCTAAACTGACACGGGCAAGTAGCATTAGCGAAAGTACACAGAGACACAATATACATTCATTTACATACAACACCTGAATGGTCTCCTGGATTGAACAATTTTAATTTTTTAATTTTTAATTTTTGCCATTTAGCAGACGCTTTTAATCCAAAACGATTTACAATTACGAATTACAGGGACATTCCCCCTGGAGTAATTGAGGGCTAAGTGCCTTACTCAAGGGCAAAATAGGGTGGTCTCAGGCGGGATTTGAACTCACGACCTTCCGATCAAGAGTCCAATTCACTAACCATTAGACCACCACTGCATTACATACTGCATGTACACCAGTGGAGGCTGGTGACTTCCAGAATTGAGGAGGCCAAATTGTTTTCCGCTTGCTCGCTTCACTCGCGATGGAATGTTCCCTGTTCTTATAGAAGAATATTAAATTGACTTGTAATAAAACGAAATCGACTACATTAAAAATAAAACTGTTCAATAAATCCTAAATCTTGTCTACCTATTCGATTTATAAATCGCGCCAGAATCTCGCCGACTTCCGAGGTCATTTTAAGCAAATTTGGCCAAATGAGCTATTATTTTCAGGGATAATAGCCATGGGTGTTCTAGACGTGTCCTGCAAAGGACAAGTTGATAGGACACTCGTAGCCACTATGGCGAGTGTTTCTTTGACTGAAGTGACTGGCGAATTCTCAAAATGGCTTCATGTGATTGGACGAACAAAATGTCAATCTTTCAGCCCTGGACTCAATGCATGGTGAGGCCAGGCCTCCTCTGCCCACCCATTTTCAGTGATTTGGCCAATCACATATTGCCATGAAAAAAATTGCATTACATTGACTTCTATGAGGAACCACTTTCCTGGGGAGGCCTGGCCTCCCTCAATACAAACGGATAGGGATTCTGGCCTGTAGGTGCTTTACAATTGCAATATTGGGTTTTAGCCATGGAAAACAAAACGGAAATAATATTAATATATATATATATATGTTTTTTGTTAAATAAATAAATAAAATAAATATAATTATTGCTTTTTTAAATCTCTCTCTCTTCTCTCACATTATTGGGGAGGCCAGGCCTCCTCCACCTCTATGGAGGAGCCTCCACTGCTGTATATGTATCATAGCCTGTACAATTGCGCATTGTATATAATCTCACTTTATATATACCACTGCACATATACATCCAGTCACCATTGTGTGGCATTGTATGTCATTGCACATCACGCTACCATTTTGCACTTTACTGTATAGATTGCTGTAAATACTGCTACTATCACTGCAATATAATTGTTGCACTTCTGGTTAGATGCACAATAATTTTGTTGCATTGTCTTGTACTATGTAATGACAATAAAGGGAATCTAATCTGGTATTCACATGTCTTTTTCTTTTGTTTACATTGGAGCAACACAAAAAAGAAGAGGGAAAAAAATCCAAATCTGATTTCATTCAACACATAACTCTAAACATGGACAGATAAGAACAACTGAAAGTATGTCTAACCCCCCTACCCCTGACACTAACCCCCCCCCCATCCTAACCCTAACCACCCCTCTTAACCCTAACCCATTTCATGGCTTCCACAGAATGTTATCAATAACTCATAATTCCTAATTCATCCACTACTGAAGAATCTAATCTAATCTCAGTTACCATCATGACCAGTTAACCTCTGTTGGGAAACAACAGTTGCTTCCTTGTAGCCTCCTGTATAAAAGAGCAGCTCTTTCTCCAGCTGGACACAACCTACACACACACTTCAGTTCCTGTGATTAAGACTCAGGTAAGTCCTCTACTCACCTACTCTCTCTATGGTAGACATACTGTATCAGTTAACTATGGTAGACATACTCAGGGCTCTCAAGTCTCACGCATTGGGCGTGAGACACACGCATTTCAACCCGCTCACACGCCACACCTTGTATTTCTCACGCAGAGAAATTACCTGGGGCGCCCACCAAGTTGCGCCGCTATTTTTAAAAATAGAACAGGTAGAGAATCAACTGAGTTCCCTCTGGTTCCCCTAGAGTTCAGAAGGCCACGCACCAGCTAATCAAATAAAAATATATAGCTACCGAACAGCCAATCAGAAAATAATAGCATTGCTGTATCCGGGTAACATTTTGATATTCCCGCTACAACAAACAACGTTCTGATTCCAACGACACGGGCTGACTGGAGCTATTGATTCAGATGCTTGCTACACAGAAGAGGACAGATCATTTGAATTGATCATTCACATCTCGAAGTGGCTACAGACTGGTCGACGTGGGAGAAGACCATATCCTATGACGCTGAGACTGTGTGTGTGTGTGTGTGTGTGATTTTTTTTTTTTTTTTTACAAATTGATGTCATTCAGATCAGACCCCGTCCCCCCCCACCGCCGCCAAAATCTCACTCTGAACTCTGTTCAAAACTTGAGAGCCCTGCATACTGTATCAGTTAACTATGTTAGACATACTGTATCAGTTAACTATGTTAGACATACTGTATCAGTTAACTATGGTAGACATACTGTACCAGTTAACTATGTTAGACATACTGTACCAGTTAACTATGTTAGACATACTGTATCAGTTAACTATGTTAGACATACTGTATCAGTTAACTATGGTAGACATACTGTATCAGTTAACTATGTTAGACATACTGTATCAGTTAACTATGGTAGATATACTGTACCAGTTAACTGTATGTTATGGTATCATTCTGACAGCTACTGTCATCGTGTTGCTGGATGGTGTAATGTGATGTATGAATATGTAAATGAGGTGTAATGTGATGTATGAATATGTAAATGAGGTGTAATGTGAAGTATAAATATGTAAATTAGGTGTTTCTGCCTCCTTTTCCTCTTCTGTCTCATAGCTCCTAGGAGACAATCATCACCATGGTAACATTGACCATCGTTCTTCTTCTCAGTGCTGCCATTGCACTGGGCAATACCAGTAAGAGAGACACGCTTTACTGCACTTTACACCACTGTCCATCACTTTACTGCACTTTACACCACTGTCCATCACTTTACTGCACTTTACACCACTGTCCATCACTTTACTGCACTTTACACCACTGTCCATCACTTTACTGCACTTTACACCACTGTCCATCACTTTACTGCACTTTACACCACTGTACTTCAATCCGGTAAAGTGCAGTAAAAAAGACCTCACTTTACATTATTCTCCATGACTTTACATCATTTTACATACTTTCACATAACTCACCTGTTCACACACATCGGGCTGTTTAACTACATACATCTCAGTTCTTCTTCTAACAACTCTCCTTGTTTCAGATCCCTTAGTGGAGGCTGAGGTGGAGCAGCTCCCTCCTTTTGGTAAGGGTTATATATCGCCCCCTCTTGGTAAAGGAGTGAAATTGAAGGGTTACTGAAGTTATTGAAACTGTCCATGCTTGGTGTCACTGACTGTGCTCTCACACCTCCCCTGTTTCAGAAGCTATGGTGGAGACTGAGGTGCAACAGCTCCCTCTAGTGGGTGAGTATGTTATTAATAATTGATAGATACCTAGAGGCAGCAGTGTTAAAACAGGTATTCATCTCAAAAACAGAGTCTTTGCTAACCTGAACATGTCTTTGTCTTGGTAGAGGTCCTGGGTGTAGAGGGGGAGGACATTAACCTGAACATGTCTTTGTCTTGGTAGAGGTCCTGGGTGTAGAGGGGGAGGACGTTGAAGGAAGCCAAGCAGAGATGTTGGAGGAGACGGGGGCTGGACAGGGGGCGCTGAGCAGGGGTGGATGTGCTATTGGCTGGTACAGATATGAGGAGGAGTGCTACAAGTTCAACTACTCCCCCACCACATGGGCAGAGGCAGAGGTATGGGAACGTGATTGTGTTGCTTCAGGTGAAAACGTTATACTTTTTATACTAGTCTTTTTCAGAAGGTCTGAATACATCACCAAATCTCTCTCTCTCTCTCTCTCCTTAGAGGAACTGCGTGCTCTTAGGGGGGAACCTGGCATCTGTGCACAGCTATGGCCAGTACACTTTCCTCCAGAGTGTCATACTGGGACATGCCAACGAATACCTACGCACCTGGATTGGAGCTAATGACGCCGTCCAGGTAATACATTAATACAGGTAATAAAGGATAACCGTTAACCTACAGGTTCAAGTGGAGAGTTAGCCACATCTTACAGTAGGTGGGTATGTTTCATGGGGTTCTCCAACCAACCATATCCTGGAAAACTCAAACTTACTTTTTTACCAATCAGCCAAGTGCTGTTTCAGGACCATGTGTGTAGATTGTCTTTAGTGTGTAGTAGTGTGTGGTGGTGAGGTCTCCCTGTGTGTAGTGTGTGGGGGTGAGGTCTCCCTGTGTGTAGTGTGTGGTGGTGAGGTCTCCCTGTGTGTAGTGTGTGGTGGTGAGGTCTCCCTGTGTGTAGTGTGTGGTGGTGAGGTCTCCCTGTGTGTAGTGTGTGGTGGTGAGGTCTCCCTGTGTGTAGTGTGTGGTGGTGAGGTCTCCCTGTGTGTAGTGTGTGGGGGTCATTTCTACCCGTGTGTAGTGTGTGGGGGTCATTTCTACCCGTGTGTAGTGTGTGGGGGTCATTTCTACCCGTGTGTTCTACAGGAGGGTATTTGGCTGTGGAGCGACGGCTCCAGGTTCGGCTACACCCACTGGAGTGCCGGGCAGCCTAGCAACAGTTACCACGGCATCACAGACAACTCCAACGGCCGGGAGCACTGCATGGAGATGAACGCAGGAGGTAGGATAGGGTTTGAAAAATGTTGGTGCCAATGCACCAACAACTGTACTAGATGATCACATGACCCAGACTCCCTCCCTGCATGTTTCTAATAACGTTGTTTTACTTCCTGTTATTCCCCAGGTGATCATCGCCAGAACGACCTGTCCTGTTCCTACACGCGCCCCTCCCTCTGCGCCAGACTTCTGTGATGTTTCTATTTTCTAGACATGTGTCTTCAAACCACTACTCATGTGTTACAACATATGTTTGATTTGATTATGTATATCTTATCATTATGGTTCTAATGCTCCTCTGTGTTGAGATGACACAATTGTCACATGTCTCAATAAAGTTATTTCAAAAAAGTACTTTTTTGTTCTATAGTACTTGTATGCTTTCATGCTTATTGTTCATCTGAAACATACATCTAGTTTTAAAAGTTATCGTTTGATACTCTGAATAAAAGTGTGTCCGAGTGTCCGAGGGTCAATTGCAACCAAACAATAAACGGACTTTGTTTAGATTTTATGTACAAATGTCTTTACATTTTGGCCCATCCTTAATTAATTGGATGAAAACACTTTATAATACCCCAAAATAATTAACAATGGAGAACAATGGTAACAATGGTGAACTCTAAGAAACGGTACACCTGAAAAGAGATTTTAAACAAGGTTGTCCCTTATCTTCATATTTATTTATTTAATCTATTGAAATTTTAGGACACAAGGTACACAAATATTGTGGGTCATACGTGACAGCAGCTGGTGAAACCGGGAACAAGTCGGCAGCTGACCAAATGCTCGGACCGCCATTCTGAAAAATGCAAATCAATTTCAACGTTGCTGAAAACGGTCCAGCAAACTGATTTTAGATTTACTCTAGTGGTGGTCATATGCAGAATTACAAGATTGCACAAAAACTAAAGTATGAATGTATAATTAAGTGCAAATAAAGTATCTTTACTTGTTCACATATGTTGATTTGATTAGCTCCTATGAACTAGATTTCTTATTTATCACTGAGACCTGGTTAGATAAAGATAACAAGACACCAATTCTTATTGAGTCAGCACCCCCCAATTTTAGAACCTTAGATGTCGTTAGATCCCACACAAAAGGTGGTGGAATCGCCTCTTTCTTCCGAGACAGTTTTAACTGCAAACAGAAATCCTTCGGGGAATTTTTATCATTTGAATATCTTTCAGTTGTTTTTAAATGTTCCACTCGAATTCTTTTTATAATTTTATACAGACCACCCCAATACTCTACTAGCTTCTTTAATGAACTTACAGAGCTTCTCTCCATCATTACTACTGAATTTAATGGTCTGATCATTGCTGGTGATTTCAATATTCATGTAGATAACTCAGAGGACAACAAAGCCAAAGAACTCTCTGTTCTGTTAGATGTTTTTGAACTTCAACAACATGTGAACCTCCCTACTCATAATCGAGGTCACACTCTGGACCTTATCATCACCAAAGGCCTAGATATTTCAAATGTTGTTGTAACTGACATTGCCCTGTCTGACCACTGTTGCATATTCTTTGACGTATCTATCTTTCCTGTTATTCAAACTATGTCTAAAACTATTTCCAAACGATATATCAATGAAAAGACCAGTGCACTGTTCACACAGGCCTTTTCCCTAGCCCCCCCCCCAAACTTCTATTCCAACCTCAGTAAATGACCTTCTACACGATTTCAACTTAAAAATCACAAAAACCATTGATGATATTGCACCCATTAGATCCAAATGCATCTCTGGTAAGCAAAAAGCTCCCTGGAGAACTGCCCCATCCGTAAAGACCCAAAAAAGAGAATGTCGTAAAGCAGAGCGCAGATGGAGAAAAACAATGACCACTATGATATCTATAAAGAGAATCTTCAAAACTATAACTTAGAAATAAGAAGTGCCAGGCAATCATTTTTCTCTAAGATCATAAACAATAACATCAATAATGCCCGCATCCTTTTCAGAACTGTTGACAGACTAACAAATCCCCCAACACCCATTGCTCAGGAATTTCACTCAACTAGTAAATGCAATGAACTTGCATCCTTTTTTAACAATAAAATAGAAACCATTAGACAAGGCATTAGGTCTTCTGTGTCAGGCATGAAAAACATGTCCCCATTAACAACCCCAAATAGGGCGGACATAACAACCATGTCACAATTTAACACCATTGATTACAAGACCCTAGATAAAATCATGTCACGTCTTAAACCATCCACCTGTGCCCTTGATGTCCTGCCAACAAGCTTTTTAAAAAACATATTTAGCTGCATGGCAGGCGAACTAATACAAATAATTAACACCTCCCTTTCATCAGGAATCTTCCCTGAAGCCCTGAAAACTGCAGTTATTAAGCCTCTACTAAAAAAGAACGGCCTAGACCCAGTTCTCCAGCTGCACAACCGCGGAGAGAAATGCGATACAGAGAGTCGTGAGAACAGCCCAGAAGATCACCGGCGCCCCCCTCCCCTCTCTGGAAGAGCTGTACAACACACGCTGTCTCAGGAAGGCCTCCAAGATCTCCAGAGACCCATCCCACCCTGTACGAACACTTTGCCCGGCTGCCCTCGAAAGGCGGTACAGGACCAGCAAGGACAAACAGACTGAAGCACAGCTTCTACCCCAGGGCCATCCAGGCCCTGAACACAGCAAAGACCTAGGTTCTGGGCCCTGGACAGTCTGGATGGATTGATGGCAGCTGCTGGATTGAAAAAATCAGGTGTAGTGCTGAGGCACAAATGTGTACATTTCAAGCCTGCAAACTGCGACACTTTAAATGAATGTGCAATAACACTATGTGCAATATGACAACCCTAGTCGTCTTATCTGTACAGTATAGTATAGTGGATAGTGTACATAGCCTTTATTTATGTAAACCAGCTCCTTTCCCTTCTTGTTTTTTTTTCTTGTTTTTTTTCTCTTTCCTAGCACCAGGGGAGCCACCCCTCCCAAATTTCGTTGTTTGGTACCTGTACTATAGCAATGACAATAAAGACCATTCATTCATTCATTCATTCATTCATTCATTCATTTGTACTAAACAACTACAGACCCATATCAAACCTTCCCTGTACAGGAAAAATTATTGAAATGGTTGCCCACGAACAACTTTCAATCAGGCTTTCGCCCCCTACATAACACTGAAACGGCCCTTATTAAGGTCCTTAATGACATTCGCGTAAACACAGACTCCGGAAAAATCTCAGTTTTGATACTACTAGATCTTAGTGCTGCCTTTGACACTGTAGACCATGACATTCTAATAGATAGACTAAAAACCTGGGTAGGACTTTCGGGCACTGCCCTAAACTGGTTTACATCCTACCTACAGGACAGAAGCTACTATGTCTCCATTGGCAACTTTGTATCTGACCAAATTAAAATGACATGTGGGGTTCCCCAAGGGTCAATCCTTGGCCCCCTTCTATTCAATCTCTACATGCTTCCATTGGGACACATCATAAAAAAGAACAAAATTGCCTACCACAACTATGCGGATGACACTCAAATCTACATAGCCCTCTCACCGAACGACTATAGTCCCATTGACAATCTCTGTAATTGCATTGAGCAAATAAACGCCTGGATGACACACAACTTCCTCCAACTAAACAAGGACAAAACAGAGATAATTGTATTCGGTGCACCTGACAAAAGATCGAAAGTCAGTGCAAAACTTGATTCTCTCTCTCTTCACACTAAAAAACAGGTCAGAAATCTTGGTGTAATTCTAGACTCCGATCTAAACTTCAACAGCCACATAAACTCGATAACTAAATCAGCCTACTATCACCTGAAAAACATAACAAGAATGAGAGGTTTCATGTCCAAGCAAGACCTTGAAAAACTCATCCATGCATTTGTTTCGAGTAGACTTGATTATTGTAATGGTCTACTAACAGGCCTATCTAAAGGAGCTGTTCGTAAATTGCAGCTCATCCAAAACGCCGCTGCTAGGGTCCTAACAAAAACAAAGACATTTGAACACATTACACCAATCCTGAGATCCCTGCACTGGCTACCAGTCTCTCAGAGAATTGAATTCAAAATCCTCCTAATTACATACAAATCACAAAATGGTCTTGGACCAAAATACATATCAGATCTCCTCCCACCCTATATTCCTGCAAGGTCCCTAAGGTCAGCTGAGACAAATCAGCTAATAATTCCAAGAGTAAAAACAAAACACGGTGCAGCAGCTTTCAGTCACGCATGCTCCTGGAACAAACTCCCTGAAGAAATCAAACAGGCCCAAACCCTTAAAATATTTAAATCTAAGCTAAAAATCTTCATGTTTTGCACCAGTTATGATTAAACACAAACACTTTTATCAATGTCTTACTCTTTTCCCATTAACTATTGTCTTTTTAAATGTTTTATCTATTTACTTCTTATATTTGCTTTTATTCATTGTAATGTTTATTTTCTTATGCTCCTCTTGCTGTATTTTTAAATAATGCATGTAAAGCACTTTGAATTGCCCCTGTTGTATAATGTGCTATACAAATAAACTTGCCTTGCCTTGCCTAAACCAGCTCTTTTCCCTTTTTTATTTTACCCTTGGCCCTCTTGTTTTTAGTCTTTTTTCCAAGCACCAGGGGATTCCCCCCTCCTACATTTCGTTGTATGGTACCTGTACTGTATTAATGACAATAAAGACCATTCATTCATTCATTCATTCATTCATTCATCTCCACGTTCAGCTGCGTTAGCAGGTTCTAGCAAACATCTCCACGTTCAGCTGCGTTAGCAGGTTCTGGCAATCTGAGGAAAAGTAATTCAATTACTAGGACAGCTACAGTGTGTGTTGACGCAACTTCAGGGGAGTGTGTTCATTTTCTGTCAGGAAATTGACCTTTGAGCGTCTTCTTCTCCACACTGAGGTCTGCTGGCTCTCAAAAGGAAACTGCCTTGCTCGCTTTTGTGAGCTGTTTGACAGCATCGTGGAGTTCCTGGAGGAGGTGGATGCAGCTCTTGGGGAACAGGTGTCATCCAGCCGCTGCGACATCATGTACCTCGCAGACTTCTTTGGCAAAATGAATGAAGTCACACTGAAGCTCCAAGGAAAAGGGGTTACTCTGGTCCAGAGCAAGGCGGTCATCCAGAGTCTCACCTCCAGGCTGGATCTATACAGGCAGAGCATAGGCAGGAGGCAGTTTGCTCATTTCCCGCTGTTGACCAAGGTAATCTAGCCTAGGCTACTAAATTATGATAATAATAAATAATACATGTAATAAATGTAGGCTACTCTATGCAAAACTATATTTGTGTTCCTGGTTAGTATAAATAACTTACGTTCTGTATGTATTATGCGTATAACCTTTAAGAAACATCAATTAGTTAACTAATTAGCAATAAAATAACCAGGGCTCACACTAATCCCCCCCCCCCCCCGCGCAATTTGGCGAAATGTCACACCAGCACACTTAAAAAACGAACAATGTTAGTTGTAATGTACAGTTTTGTAGCCTGCTGTTTGTTCTGCACCAGACGTGTGCAATTGCTGCTGTTCCGTAGCAGTCTGTTTGTATTCTGTTTGTATTCTCTTGTCTGAGTTATAAAAACATAATTTGTATTCACATTCACATGGCTTTTCTGCTCTCTGATGACTAATGATAAGGATATTCCAACTGCCCAGTTAAATCCAATGTATTATTTGGCATTCAGTGACATGCTTTTTAAATGATATAACACAGAATATTAGTCAACATTAATATTCAGGGAAGAAAATAAGCCTACTTTTTTTTATGGGGGGCGGTAAGAGGCCTGGCCCAAAAAAGGTTGAGAACCACTGGTCTATACGGTACGGAGGATTATGGATTGCCGTCGGAGGGGTAGGGGTTTTCAGTTTTTGGTGGACTGGGAGGGGTATGGGCCGGAGGAACGGTCCTGGGTGCCCCAGAGGGACATATTGGACCCTAAACTGATCACGGACTTCCGCCAACTACATCCTGAGGCACACAGGTGAACGGCAGGTGCCGTTCGTCGGGGGGGGGATACTGTAAGGTTTGGGGGGTCGCTCTAATTGTTGAGGGACCCTTTGGCGCCCTCTGGTGTTCATGTATGTATTTTTGTCTGTCCTAATTACTGTGATTGTTACCTGGTGTGTTTTGTTTTGGCTTAGGCTATTTATATCCCTCTGAGTCTTCTCTCTTTGTCGGTTGTTCACTATACGTTGCGTTAGTTTGTGTGTGTGTGTGTGTGTGTGTGTGTGTGTGTGTGTGTGCCTTTCGTAGCCTTATCGTTCCTCGCCTGCTTAGGAAATAAGTATCGAATGACTATTGTAAGTACCTTGCAGGGCTGGACTGGCCATCTGGCATACCGGGCATTTGCCGGGTGGGCCGCGGTAGTTTTGGGCCGAGCCGACCGGCAAAATAAAAAAAATTAAAAAAAGTTATTTTTTTTTTTTTACCAGCCGGCCCGGCCGAAAGCTACCATTGAACGGCCCATAAATCTGGGACAGCGGCCCATTGGTACATTTTCGATACAGACACTGGGCTGGCCCAATCAACAGAGAGAAGGGGGGGGGGGGGGGGGTCAGGGGTCACGCACGCACGCAGCACCAGACCTCCGTCTCAGTTTCGCGGTAGTTTTGGGCCGAGCCTGCCGGCAAAATAAATTTAGTTAGCCTGGATAGTTACTAGATAGATACTAAGAGAGATGGAGCGCAAAAGCACACTAAAACGGAAGGGAGGCTGGGAAAAACAAAAAGAAACTCGAGGCAGATGCTGCCAAATGTGTAAACATTAGGGACATGTTTGCTGCACCCTCAAGTTTACCACAGCAGCAACAGCAACAGGTTGAAGAGGAGGCTGGCAGGGAGGAGCGGGAGCAGGGTACAGATACAGAGGATAGAGAGGATACAGAAGAAGCGGGGCCGAGTCAGCCTGTAACCGTTGACCCGGTAAGGAAAATATAGGTAGCTGTTAGGGGTGTAACGGATCGCCCCCCACGGTTCGGCACGCATGTGTACCGCGGATCAATTGCAAAATGTAACCAAGTAATAATATTACTTAATATTAGTTAATATCCCTTGTAAATCACAATGTAGAGTTGCCATGAAAAGATAGACGCGACAGTTGCATGCTTTGTTTTACTCTAAAGCGCAATGATAGGTTGATAATGGAAAAAAAAATCTAGAACAACAAGGCTGCGTTCGTAAATTCGCTCTGGAATCTGATCACTGAGTACACTGGTCTACTTGCACTGGTACCATTGCTTACTGTATGTAGTCGTCTTTGTAGTGGTTTGGGGGAATACTACAGTTTGTCATATGACTGTACAGCACAGTATATAAGACGAGTATATAAGGCAAGTATTTTTGTGCTGGTGGGTGTGGTCCGACCGATTGGGGTGGGCCTGTCTGGGCCAAAAATGCCAGGGCCTAATTTTTGTCCCAGTCCAGCCCTGGTACCTTGCCTTGCCATGTTCTATTGACGGTGTTTTTGGGAGACTAAAGCCATCTCCCCTTTTGTTTTGTTGTTTTTGTTTCCTGTTATTATTCAAGCATTCATCGGAGACTTGCTTTCTCCTCTTTTGTTTCATTGCTTACTGTGCGGTTATTATTATTCCCGTTTGCTCAAATAAAGAGTACCTTTATTTTGAATCATACTCCTGCATCTGTCTACTCTGTTCTGCTCTGCACCTGGGTCCAAATACATTAGCTCCCCGTAACACATACTTGTGCCAAAATGAAATCAATACAGCCGTATTGTATTTGGAGAGTGTGTATTACATTGTCATGAGCACATTACATTTCGACATGTTTGGGGTCGACGTCTGTAATAATTCCTCTTTCTTGTAACCCTATAAGAGACATAGTGCAACATGTTGCTGTGTGTGCGCGCACCTGCGAAGGCCAGTGAATGCTTCGAACTGCCCATCTGCCAACCTTGCGATCATCAGACGGTGGCTCTACCTCCCGAGACACAGACGCCTACAGATAAGATGTCCTGTCACAGATGAGACGTATTCAGAGCAGGTCTCTACTGTGGTCAGCTCAGCCCTCACGTCATGCCAGACTGAATAGAACTTTATTGCCAATTTTGCCGAGCCGGCGTCTTGTCCTCAGAGGACCACAATGACCACGGGTCTTTAGTTGTATTTTAAACTTCTCACCACAGCACGGAGATGGCACTTGTGAAGGTTCCCATTCCCAATGACCTCAGGATCGACACCAACTCACTAAGCTTTCTGTCTTTGTGCTTTTATCTCTAAGAAAAATAGTAACAACAAGGGAGAAAGTTTAATATTGCGTATAAACAATTATAGTAATAGAAAGGGCCAATTTTGTGACAGATTCAGCCGATCACCTGTCATGTCCACCTGTCATGTCCACCTGTCACGTTCACCTGTCACGTTCACCTGTCACGATCACCTGTCACGATCACCTGTCATGTCCACCTGTCACGTTCACCTGTCACGATCACCTGTCACGATCACCTGTCATGTCCACCTGTCACGTTCACCTGTCACGAACACCTGTCATGATCACCTGTCATGTTCACCTGTCACGTTCACCTGTCATGATCACCTGTCATGTTCACCTGTCACGTTCACCTGTCATGATCACCTGTCATGATCACCTGTCATGATCACCTGTCACGATCACCTGTCATGATCACCTGTCATGTTCACCTGTCACATTCATTCAATCGCAACTTGATCATGGAGGACCACCAGAAGTCGACTGTGCTGGGATACAACAATATTTAATTTCATAACTTTATTAATGTGTCTGTGTGTGAGTGTAGGTGTGTGTGTGTGTGTGTGTGTGTGTGTGTGTGTGTGTGTGTGTATCTGCAATAATTGGCAGCCGGCACATATGGTGGAGAAGGTGTTACCTGTACCCTTAGACTCAGACTGAAACACATTGAGCAACCGAGTGTCCTATGCTGATGCAGCTACTAATGTTTGTGTTCAAGAATTATATTGTAAAATGTGAACGCAAATAAAGATACTAAAATGTGTGTGTGTCTCTGTGTGTGTGTGTGTGTGTGTGTGTGTGTGTGTGTCTCTGTGTGTGTGTGCGTGTGTGTGTGTGCCACTCCACTGACCACAGGAGAGAACTACTCTGAATAGGAGAGAACTACTCTGAATAGGAGAACTATCTGTGACAGGACACTTCCCTGTGTGTGTGTGTGTGTGTGTGTGTGTGTGTGTGTGTGTGTGTGTTTCCCTGGGCCATTCTGGAGCTGTTGTTGTGCTTGTTGAAGCACGATACTGTCTTGTGTTTCTGTCTTGTTGTGCTTCCATATGGTCTGTCAGTCACACAGTTCCTGGTCCATATATGGATATATATAAGCAGCCCCAGACACAGGTGGAGGTGCAGTCATCACCAGGGATGGAGATGCAGGCTGGAGACCATGCAATGGATGCAGGCAATGGACACTATGAAAATGTTTCAAGAAACAAGACAGAGAATTTAACCTTTGACAGCACACCAGGAGCTAAACACTCAGGTAACACACACACACACAGAAGAGTTTACATTATTACACACACACACACACACACACACACACACACACACACACACACAGTCAGACACACACATAATATCTTCATCTCATTCCCTGTCTTTTACTCTCTCACTCTCTGTCAAGAGTGTGTGTGTGTGTGTGTGTGTGTGTGTGTGTGTAATAATGTAAACTCTTCTGTGGTCAGGTACTGGGAGTTCACCAGGGAGCTCCTCCAGAGTGGCTGGGGTGTGTCTGGGGCTGCTGTGTGTTCTCCTACTGGCTGGGATCACAGGCCTGGCGATCTACGGTGAGGCAAATATGTTTCATAACACTCAAATATCTGTGGCTAACAGCAGTAGTCAGCTAGTAGTCTTTAGTCTGCTAATAGTATCTGTTACCTTGCAGGCAACAGCATCATCAACACCCTGACTAGAGAGAGAGACCAGTTAAAGACCAGTAACAATAACCTGACTAGAGAGAGAGACCAGTTACAAACCAGTAACAATAACCTGACTAGAGAGAGAGACCAGTTACAAACCAGTTACAACACCATGACTAGAGAGAGAGACCAGCTGAAAGCAGAGAGAGACCAGCTCCAGAGGACTCTGGGTGAGTGATAACAACGTATATATCTAATGTCAAGTCTCATCCATCATGATGTTTACTGTGTTGTAATGTGGGGTGTTGCAATGTGCTGTCAAACAGAGAACACTTTTATGTGTCCTTGTGGATGGACTAAGCTTGGTTTAGCTTGCTATTACGTCTCAAATGAGACTAAATCTTGGGATGAGAGCAGACAGGACTGTCTCAGGAGAGGAGGAGACCTGGTGATCATCAACAGCCAAGAAGAACAGGTGAGAGAGAGAGAGAGAGAGAGAGAGAGAGAGAGAGAGAGAGAGAGAGAGAGAGAGAGAGAGAGAGAGAGAGAGAGAGAGAGAAATAAGTGTTGTTTCGGAATTCAGTGATTGATGTTGACACGTTTTTTTCTATTCTGATACTGCAGGATGTCATGCGTGGAATAATAAAGAAGCGGTTCTGGATTGGTCTGGCTGACACACAATCTGAGGGGAGATGGAGATGGGTGGATGGCACCCCACTGACCACATCGTAAGATAACTATCTATTCTCTTCTATCTATCAATCTATTCTATTTTATATAGATTATTTTACATTCACAAGTCATTCTTTAGTGAGAGGTCTGTGAAAGCAGCAATGGAAGGTCATGCCACTCTGTGTTGGGGCCAGTTCTGCTGGCCCCCTCAGATGTGTTGCCCTCTCTTCTAAAATAAGTAAAACTTCAATAGTCTTTTGGTCTTCACACGTTTTGTTAGACCCTTTGTTCTTTTGCTGAACAGCTCCAAGAAATACTGAGGAGATTTGCTCTATTGCACGAAGTTGTGGTTTATTGAAGATCACACGTAGAGTACACAGCAGTGCTGCAGCAGCTGGACCCAACTCTGAGGCAGTCTCAGAGTAAAGTCATCAGTTATTCAGATCCATCACATATATGTATATACTTTCCCAAAATCCCAGAGACCTCCCCCTAATTTGGCCACTATGATGAATCATGACAGAACCATATCTGCCCATGACCTTTGTTCAGAATGTTTCAAAACTATACAAGGATTGTTGTCTGTGCTTGACATGTGAGAACACAAAAAGGGGAGATGATCCTGCACCTGGCTTCAAGGCCATCAGACACTCCCTAATTCCCATGCTATTACAATGGTCATGTGAGCTCGTAGGGTACAAATACTGATAAGTGCATATTAAAATAGAAAAACTGATACGTTTCTTAACATCAACACAAGCAGCTGGTGCTAGTCAAATAAACAATAGGACCTTGAAAAAGATATTATCTTAACAGTTTGTAAGTGTAATGTACAACTGTACAGGACAACAGAAGGTCCTCGACCTTTGACTGGGGCCCAGTTTTGAGACACTGATCTACATATAAAAACTTAGGAAATGTGTGTTTGGTCGATTATTTCTTTGTTGTTATAATGCTAAATTGGCATTGTATATTATATTGTTGGAAAGCCTGTTTATTTACCTTTACAATGATACAATGATATATATTTTTAAAGTACATTTTAAAAATCGCCATGTATCGTAATGCCATCGATTTAGCACATTGCCGTTGGACAGTTATCTGTGTCCTCTGTTGGACAGTTATCTGTGTCCTCTGTTGGACAGTTATCTGTGTCCTCTGTTGGACAGTTATCTGTGTCCTCTGTTGGACAGTTATCTGTGTCCTCTGTTGGACAGTTATCTGTGTCCTCTGTTGGACAGTTATCTGTGTCCTCTGTTGGACAGTTATCTGTGTCCTCTGTTGGACAGTTATCTGTGTCCTCTGTTTGACAGGTATTGGGACCCGGGAGAGCCGAACGGCGGGCACGAGAACTGTGCAGAACAATGGTTTTTAAAACCATCGATGGGCTGGAATGATAGCATATGCGGCCATGAGAAACACTACGTCTGTGAGACGTGAAAATGTTACTTCCTCAACTTGAAGTCAAAAGCCACGTTAGTCAACTGCTCCATCATATCAGCCTGCCCCCGGTAAAGCTGTGGCATGAAGAGATTAGCCATTCAGTCGAGTACAAGGGCCTGCTATACGGCCGTGATTATGGCGCCCTCATGTGTTCATCAATTAGTATTGCAGTGCATTTCTGTACATTAATTATCCAATAGATTGTTTGGATCTCAAATCATTTCACAGATGTTTAATAAATAATGTTAACTTGTTCATAAGTGGTAGTAAAGTGTTTTCTGCTTTGATTTTTATCGAGATAGAAGTAATTGACTTCAATAATGTAATAGCAGTTCGAATTGTGGCAACTTACCTTTTTTCATGCAGCTGCACTATTAGGTTTCACTATTTGTTTGATTGATGAAAATAACCCACAGGAATAAAAGAGAAATGACACCCCTGATTTGCCACATGACTTTTTATTATAAAAACTGAGCAGACTGAACTGTATCTATCACTAATAGTCTGTGATCTATCTCCATAGAGGTTACTGTTCGTAGATAAACTCTAAATGTGAAAAAGTGGTAGTTCCCTGACCGGGAACACCAGCCAGAGCTAGCTACACAGGTTTTGCATCATTTATTTATTATATAATTTTTTTCCTGCGTGGGGCAGTCCCACTCATATTTTTTTTTCTTCTTTTTATTGGACAGATAGTGAAGACAGACAGGAAAGTAAGGAGAAGAAGGGAGAGAGGGCATGTCAGCAGGGCATGGGCCGAATTCTAACCCATGCCGACATGGGCATATCTGTGCACTGTAGACCGCGGTGCTAGACCACTGGACCACCCCAAGCCACAGGTTTTGCATCATTGAGTGTAAAAAGCATCATGTTTCGTGTGCACGTACAGAGCTGTGCGCAGTTTTTCAGAGTAAAGAATGATAGATTAATTTCAACTGACATGTTACTTTGACGTTAAAGCATTGAGCATGATAGAAACACAAAAAATACTGGCTCTATTTAATGACGTAGAGGTCACAAGGTTTTCAGCAGTCCCTGGTGGTCTAGTGGTTAGAAGTGGTCTAGTGGTTAGGATCCGGTGCTCTCACCACCCGGTGCTAACAGCCAAGGAATGCGACTACGAGCCGAAACATGAAACCTGCAGTCGGACATGAAACATGCAGTCGGACATGAAACATGAAACATGCAGTCGGACATGAAACATGAAACATGCAGTCGGACATGAAACATGCAGTCGGACATGAGCTCATGTTCACTTTGCATACATTTGCCACCTTTTTATCATGAAAACAGAGCGGGCTGAACTGTATATATGTTATGGTACATGTGGGAAAACGGTTTATGTCGGCATTTCCCGGGACATGCCAGCATAAACCATCGACTTGGTACATGCTAGCATGTCCCAGGAAATGCCGACATATACCGTCAGGATGGTTCATGTGGGAAATACATTCTTACTTTTAGCGCCATGGACAGCGCCAGTGGCACGGACGGGATTTGCTTCACACTGTATTTAACTAAATAGCCTACGACTAAAGCAGCCTATATTACATCAATCAAAACATATGTCTAGCCTACATGCAGTGAACTCTAAAAGTAGGACCAACACATTTGTAAATGGGGAATGCGGAGTCTGCTATGTAAAGGATAAAGTATGGCCAGCCGGTCAAATCCCTTCAGTGCTTTACGAAACCTCTCGGCTTCGCCTCGGGGTTCTGAACGCACTGAAAGCCACTGGCTTATTTCAATTGGGGTCCTTGATTCTCAATTCATCGTTACATGTAAGACAGACAAATTTTTTTTTAAATATATATATATATATAGTACTATCTACAAGATAATACAGACAAATAACTAGTACTATCTACAAGATAAATATACATCCATCATGGGAAGAACAATACAACAAAACATTAGGTATGTACAGCGGGTAGGACAGGTGGGGACATACACCACAGGTGGGGGCGGGGGACAAAACACAAAGTATGTACAGTGGGTAGTTCGGGTCTTTTAATCTGATTTTTGATTTAGAGGGTCCAGTTACGGATTGCAGCCTCCTGTAAATGTTTTTTGAGAGTGGTTTTGAAGGTGGGCAGTGTTTTGCACTCCTTTAAGATTATAAGAAGGGCGTTCCACATTTTTACTGCATAGTTTGCAAACGAGTTTAACCCCTTGTTTGTGGTGCAACGCGGTTGAACGTGGTTCGTGGAGCTTCCTCTGGTATTGTATGTGTGGACGTTGTTCACTTTTTGGAAGTATGTTGACAGGTACTTGGGTGTCTTTGTGGTGTAGCGTATCTTGAAGACCAGGCCCAGTGCAAGCTGCTGCACTCTGTCAACTACTCGTAGCCAATCAAGGCTCAAAAAATGGGCAGCGGTTAGATGTGTCCTAGGGTTGAGGCCTAGCAGAAGCCTAACCAGTTTATTTTGGGCTGTCTGGAGTCTTGTTTTATGGGCCTTTGTGGTTCTATAGTACCATAATGTTACGGCATAGTCGAAGTGACATTGAATGAGAGCTCCTGATAGGGTCCTCAGTGTGTTTTTACTGACAAGTGAGGATATCCTGTACAAGAATCTAGTTCTATGGTTCACTTTTTTGATTACTTTTGCTGCCATTTTATCTCCGGAAAGATTTGCCTCTAAGATGGAGCCCAGGTATGTAATATCCTCTTTTCTTGTGATATTAATATTACCCACTTTTATTTTAAAATGTTCAGCCTTTCTGAGTTTAGATGGGGATCTGTATAGGATGGTTTCAGTTTTACCTAGGTGTATTGATAGTTTATTGTCAGCTAGCCAGACGCAGATTCTACTCAGTTCAGTGCTTAGCGCTTTTTCCACCTGCAATATGTCCCTGTCAGAGACCAGCAGAGCCGAGTCATCCGCGAACAGGAACAAATTGCAATCACATGCTGATGACATGTCATTCACATATATTAGGAACAGTAAAGGTCCCAATATGCTTCCTTGTGGAACGCCGCAGGTCACTGGGAGGGGGGGGGGACAGTGTTCCGTTCACACTAACCACCTGTTCCCTCCCCTCTAAGTAGGATTGCATCCAGCTCACCGATGTTCTATCGAACCCAATTGCTTTCAGTTTATCTAACAATATGTGGTGATCTACTGTGTCGAAGGCCTTCTGGAGGTCCAGCATGACCATGCCGCAGTACTTGCCCGAGTCCACCTCATGGTTGATGTGGTCGTTCAAATAGAGAAGGCATGTGTCAGTGGAATGGGATGTTCTGAATCCTGATTGAAATTCATACATCAGATTTTTTTCGGTAAGGTACCTATCAACCTGTTCATAAACTATTTTTTCCATAAGTTTCGAGATGGAATTAAGAATAGAAACAGGTCGGTAGTTGCCTGGGTCTAATTTGCTTCCTTTTTTATACAGTGGGGTTACCCTTGCTATTTTAAAGTCAAGGGGGACGTGTCCCTGTTTGATGGAGAGGTTTATTATGTGGGTGATGATTGGGGTAATGGAGGCAGCTGAGTCTTTTAGAAATCTGGCTGGAATATTGTCATGGCCTGTGGCCTTTTCTGAGTGTAGAGCGCCCAGCTTTTTAAACACCTCATCGTTTGACACCATGGAGAGTTTAAAATCATCTTTGCGTACACCCAGTTTATTGTAGAACGCACGGATGTGCTCTACACCATAACGCCCTGAGTGGGGTGGTAGATTGTTAACTAATTTAGTGGCTATGGTTGTAAAGAAAGTGTTTAAGCACTTAGCCACATCCAGCTTGTCTGTAAAGAGAGAATCTCCAGATTTTATGCTGATGTTTGTAGACCTGGTTTTGAGTTTTTGACTGCAACCTAGTTGGCTATTAAGTAGCTTCCAAAGGTCACGTGGTTTGTTTAAGTTTTCTTCGATTTTGTTATCGAGGTATTTTTTCTTAGCAGATTTGGTCATGGTAATTACCTGATTGCATAGTTTGTTGCATTGTTTTTTAATTTTCTCAAAGTGGGTTTTGAGATCTTCGTTTAAGTGTTTCACTAATTTTGATTTGCATTTTTGAACTTCAGAGCATTTTAGGTCTCTGACTTTCATAGCATTTAGAATGTCCGAATTCATCCATGGTTCCGATCGGGCTTTAACCCTGGTGGTTCTCATGGGGGCTATACTGTCAATAATATTTAGGAATTTGGTTTTGAAACCTAGCCATGCCTCCTCAACCTGTGTGCTTTTTAGTTCATCTAACCAGTCTTGATTCTCCAGTTTATGGTTTAAGGCCTCACTAGAATAGGATTTAAGGGATCTAGTGGTTACAGTTTTATGACCGCCAGCCTTGGGTTTATGTTTTTTACGAGTGCAAAAGATCATGTAATGATCACTTAGCCCACATACAATAACCCCACTCTTGGAGATTTTGGACTCATCAGATGTTAGAATGAGATCTATGGTGGTTTGAGTAGAAATACACACCCTAGTGGGTTTGGTAATTTGTTGGCGGAGTCCGTGTAATTCAGAAAACCTAGTGAAGGATTTGAAGACGGATGCTTCATTTCTGAGCATGTCCGTGTTCCAATCCCCAATAAGAATCTTTTCCACACAGTCAACGTCATCCAAGCACCCCTCAAGAATATCATAGAAATCATTCTGATCGGGAGGTCTGTAGATAGTACCAACCAGCACCGGTTTTGCTTTGTTAAAGATAATTTCAACCCAAACAGATTCTAATTTGCCACGATTCAGGTCATACCGGGTGTTAAAGATAATATCGTTGTGAATGTACATGCAGACACCACCCCCATACCTGTTCCTGTCGTTTCTGATGACTGTGTAGTTTACTATTTCAATCTCTGGGTCTTTGATTGATTCATCATACTTGGTCTCAGAGAAGCTCAAAATGTGAACCTTGCTGTCATGGAACATTTCTCTGATTTGGTCCAGTTTAGGCACAAGACTGTTCACATTAAGGTGAACAATATGCAGGCCCTTACTGCTGTGTCCAAAAAGAGTGTTCATGTCCTTGACTTGGAAATAGTCCCCATTCAGGTCATCGTCAAGTTGAGGATTGGGGGATGGGGAGGGTCGCCCATTGTTCAACGGTTTCGGTAGAGAGTCTCCGGGTGGAGGGGGGGGGGGGGGGTCGTCGCCGGGTGGGGGAGGGAGGGGGGAATGTTGTTAGCATAGCTACCCTTTGTTTTGATAGCCTCGTCTGAATCCAGGAAGACCGCTGCTGGTTTGACGACGATGGCGTCGCTAGCAACATTTGCCTGGGAAAGGCACAGCTGCTCTCTGGCCAAACGTGTAGCCTGCCTGGTTGAAACTGGACCGGGATTCAGCTGAATGTCTCCCGAGAGAAGTAGATAGAGACAGATCATGGTCCTTCGGTCCATTCTACCTGCCGGGGGCTTGTTCTTCCGCGTCAGGTCAGCAGTCAGCGTTGTGTGAATAGTCGCCGTTCCGAAGTTTAAATACTTCTTTGCGGCGTGGAGATAAAAGTCGCTATGGATCTCATTTTTTCCAATAAAGTTTGTCTCCTTCTCCATAAGATGTAAGTTCTGTGGTGATTTAATGTATAAATCCGTAATCCACAGAAGGAACAGGAGAAAGTGTGGAATAATCCTCGCCGTTGCGTTGTTGATGCGACTGCTCATGTTGACTGCTGGCTCCGTATGAAAATCCTGAAAAACATATTCCCTCAGCTTCATAGTACGGCAATGGAATAGAAACATTGATGTTAGCAGTACATAGATACAATAGTGGTACCTGTTTGAAAAACAAGCTGATATAACGAAACACCATCCTCTCTCTACCCCCCCCCCCCCACACTCCAAACCGAACCCAACCAACATCAATTTCAATCGCCAGAACGCGCCCTCTGGACCCGTTCCAACCCCCCCCCCCCCCCCCCCCCTAACATGGTCGTGTTGCTGTGTTCTGGCTAGCCTGGAGCGGGGCTGGGGCGGGGCTGGGGGGGTTGGCGGGAACCGCAGTACTGTCACACCTCCCTGTAGACCCCCCCGCCAGCTGGCTCTATAGTTCTATAGAACTAGACTATTAAACACAGACCTAACTAGACTATTAAACATAGACCTAACTAGACTATTAAACACAGACCTAACTAGACTATTAAACACAGACCTAACTAGACTATTAAACATAGACCTAACTAGACTATTAAACACAGACCTAACTAGACTATTAAACATACACCTAACTAGACTATTAAACATACACCTAACTAGACTATTAAACATACACCTAACTAGACTATTAAACACAGACCTAACTAGACTATTAAACATAGACCTAACTAGACTATTAAACACAGACCTAACTAGACTATTAAACACAGACCTAACTAGACTATTAAACATACACCTAACTAGACTATTAAACATTCACCTAACTAGACTATTAAACATACACCTAACTAGACTATTAAACACAGACCTAACTAGACTATTAAACATAGACCTAACTAGACTATTAAACATAGACCTAACTAGACTATTAAACATACACCTAACTAGACTATTAAACATAGACCTAACTAGACTATTAAACATAGACCTAACTAGACTATTAAACACAGACCTAACTAGACTATTAAACACAGACCTAACTAGACTATTAAACACAGACCTAACTAGACTATTAAACATAGACCTAACTAGACTATTAAACACAGACCTAACTAGACTATTAAACATACACCTAACTAGACTATTAAACATAGACCTAACTAGACTATTAGACATACACCTAACTAGACTATTAAACACAGACCTAACTAGACTATTAAACACAGACCTAACTAGACTATTAAACACAGACCTAACTAGACTATTAGACATAGATCAAACTAGACTATTAAACACAGACCTAACTAGACTATTAAACACAGACCTAACTAGACTATTAAACACAGACCTAACTAGACTATTAAACTCAGACCTAACTAGACTATTAAACATAGACCTAACTAGACTATTAAACATAGACCTAACTAGACTATTAAACATAGACCTAACTAGACTATTAAACATACACCTAACTAGACTATTAAACATACACCTAACTAGACTATTAAACATACACCTAACTAGACTATTAGACACAGACCTAACTAGACTATTAAACACAGACCTAACTAGACTATTAAACATAGACCTAACTAGACTATTAAACATAGACCTAACTAGACTATTAGACATAGACCTAACTAGACTATTAAACATACACCTAACTAGACTATTAAACATAGACCTAACTAGACTATTAGACATACACCTAACTAGACTATTAGACACAGACCTAACTAGACTATTAAACATAGACCTAACTAGACTATTAAACACAGACCTAACTAGACTATTAAACATAGACCTAACTAGACTATTAAACACAGACCTAACTAGACTATTAAACACAGACCTAACTAGACTATTAAACATAGACCTAACTAGACTATTAGACATAGACCTAACTAGACTATTAAACACAGACCCAACTAGACTATTAAACACAGACCTAACTAGACTATTAAACATAGACCTAACTAGACTATTAAACATACACCTAACTAGACTATTAAACATAGACCTAACTAGACTATTAAACATAGACCTAACTAGACTATTAAACATAGACCTAACTAGACTATTAGACATACACCTAACTAGACTAATAAACATAGACCTAACTAGACTATTAAACATAGACCTAACTAGACTATTAAACACAGACCTAACTAGACTATTAAACATAGACCTAACTAGACTATTAAACACAGACCTAACTAGACTATTAAACATAGACCTAACTAGACTATTAAACACAGACCTAACTAGACTATTAAACATACACCTAACTAGACTATTAAACATACACCTAACTAGACTATTAAACATACACCTAACTAGACTATTAAACACAGACCTAACTAGACTATTAAACACAGACCTAACTAGACTATTAAACATACACCTAACTAGACTATTAAACATACACCTAACTAGACTATTAAACATACACCTAACTAGACTATTAAACATAGACCTAACTAGACTATTAAACACAGACCTAACTAGACTATTAAACATACACCTAACTAGACTATTAAACATAGACCTAACTAGACTATTAAACATACACCTAACTAGACTACTAGACACAGACCAAACTAGACTATTAAACATAGACCTAACTAGACTATTAAACATAGACCTAACTAGACTATTAAACATAGACCTAACTAGACTATTAAACATAGACCTAACTAGACTATTAGACAAAGACCTAACTAGACTATTAAACACAGACCTAACTAGACTATTAAACATAGACCTAACTAGACTATTAAACACAGACCTAACTAGACTATTAAACACAGACCTAACTAGACTATTAAACACAGACCTAACTAGACTATTAGACATAGACCTAACTAGACTATTAAACATAGACCTAACTAGACTATTAAACATAGACCTAACTAGACTATTAAACACAGACCTAACTAGACTATTAGACATAGACCTAACTAGACTATTAAACACAGACCTAACTAGACTATTAAACATACACCTAACTAGACTATTAAACATAGACCTAACTAGACTATTAAACATAGACCTAACTAGACTATTAAACATACACCTAACTAGACTATTAAACATACACCTAACTAGACTATTAAACACAGACCTAACTAGACTATTAAACATACACCTAACTAGACTATTAAACACAGACCTAACTAGACTATTAAACATAGACCTAACTAGACTAGTAAACATAGACCTAACTAGACTATTAAACATAGACCTAACTAGACTATTAAACATAGACCTAACTAGACTATTAAACACAGACCTAACTAGACTATTAAACACAGACCTAACTAGACTATTAAACACAGACCTAACTAGACTATTAAACATAGACCTAACTAGACTATTAAACACAGACCTAACTAGACTATTAAACACAGACCTAACTAGACTATTAAACACAGACCTAACTAGACTATTAAACATAGACCTAACTAGACTATTAAACATACACCTAACTAGACTATTAGACATAGACCTAACTAGACTATTAAACACAGACCTAACTAGACTATTAAACATAGACCTAACTAGACTATTAAACATACACCTAACTAGACTATTAAACACAGACCTAACTAGACTATTAAACACAGACCTAACTAGACTATTAAACATACACCTAACTAGACTATTAAACATACACCTAACTAGACTATTAAACATAGACCTAACTAGACTATTAAACATACACCTAACTAGACTATTAAACACAGACCTAACTAGACTATTAAACACAGACCTAACTAGACTATTAAACACAGACCTAACTAGACTATTAAACATAGACCTAACTAGACTATTAAACATACACCTAACTAGACTATTAGACATAGACCTAACTAGACTATTAAACACAGACCTAACTAGACTATTAAACACAGACCTAACTAGACTATTAAACACAGACCTAACTAGACTATTAAACATACACCTAACTAGACTATTAAACATACACCTAACTAGACTATTAAACACAGACCTAACTAGACTATTAAACACAGACCTAACTAGACTATTAAACATACACCTAACTAGACTATTAAACATAGACCTAACTAGACTATTAAACACAGACCTAACTAGACTATTAAACACAGACCTAACTAGACTATTAAACACAGACCTAACTAGACTATTAAACACAGACCTAACTAGACTATTAGACATACACCTAACTAGACTATTAAACACAGACCTAACTAGACTATTAAACATACACCTAACTAGACTATTAAACATAGACCTAACTAGACTATTAAACACAGACCTAACTAGACTATTAAACACAGACCTAACTAGACTATTAAACACAGACCTAACTAGACTATTAAACACAGACCTAACTAGACTATTAGACATACACCTAACTAGACTATTAAACACAGACCTAACTAGACTATTAAACATAGACCTAACTAGACTATTAAACATAGACCTAACTAGACTATTAAACATAGACCTAACTAGACTATTAAACATAGACCTAACTAGACTATTAAACACAGACCTAACTAGACTATTAGACATAGACCTAACTAGACTATTAAACATACACCTAACTAGACTATTAAACATAGACCTAACTAGACTATTAAACATACACCTAACTAGACTATTAAACATACACCTAACTAGACTATTAAACATAGACCTAACTAGACTATTAAACACAGACCTAACTAGACTATTAAACATACACCTAACTAGACTATTAAACATACACCTAACTAGACTATTAAACACAGACCTAACTAGACTATTAAACATACACCTAACTATACTATTAAACATACACCTAACTAGACTATTAAACATACACCTAACTAGACTATTAAACACAGACCTAACTAGACTATTAAACACAGACCTAACTAGACTATTAAACATACACCTAACTAGACTATTAAACATACACCTAACTAGACTATTAAACATACACCTAACTAGACTATTAAACATAGACCTAACTAGACTATTAAACACAGACCTAACTAGACTATTAGACATAGACCTAACTAGACTATTAAACACAGACCTAACTAGACTATTAAACATACACCTAACTATACTATTAAACATAGACCTAACTAGACTATTAAACATACACCTAACTAGACTATTAAACACAGACCTAACTAGACTATTAAACATAGACCTAACTAGACTATTAAACACAGACCTAACTAGACTATTAAACATAGACCTAACTAGACTATTAAACATAGACCTAACTAGACTATTAAACACAGACCTAACTAGACTATTAAACATAGACCTAACTAGACTATTAGACATAGACCTAACTAGACTATTAAACATACACCTAACTAGACTATTAAACATAGACCTAACTAGACTATTAGACACAGACCTAACTAGACTATTAAACATAGACCTAACTAGACTATTAAACATAGACCTAACTAGACTATTAAACATAGACCTAACTAGACTATTAAACATAGACCTAACTAGACTATTAAACATAGACCTAACTAGACTATTAAACATAGACCTAACTAGACTATTAAACATACACCTAACTAGACTATTAAACATAGACCTAACTAGACTATTAGACACAGACCTAACTAGACTATTAAACATAGACCTAACTAGACTATTAAACACAGACCTAACTAGACTATTAAACATAGACCTAACTAGACTATTAAACACAGACCTAACTAGACTATTAAACATAGACCTAACTAGACTATTAGACATAGACCTAACTAGACTATTAAACACAGACCCAACTAGACTATTAAACACAGACCTAACTAGACTATTAAACATAGACCTAACTAGACTATTAAACATACACCTAACTAGACTATTAAACATAGACCTAACTAGACTATTAAACATAGACCTAACTAGACTATTAAACATAGACCTAACTAGACTATTAGACATACACCTAACTAGACTAATAAACATAGACCTAACTAGACTATTAAACATAGACCTAACTAGACTATTAAACACAGACCTAACTAGACTATTAAACATAGACCTAACTAGACTATTAAACACAGACCTAACTAGACTATTAAACATAGACCTAACTAGACTATTAAACACAGACCTAACTAGACTATTAAACATACACCTAACTATACTATTAAACATACACCTAACTAGACTATTAAACATACACCTAACTAGACTATTAAACACAGACCTAACTAGACTATTAAACACAGACCTAACTAGACTATTAAACATACACCTAACTAGACTATTAAACATACACCTAACTAGACTATTAAACATACACCTAACTAGACTATTGAACATAGACCTAACTAGACTATTAAACACAGACCTAACTAGACTATTAGACATAGACCTAACTAGACTATTAAACACAGACCTAACTAGACTATTAAACACAGACCTAACTAGACTATTAAACATACACCTAACTAGACTATTAAACATAGACCTAACTAGACTATTAAACATACACCTAACTAGACTATTAAACACAGACCTAACTAGACTATTAAACATAGACCTAACTAGACTATTAAACACAGACCTAACTAGACTATTAAACATAGACCTAACTAGACTATTAAACAGAGACCTAACTAGACTATTAAACACAGACCTAACTAGACTATTAAACATAGACCTAACTAGACTATTAGACATAGACCTAACTAGACTATTAAACATACACCTAACTAGACTATTAAACATAGACCTAACTAGACTATTAGACACAGACCTAACTAGACTATTAAACATAGACCTAACTAGACTATTAAACATAGACCTAACTAGACTATTAAACATAGACCTAACTAGACTATTAAACATAGACCTAACTAGACTATTAAACATAGACCTAACTAGACTATTAAACATAGACCTAACTAGACTATTAAACATACACCTAACTAGACTATTAAACATACACCTAACTAGACTATTAAACACAGACCTAACTAGACTATTAAACACAGACCTAACTAGACTATTAAACATAGACCTAACTAGACTATTAAACACAGACCTAACTAGACTATTAAACACAGACCTAACTAGACTATTAGACATAGACCTAACTAGACTATTAAACATACACCTAACTAGACTATTAAACATAGACCTAACTAGACTATTAAACATAGACCTAACTAGACTATTAAACATACACCTAACTAGACTATTAAACATAGACCTAACTAGACTATTAAACATACACCTAACTAGACTATTAAACATACACCTAACTAGACTATTAAACATAGACCTAACTAGACTATTAAACACAGACCTAACTAGACTATTAAACACAGACCTAACTAGACTATTAAACACAGACCTAACTAGACTATTAAACATACACCTAACTAGACTATTAAACATACACCTAACTAGACGATTAGACATACACCTAACTAGACTATTAAACACAGACCTAACTAGACTATTAAACATAGACCTAACTAGACTATTAAACATAGACCTAACTAGACTATTAAACATACACCTAACTAGACTATTAAACATACACCTAACTAGACTATTAAACATAGACCTAACTAGACTATTAAACATAGACCTAACTAGACTATTAAACATAGACCTAACTAGACTATTAAACATAGACCTAACTAGACTATTAGACATACACCTAGCTAGACTATTAAACACAGACCTAACTAGACTATTAAACATAGACCTAACTAGACTATTAAACACAGACCTAACTAGACTATTAAACATACACCTAACTAGACTATTAAACACAGACCTAACTAGACTATTAGACATAGACCTAACTAGACTATTAAACATACACCTAACTAGACTATTAAACATAGACCTAACTAGACTATTAAACATAGACCTAACTAGACTATTAAACATACACCTAACTAGACTATTAAACATAGACCTAACTAGACTATTAAACATAGACCTAACTAGACTATTAAACATACACCTAACTAGACTATTAAACATACACCTAACTAGACTATTAAACATACACCTAACTAGACTATTAAACACAGACCTAACTAGACTATTAAACATAGACCTAACTAGACTATTAAACATACACCTAACTAGACTATTAAACACAGACCTAACTAGACTATTAGACATAGACATAACTAGACTATTAAACATAGACCTAACTAGACTATTAAACATAGACCTAACTAGACTATAAGACATAGACCTAACTAGACTATTAAACATAGACCTAACTAGACTATTAAACATAGACCTAACTAGACTATTAGACATACACCTAACTAGACTATTAAACACAGACCTAACTAGACTATTAAACACAGACCTAACTAGACTATTAGACATAGACCTAACTAGACTATTAAACATAGACCTAACTAGACTATTAAACATACACCTAACTAGACTATTAAACACAGACCTAACTAGACTATTAACTACAGACCTAACTAGACTATTAGACATACACCTAACTAGACTATTAAACATAGACCTAACTAGACTATTAAACATAGACCTAACTAGACTATTAAACATAGACCTAACTAGACTATTAAACATACACCTAACTAGACTATTAAACATAGACATAACTAGACTATTAAACACAGACCTAACTAGACTATTAAACATACACCTAACTAGACTATTAGACATACACCTAACTAGACTATTAAACATAGACCTAACTAGACTATTAAACATAGACCTAACTAGACTATTAAACATAGACCTAACTAGACTATTAAACATACACCTAACTAGACTATTAGACATACACCTAACTAGACTATTAAACATAGACCTAACTAGACTATTAAACATAGACCTAGCTAGACTATTAAACATAGACCTAACTAGACTATTAAACACAGACCTAACTAGACTATTAGACATAGACCTAACTAGACTATTAAACACAGACCTAACTAGATTATTAAACACAGACCTAACTAGACTATTAAACATAGACCTAACTAGACTATTAAACACAGACCTAACTAGACTATTAGAAACAGACCTAACTAGACTATTAAACATACACCTAACTAGACTATTAAACATACACCTAACTAGACTATTAAACACAGACCTAACTAGACTATTAAACATACACCTAACTAGACTATTAAACATACACCTAACTAGACTATTAAACATACACCTAACTAGACTATTAAACATACACCTAACTAGACTATTAAACACAGACCTAACTAGACTATTAAACATACACCTAACTAGACTATTAAACACAGACCTAACTAGACTATTAAACATACACCTAACTAGACTATTAAACATAGACCTAACTAGACTATTAAACATAGACCTAACTAGACTATTAAACATACACCTAACTAGACTATTAAACATAGACCTAACTAGACTATTAAACATACACCTAACTAGACTATTAAACATACACCTAACTAGACTATTAAACACAGACCTAACTAGACTATTAAACACAGACCTAACTAGACTATTAAACATAGACCTAACTAGACTATTAAACACAGACCTAACTAGACTATTAAACACAGACCTAACTAGACTATTAAACATAGACCTAACTAGACTATTAAACACAGACCTAACTAGACTATTAAACACAGACCTAACTAGACTATTAAATATACACCTAACTAGACTATTAAACATACACCTAACTAGACTATTAACCATACACCTAACTAGACTATTAGACATACACCTAACTAGACTATTAAACATAGACCTAACTAGACTATTAAACATAGACCTAACTAGACTATTAAACTTAGACCTAACTAGACTATTAAACATAGACCTAACTAGACTATTAAACATACACCTAACTAGACTATTAAACATAGACCTAACTAGACTATTAAACATAGACCTAACTAGACTATTAAACACAGACCTAACTAGACTATTAAACATAGACCTAACTAGACTATTAAACATACACCTAACTAGACTATTAAACATAGACCTAACTAGACTATTAAATATAGACCTAACTAGACTATTAAACATACACCTAACTAGACTATTAAACATAGACCTAACTAGACTATTAGACATACACCTAACTAGACTATTAAACACAGACCTAACTAGACTATTAAACACACCTAACTAGACTATTAAACATAGACCTAACTACACTATTAAACACAGACCTAACTAGACTATTAAACATAGACCTAACTAGACTATTAAACATACACCTAACTAGACTATTAAACATAGACCTAACTAGACTATTAAACATAGACCTAACTAGACTATTAAACATACACCTAACTAGACTATTAAACATAGACCTAACTAGACTATTAAACATACACCTAACTAGACTATTAAACATACACCTAACTAGACTATTAAACATACACCTAACTAGACTATTAAACATAGACCTAACTAGACTACTAAACACAGACCTAATTAGACTATTAAACACAGACCTAACTAGACTATTAAACACAGACCTAATTAGACTATTAGACATAGATCTAACTAGACTATTAAACATACACCTAACTAGACTATTAAACATAGACCTAACTAGACTATTAAACACAGACCTAACTAGACTATTAAACACAGACCTAACTAGACTATTAAACATAGACCTAACTAGACTATTAAACACAGACCTAACTAGACTATTAAACACAGACCTAACTAGACTATTAAACATAGACCTAACTAGACTATTAAACACAGACCTAACTAGACTATTAAACACAGACCTAACTAGACTATTAAATATACACCTAACTAGACTATTAAACATACACCTAACTAGACTATTAACCATACACCTAACTAGACTATTAGACATACACCTAACTAGACTATTAAACATAGACCTAACTAGACTATTAAACATAGACCTAACTAGACTATTAAACTTAGACCTAACTAGACTATTAAACACAGACCTAACTAGACTATTAAACATACACCTAACTAGACTATTAAACATACACCTAACTAGACGATTAGACATACACCTAACTAGACTATTAAACACAGACCTAACTAGACTATTAAACATACACCTAACTAGACTATTAAACACAGACCTAACTAGACTATTAAACATAGACCTAACTAGACTAGTAAACATAGACCTAACTAGACTATTAAACATAGACCTAACTAGACTATTAAACATAGACCTAACTAGACTATTAAACACAGACCTAACTAGACTATTAAACACAGACCTAACTAGACTATTAAACACAGACCTAACTAGACTATTAAACATAGACCTAACTAGACTATTAAACACAGACCTAACTAGACTATTAAACACAGACCTAACTAGACTATTAAACACAGACCTAACTAGACTATTAAACATAGACCTAACTAGACTATTAAACATACACCTAACTAGACTATTAGACATAGACCTAACTAGACTATTAAACACAGACCTAACTAGACTATTAAACATAGACCTAACTAGACTATTAAACATACACCTAACTAGACTATTAAACACAGACCTAACTAGACTATTAAACACAGACCTAACTAGACTATTAAACATACACCTAACTAGACTATTAAACATACACCTAACTAGACTATTAAACATAGACCTAACTAGACTATTAAACATACACCTAACTAGACTATTAAACACAGACCTAACTAGACTATTAAACACAGACCTAACTAGACTATTAAACACAGACCTAACTAGACTATTAAACATAGACCTAACTAGACTATTAAACATACACCTAACTAGACTATTAGACATAGACCTAACTAGACTATTAAACACAGACCTAACTAGACTATTAAATACAGACCTAACTAGACTATTAAACACAGACCTAACTAGACTATTAAACATACACCTAACTAGACTATTAAACATACACCTAACTAGACTATTAAACACAGACCTAACTAGACTATTAAACACAGACCTAACTAGACTATTAAACATACACCTAACTAGACTATTAAACATAGACCTAACTAGACTATTAAACACAGACCTAACTAGACTATTAAACACAGACCTAACTAGACTATTAAACACAGACCTAACTAGACTATTAAACACAGACCTAACTAGACTATTAGACATACACCTAACTAGACTATTAAACACAGACCTAACTAGACTATTAAACATACACCTAACTAGACTATTAAACATAGACCTAACTAGACTATTAAACACAGACCTAACTAGACTATTAAACACAGACCTAACTAGACTATTAAACACAGACCTAACTAGACTATTAAACACAGACCTAACTAGACTATTAGACATACACCTAACTAGACTATTAAACACAGACCTAACTAGACTATTAAACATAGACCTAACTAGACTATTAAACATAGACCTAACTAGACTATTAAACATAGACCTAACTAGACTATTAAACATAGACCTAACTAGACTATTAAACACAGACCTAACTAGACTATTAGACATAGACCTAACTAGACTATTAAACATACACCTAACTAGACTATTAAACATAGACCTAACTAGACTATTAAACATACACCTAACTAGACTATTAAACATACACCTAACTAGACTATTAAACATAGACCTAACTAGACTATTAAACACAGACCTAACTAGACTATTAAACATACACCTAACTAGACTATTAAACATACACCTAACTAGACTATTAAACACAGACCTAACTAGACTATTAAACATACACCTAACTATACTATTAAACATACACCTAACTAGACTATTAAACATACACCTAACTAGACTATTAAACACAGACCTAACTAGACTATTAAACACAGACCTAACTAGACTATTAAACATACACCTAACTAGACTATTAAACATACACCTAACTAGACTATTAAACATACACCTAACTAGACTATTAAACATAGACCTAACTAGACTATTAAACACAGACCTAACTAGACTATTAGACATAGACCTAACTAGACTATTAAACACAGACCTAACTAGACTATTAAACATACACCTAACTAGACTATTAAACATAGACCTAACTAGACTATTAAACATACACCTAACTAGACTATTAAACACAGACCTAACTAGACTATTAAACATAGACCTAACTAGACTATTAAACACAGACCTAACTAGACTATTAAACATAGACCTAACTAGACTATTAAACATAGACCTAACTAGACTATTAAACACAGACCTAACTAGACTATTAAACATAGACCTAACTAGACTATTAGACATAGACCTAACTAGACTATTAAACATACACCTAACTAGACTATTAAACATAGACCTAACTAGACTATTAGACACAGACCTAACTAGACTATTAAACATAGACCTAACTAGACTATTAAACATAGACCTAACTAGACTATTAAACATAGACCTAACTAGACTATTAAACATAGACCTAACTAGACTATTAAACATAGACCTAACTAGACTATTAAACATAGACCTAACTAGACTATTAAACATACACCTAACTAGACTATTAAACATAGACCTAACTAGACTATTAGACACAGACCTAACTAGACTATTAAACATAGACCTAACTAGACTATTAAACACAGACCTAACTAGACTATTAAACATAGACCTAACTAGACTATTAAACACAGACCTAACTAGACTATTAAACATAGACCTAACTAGACTATTAGACATAGACCTAACTAGACTATTAAACACAGACCCAACTAGACTATTAAACACAGACCTAACTAGACTATTAAACATAGACCTAACTAGACTATTAAACATACACCTAACTAGACTATTAAACATAGACCTAACTAGACTATTAAACATAGACCTAACTAGACTATTAAACATAGACCTAACTAGACTATTAGACATACACCTAACTAGACTAATAAACATAGACCTAACTAGACTATTAAACATAGACCTAACTAGACTATTAAACACAGACCTAACTAGACTATTAAACATAGACCTAACTAGACTATTAAACACAGACCTAACTAGACTATTAAACATAGACCTAACTAGACTATTAAACACAGACCTAACTAGACTATTAAACATACACCTAACTATACTATTAAACATACACCTAACTAGACTATTAAACATACACCTAACTAGACTATTAAACACAGACCTAACTAGACTATTAAACACAGACCTAACTAGACTATTAAACATACACCTAACTAGACTATTAAACATACACCTAACTAGACTATTAAACATACACCTAACTAGACTATTGAACATAGACCTAACTAGACTATTAAACACAGACCTAACTAGACTATTAGACATAGACCTAACTAGACTATTAAACACAGACCTAACTAGACTATTAAACACAGACCTAACTAGACTATTAAACATACACCTAACTAGACTATTAAACATAGACCTAACTAGACTATTAAACATACACCTAACTAGACTATTAAACACAGACCTAACTAGACTATTAAACATAGACCTAACTAGACTATTAAACACAGACCTAACTAGACTATTAAACATAGACCTAACTAGACTATTAAACAGAGACCTAACTAGACTATTAAACACAGACCTAACTAGACTATTAAACATAGACCTAACTAGACTATTAGACATAGACCTAACTAGACTATTAAACATACACCTAACTAGACTATTAAACATAGACCTAACTAGACTATTAGACACAGACCTAACTAGACTATTAAACATAGACCTAACTAGACTATTAAACATAGACCTAACTAGACTATTAAACATAGACCTAACTAGACTATTAAACATAGACCTAACTAGACTATTAAACATAGACCTAACTAGACTATTAAACATAGACCTAACTAGACTATTAAACATACACCTAACTAGACTATTAAACATACACCTAACTAGACTATTAAACACAGACCTAACTAGACTATTAAACACAGACCTAACTAGACTATTAAACATAGACCTAACTAGACTATTAAACACAGACCTAACTAGACTATTAAACACAGACCTAACTAGACTATTAGACATAGACCTAACTAGACTATTAAACATACACCTAACTAGACTATTAAACATAGACCTAACTAGACTATTAAACATAGACCTAACTAGACTATTAAACATACACCTAACTAGACTATTAAACATAGACCTAACTAGACTATTAAACATACACCTAACTAGACTATTAAACATACACCTAACTAGACTATTAAACATAGACCTAACTAGACTATTAAACACAGACCTAACTAGACTATTAAACACAGACCTAACTAGACTATTAAACACAGACCTAACTAGACTATTAAACATACACCTAACTAGACTATTAAACATACACCTAACTAGACGATTAGACATACACCTAACTAGACTATTAAACACAGACCTAACTAGACTATTAAACATAGACCTAACTAGACTATTAAACATAGACCTAACTAGACTATTAAACATACACCTAACTAGACTATTAAACATACACCTAACTAGACTATTAAACATAGACCTAACTAGACTATTAAACATAGACCTAACTAGACTATTAAACATAGACCTAACTAGACTATTAAACATAGACCTAACTAGACTATTAGACATACACCTAGCTAGACTATTAAACACAGACCTAACTAGACTATTAAACATAGACCTAACTAGACTATTAAACACAGACCTAACTAGACTATTAAACATACACCTAACTAGACTATTAAACACAGACCTAACTAGACTATTAGACATAGACCTAACTAGACTATTAAACATACACCTAACTAGACTATTAAACATAGACCTAACTAGACTATTAAACATAGACCTAACTAGACTATTAAACATACACCTAACTAGACTATTAAACATAGACCTAACTAGACTATTAAACATAGACCTAACTAGACTATTAAACATACACCTAACTAGACTATTAAACATACACCTAACTAGACTATTAAACATACACCTAACTAGACTATTAAACACAGACCTAACTAGACTATTAAACATAGACCTAACTAGACTATTAAACATACACCTAACTAGACTATTAAACACAGACCTAACTAGACTATTAGACATAGACATAACTAGACTATTAAACATAGACCTAACTAGACTATTAAACATAGACCTAACTAGACTATAAGACATAGACCTAACTAGACTATTAAACATAGACCTAACTAGACTATTAAACATAGACCTAACTAGACTATTAGACATACACCTAACTAGACTATTAAACACAGACCTAACTAGACTATTAAACACAGACCTAACTAGACTATTAGACATAGACCTAACTAGACTATTAAACATAGACCTAACTAGACTATTAAACATACACCTAACTAGACTATTAAACACAGACCTAACTAGACTATTAACTACAGACCTAACTAGACTATTAGACATACACCTAACTAGACTATTAAACATAGACCTAACTAGACTATTAAACATAGACCTAACTAGACTATTAAACATAGACCTAACTAGACTATTAAACATACACCTAACTAGACTATTAAACATAGACCTAACTAGACTATTAAACACAGACCTAACTAGACTATTAAACATACACCTAACTAGACTATTAGACATACACCTAACTAGACTATTAAACATAGACCTAACTAGACTATTAAACATAGACCTAACTAGACTATTAAACATAGACCTAACTAGACTATTAAACATACACCTAACTAGACTATTAGACATACACCTAACTAGACTATTAAACATAGACCTAACTAGACTATTAAACATAGACCTAGCTAGACTATTAAACATAGACCTAACTAGACTATTAAACACAGACCTAACTAGACTATTAGACATAGACCTAACTAGACTATTAAACACAGACCTAACTAGATTATTAAACACAGACCTAACTAGACTATTAAACATAGACCTAACTAGACTATTAAACACAGACCTAACTAGACTATTAGAAACAGACCTAACTAGACTATTAAACATACACCTAACTAGACTATTAAACATACACCTAACTAGACTATTAAACACAGACCTAACTAGACTATTAAACATACACCTAACTAGACTATTAAACATACACCTAACTAGACTATTAAACATACACCTAACTAGACTATTAAACATACACCTAACTAGACTATTAAACACAGACCTAACTAGACTATTAAACATACACCTAACTAGACTATTAAACACAGACCTAACTAGACTATTAAACATACACCTAACTAGACTATTAAACATAGACCTAACTAGACTATTAAACATAGACCTAACTAGACTATTAAACATACACCTAACTAGACTATTAAACATAGACCTAACTAGACTATTAAACATACACCTAACTAGACTATTAAACATACACCTAACTAGACTATTAAACACAGACCTAACTAGACTATTAAACACAGACCTAACTAGACTATTAAACATAGACCTAACTAGACTATTAAACACAGACCTAACTAGACTATTAAACACAGACCTAACTAGACTATTAAACATAGACCTAACTAGACTATTAAACACAGACCTAACTAGACTATTAAACACAGACCTAACTAGACTATTAAATATACACCTAACTAGACTATTAAACATACACCTAACTAGACTATTAACCATACACCTAACTAGACTATTAGACATACACCTAACTAGACTATTAAACATAGACCTAACTAGACTATTAAACATAGACCTAACTAGACTATTAAACTTAGACCTAACTAGACTATTAAACATAGACCTAACTAGACTATTAAACATACACCTAACTAGACTATTAAACATAGACCTAACTAGACTATTAAACATAGACCTAACTAGACTATTAAACACAGACCTAACTAGACTATTAAACATAGACCTAACTAGACTATTAAACATACACCTAACTAGACTATTAAACATAGACCTAACTAGACTATTAAATATAGACCTAACTAGACTATTAAACATACACCTAACTAGACTATTAAACATAGACCTAACTAGACTATTAGACATACACCTAACTAGACTATTAAACACAGACCTAACTAGACTATTAAACACACCTAACTAGACTATTAAACATAGACCTAACTACACTATTAAACACAGACCTAACTAGACTATTAAACATAGACCTAACTAGACTATTAAACATACACCTAACTAGACTATTAAACATAGACCTAACTAGACTATTAAACATAGACCTAACTAGACTATTAAACATACACCTAACTAGACTATTAAACATAGACCTAACTAGACTATTAAACATACACCTAACTAGACTATTAAACATACACCTAACTAGACTATTAAACATACACCTAACTAGACTATTAAACATAGACCTAACTAGACTACTAAACACAGACCTAATTAGACTATTAAACACAGACCTAACTAGACTATTAAACACAGACCTAATTAGACTATTAGACATAGACCTAACTAGACTATTAAACATACACCTAACTAGACTATTAAACATAGACCTAACTAGACTATTAAACACAGACCTAACTAGACTATTAAACACAGACCTAACTAGACTATTAAACATAGACCTAACTAGACTATTAAACACAGACCTAACTAGACTATTAAACACAGACCTAACTAGACTATTAAACATAGACCTAACTAGACTATTAAACACAGACCTAACTAGACTATTAAACACAGACCTAACTAGACTATTAAATATACACCTAACTAGACTATTAAACATACACCTAACTAGACTATTAACCATACACCTAACTAGACTATTAGACATACACCTAACTAGACTATTAAACATAGACCTAACTAGACTATTAAACATAGACCTAACTAGACTATTAAACTTAGACCTAACTAGACTATTAAACACAGACCTAACTAGACTATTAAACATACACCTAACTAGACTATTAAACATACACCTAACTAGACGATTAGACATACACCTAACTAGACTATTAAACACAGACCTAACTAGACTATTAAACATAGACCTAACTAGACTATTAAACATAGACCTAACTAGACTATTAAACATACACCTAACTAGACTATTAAACATACACCTAACTAGACTATTAAACATAGACCTAACTAGACTATTAAACATAGACCTAACTAGACTATTAAACATAGACCTAACTAGACTATTAAACATAGACCTAACTAGACTATTAGACATACACCTAGCTAGACTATTAAACACAGACCTAACTAGACTATTAAACATAGACCTAACTAGACTATTAAACACAGACCTAACTAGACTATTAAACATACACCTAACTAGACTATTAAACACAGACCTAACTAGACTATTAGACATAGACCTAACTAGACTATTAAACATACACCTAACTAGACTATTAAACATAGACCTAACTAGACTATTAAACATAGACCTAACTAGACTATTAAACATACACCTAACTAGACTATTAAACATAGACCTAACTAGACTATTAAACATAGACCTAACTAGACTATTAAACATACACCTAACTAGACTATTAAACATACACCTAACTAGACTATTAAACATACACCTAACTAGACTATTAAACACAGACCTAACTAGACTATTAAACATAGACCTAACTAGACTATTAAACATACACCTAACTAGACTATTAAACACAGACCTAACTAGACTATTAGACATAGACATAACTAGACTATTAAACATAGACCTAACTAGACTATTAAACATAGACCTAACTAGACTATAAGACATAGACCTAACTAGACTATTAAACATAGACCTAACTAGACTATTAAACATACACCTAACTAGACTATTAACCATACACCTAACTAGACTATTAGACATACACCTAACTAGACTATTAAACATAGACCTAACTAGACTATTAAACATAGACCTAACTAGACTATTAAACTTAGACCTAACTAGACTATTAAACATAGACCTAACTAGACTATTAAACATACACCTAACTAGACTATTAAACATAGACCTAACTAGACTATTAAACATAGACCTAACTAGACTATTAAACACAGACCTAACTAGACTATTAAACATAGACCTAACTAGACTATTAAACATACACCTAACTAGACTATTAAACATAGACCTAACTAGACTATTAAATATAGACCTAACTAGACTATTAAACATACACCTAACTAGACTATTAAACATAGACCTAACTAGACTATTAGACATACACCTAACTAGACTATTAAACACAGACCTAACTAGACTATTAAACACACCTAACTAGACTATTAAACATAGACCTAACTACACTATTAAACACAGACCTAACTAGACTATTAAACATAGACCTAACTAGACTATTAAACATACACCTAACTAGACTATTAAACATAGACCTAACTAGACTATTAAACATAGACCTAACTAGACTATTAAACATACACCTAACTAGACTATTAAACATAGACCTAACTAGACTATTAAACATACACCTAACTAGACTATTAAACATACACCTAACTAGACTATTAAACATACACCTAACTAGACTATTAAACATAGACCTAACTAGACTACTAAACACAGACCTAATTAGACTATTAAACACAGACCTAACTAGACTATTAAACACAGACCTAATTAGACTATTAGACATAGACCTAACTAGACTATTAAACATACACCTAACTAGACTATTAAACATAGACCTAACTAGACTATTAAACACAGACCTAACTAGACTATTAAACACAGACCTAACTAGACTATTAAACATAGACCTAACTAGACTATTAAACACAGACCTAACTAGACTATTAAACACAGACCTAACTAGACTATTAAACATAGACCTAACTAGACTATTAAACACAGACCTAACTAGACTATTAAACACAGACCTAACTAGACTATTAAATATACACCTAACTAGACTATTAAACATACACCTAACTAGACTATTAACCATACACCTAACTAGACTATTAGACATACACCTAACTAGACTATTAAACATAGACCTAACTAGACTATTAAACATAGACCTAACTAGACTATTAAACTTAGACCTAACTAGACTATTAAACACAGACCTAACTAGACTATTAAACATACACCTAACTAGACTATTAAACATACACCTAACTAGACGATTAGACATACACCTAACTAGACTATTAAACACAGACCTAACTAGACTATTAAACATAGACCTAACTAGACTATTAAACATAGACCTAACTAGACTATTAAACATACACCTAACTAGACTATTAAACATACACCTAACTAGACTATTAAACATAGACCTAACTAGACTATTAAACATAGACCTAACTAGACTATTAAACATAGACCTAACTAGACTATTAAACATAGACCTAACTAGACTATTAGACATACACCTAGCTAGACTATTAAACACAGACCTAACTAGACTATTAAACATAGACCTAACTAGACTATTAAACACAGACCTAACTAGACTATTAAACATACACCTAACTAGACTATTAAACACAGACCTAACTAGACTATTAGACATAGACCTAACTAGACTATTAAACATACACCTAACTAGACTATTAAACATAGACCTAACTAGACTATTAAACATAGACCTAACTAGACTATTAAACATACACCTAACTAGACTATTAAACATAGACCTAACTAGACTATTAAACATAGACCTAACTAGACTATTAAACATACACCTAACTAGACTATTAAACATACACCTAACTAGACTATTAAACATACACCTAACTAGACTATTAAACACAGACCTAACTAGACTATTAAACATAGACCTAACTAGACTATTAAACATACACCTAACTAGACTATTAAACACAGACCTAACTAGACTATTAGACATAGACATAACTAGACTATTAAACATAGACCTAACTAGACTATTAAACATAGACCTAACTAGACTATAAGACATAGACCTAACTAGACTATTAAACATAGACCTAACTAGACTATTAAACATAGACCTAACTAGACTATTAGACATACACCTAACTAGACTATTAAACACAGACCTAACTAGACTATTAAACACAGACCTAACTAGACTATTAGACATAGACCTAACTAGACTATTAAACATAGACCTAACTAGACTATTAAACATACACCTAACTAGACTATTAAACACAGACCTAACTAGACTATTAACTACAGACCTAACTAGACTATTAGACATACACCTAACTAGACTATTAAACATAGACCTAACTAGACTATTAAACATAGACCTAACTAGACTATTAAACATAGACCTAACTAGACTATTAAACATACACCTAACTAGACTATTAAACATAGACCTAACTAGACTATTAAACACAGACCTAACTAGACTATTAAACATACACCTAACTAGACTATTAGACATACACCTAACTAGACTATTAAACATAGACCTAACTAGACTATTAAACATAGACCTAACTAGACTATTAAACATAGACCTAACTAGACTATTAAACATACACCTAACTAGACTATTAGACATACACCTAACTAGACTATTAAACATAGACCTAACTAGACTATTAAACATAGACCTAGCTAGACTATTAAACATAGACCTAACTAGACTATTAAACACAGACCTAACTAGACTATTAGACATAGACCTAACTAGACTATTAAACACAGACCTAACTAGATTATTAAACACAGACCTAACTAGACTATTAAACATAGACCTAACTAGACTATTAAACACAGACCTAACTAGACTATTAGAAACAGACCTAACTAGACTATTAAACATACACCTAACTAGACTATTAAACATACACCTAACTAGACTATTAAACACAGACCTAACTAGACTATTAAACATACACCTAACTAGACTATTAAACATACACCTAACTAGACTATTAAACATACACCTAACTAGACTATTAAACATACACCTAACTAGACTATTAAACACAGACCTAACTAGACTATTAAACATACACCTAACTAGACTATTAAACACAGACCTAACTAGACTATTAAACATACACCTAACTAGACTATTAAACATAGACCTAACTAGACTATTAAACATAGACCTAACTAGACTATTAAACATACACCTAACTAGACTATTAAACACAGACCTAACTAGACTACTAAACACAGACCTAATTAGACTATTAAACACAGACCTAACTAGACTATTAAACACAGACCTAACTAGACTATTAGACATAGACCTAACTAGACTTTTAAACATACACCTAACTAGACTATTAAACATACACCTAACTAGACTATTAAACACAGACCTAACTAGACTATTAAACATAGACCTAACTAGACTATTAAACACAGACCTAACTAGACTATTAAACACAGACCTAACTAGACTATTAAACATAGACCTAACTAGACTATTAAACACAGACCTAACTAGACTATTAAACACAGACCTAACTAGACTATTAAATATACACCTAACTAGACTATTAAACATACACCTAACTAGACTATTAACCATACACCTAACTAGACTATTAGACATACACCTAACTAGACTATTAAACATAGACCTAACTAGACTATTAAACATAGACCTAACTAGACTATTAAACTTAGACCTAACTAGACTATTAAACATAGACCTAACTAGACTATTAAACATACACCTAACTAGACTATTAAACATAGACCTAACTAGACTATTAAACATAGACCTAACTAGACTATTAAACACAGACCTAACTAGACTATTAAACATAGACCTAACTAGACTATTAAACATACACCTAACTAGACTATTAAACATAGACCTAACTAGACTATTAAATATAGACCTAACTAGACTATTAAACATACACCTAACTAGACTATTAAACATAGACCTAACTAGACTATTAGACATACACCTAACTAGACTATTAAACACAGACCTAACTAGACTATTAAACACACCTAACTAGACTATTAAACATAGACCTAACTACACTATTAAACACAGACCTAACTAGACTATTAAACATAGACCTAACTAGACTATTAAACATACACCTAACTAGACTATTAAACATAGACCTAACTAGACTATTAAACATAGACCTAACTAGACTATTAAACATACACCTAACTAGACTATTAAACATAGACCTAACTAGACTATTAAACATACACCTAACTAGACTATTAAACATACACCTAACTAGACTATTAAACATACACCTAACTAGACTATTAAACATAGACCTAACTAGACTACTAAACACAGACCTAATTAGACTATTAAACACAGACCTAACTAGACTATTAAACACAGACCTAACTAGACTATTAGACATAGACCTAACTAGACTATTAAACATACACCTAACTAGACTATTAAACATAGACCTAACTAGACTATTAAACACAGACCTAACTAGACTATTAAACACAGACCTAACTAGACTATTAAACATAGACCTAACTAGACTATTAAACACAGACCTAACTAGACTATTAAACACAGACCTAACTAGACTATTAAACATAGACCTAACTAGACTATTAAACACAGACCTAACTAGACTATTAAACACAGACCTAACTAGACTATTAAATATACACCTAACTAGACTATTAAACATACACCTAACTAGACTATTAACCATACACCTAACTAGACTATTAGACATACACCTAACTAGACTATTAAACATAGACCTAACTAGACTATTAAACATAGACCTAACTAGACTATTAAACTTAGACCTAACTAGACTATTAAACATAGACCTAACTAGACTATTAAACATACACCTAACTAGACTATTAAACATAGACCTAACTAGACTATTAAACATAGACCTAACTAGACTATTAAACACAGACCTAACTAGACTATTAAACATAGACCTAACTAGACTATTAAACATACACCTAACTAGACTATTAAACATACACCTAACTAGACTATTAAACATAGACCTAACTAGACTATTAAATATAGACCTAACTAGACTATTAAACATACACCTAACTAGACTATTAAACATAGACCTAACTAGACTATTAGACATACACCTAACTAGACTATTAAACACAGACCTAACTAGACTATTAAACATACACCTAACTAGACTATTAAACATAGACCTAACTACACTATTAAACACAGACCTAACTAGACTATTAAACATAGACCTAACTAGACTATTAAACATAGACCTAACTAGACTATTAAACATAGACCTAACTAGACTATTAAACATAGACCTAACTAGACTATTAAACATAGACCTTACTAGACTATAAGACATAGACCTAACTAGACTATTAAACATAGACCTAACTAGACTATTAAACATAGACCTAACTAGACTATTAAACATAGACCTAACTAGACTATTAAACACAGACCTAACTAGACTATTAAACACAGACCTAACTAGACTATTAGACATAGACCTAACTAGACTATTAGACATAGACCTAACTAGACTATTAAACATACACCTAACTAGACTATTAAACACAGACCTAACTAGACTATTAAACACAGACCTAACTAGACTATTAGACATACACCTAACTAGACTATTAAACATAGACCTAACTAGACTATTAAACATAGACCTAACTAGACTATTAAACATAGACCTAACTAGACTATTAAACATAGACCTAACTAGACTATTAAACATAGACCTAACTAGACTATTAAACATAGACCTAACTAGACTATTAAACACAGACCTAACTAGACTATTAAACATACACCTAACTAGACTATTAGACATACACCTAACTAGACTATTAAACATAGACCTAACTAGACTATTAAACATAGACCTAACTAGACTATTAAACATAGACCTAACTAGACTATTAAACATACACCTAACTAGACTATTAGACATACACCTAACTAGACTATTAAACATAGACCTAACTAGACTATTAAACATAGACCTAGCTAGACTATTAAACATAGACCTAGCTAGACTATTAAACATAGACCTAACTAGACTATTAAACACAGACCTAACTAGACTATTAGACATAGACCTAACTAGACTATTAAACACAGACCGAACTAGACTATTAAACACAGACCTAACTAGACTATTAAACACAGACCTAACTAGACTATTAAACATAGACCTAACTAGACTATTAAACACAGACCTAACTAAGCTATTAAACACAGACCTAACTAGACTATTAAACACAGACCTAACTAGACTATTAGACATACACCTAACTAGACTATTAAACATAGACCTAACTAGACTATTAAACATAGACCTAACTAGACTATTAAACATAGACCTAACTAGACTATTAAACACAGACCTAACTAGACTATTAAACATAGACCTAACTAGACTATTAAACACAGACCTAACTAGACTATTAAACATAGACCTAACTAGACTATTAAACACAGACCTAACTAGACTATTAAACACAGACCTAACTAGACTATTAAACATAGACCTAACTAGACTATTAGACATACACCTAACTAGACTATTAAACATAGACCTAACTAGACTATTAGACATAGACCTAACTAGACTATTAAACATAGACCTAACTAGACTATTAAACATAGACCTAACTAGACTATTAAACATAGACCTAACTAGACTATTAGACATACACCTAACTAGACTATTAAACATAGACCTAACTAGACTATTAAACACAGACCTAACTAGACTATTAAACACAGACCTAACTAGACTATTAGACATACACCTAACTAGACTATTAAACACAGACCTAACTAGACTATTAAACACAGACCTAACTAGACTATTAAACATAGACCTAACTAGACTATTAAACACAGACCTAACTAGACTATTAGACATACACCTAACTAGACTATTAAACACAGACCTAACTAGACTATTAAACATAGACCTAACTAGACTATTAAACACAGACCTAACTAGACTATTAAACATAGACCTAACTAGACTATTAGACATAGACCTAACTAGACTATTAAACATAGACCTAACTAGACTATTAAACATAGACCTAACTAGACTATTAAACATAGACCTAACTAGACTATTAGACATACACCTAACTAGACTATTAAACATACACCTAACTAGACTATTAAACATACACCTAACTAGACTATTAAACACAGACCTAACTAGACTATTAAACATACACCTAACTAGACTATTAAACATACACCTAACTAGACTATTAAACATACACCTAACTAGACTATTAAACATACACCTAACTAGACTATTAAACACAGACCTAACTAGACTATTAAACATACACCTAACTAGACTATTAAACACAGACCTAACTAGACTATTAAACATACACCTAACTAGACTATTAAACATAGACCTAACTAGACTATTAAACATAGACCTAACTAGACTATTAAACATACACCTAACTAGACTATTAAACACAGACCTAACTAGACTACTAAACACAGACCTAATTAGACTATTAAACACAGACCTAACTAGACTATTAAACACAGACCTAACTAGACTATTAGACATAGACCTAACTAGACTTTTAAACATACACCTAACTAGACTATTAAACATACACCTAACTAGACTATTAAACACAGACCTAACTAGACTATTAAACATAGACCTAACTAGACTATTAAACACAGACCTAACTAGACTATTAAACACAGACCTAACTAGACTATTAGACATAGACCTAACTAGACTATTAAACACAGACCTAACTAGACTATTAAACATACACCTAACTAGACTATTAAACATACACCTAACTAGACTATTAAACATACACCTAACTAGACTATTAAACATAGACCTAACTAGACTATTAAACACAGACCTAACTAGACTATTAGACATAGACCTAACTAGACTATTAAACACAGACCTAACTAGACTATTAAACATACACCTAACTAGACTATTAAACATACACCTAACTAGACTATTAAACATACACCTAACTAGACTATTAAACATAGACCTAACTAGACTATTAAACACAGACCTAACTAGACTATTAAACACAGACCTAACTAGACTATTAAACATAGACCTAACTAGACTATTAAACATACACCTAACTAGACTATTAAACACAGACCTAACTAGACTATTAAACATAGACCTAACTAGACTATTAAACATAGACCTAACTAGACTATTAAACACAGACCTAACTAGACTATTAAACATAGACCTAACTAGACTATTAAACATAGACCTAACTAGACTATTAGACATAGACCTAACTAGACTATTAAACACAGACCTAACTAGACTATTAAACATACACCTAACTAGACTATTAAACATACACCTAACTAGACTATTAAACATACACCTAACTAGACTATTAGACATAGACCTAACTAGACTATTAAACACAGACCAAACTAGACTATTAGACATAGACCTAACTAGACTATTAAACACAGACCTAACTAGACTATTAAACATAGACCTAACTAGACTATTAAACATACACCTAACTAGACTATTAAACATAGACCTAACTAGACTATTAAACACAGACCTAACTAGACTATTAAACACAGACCTAACTAGACTATTAAACACAGACCTAACTAGACTATTAAACACAGACCTAACTAGACTATTAGACATACACCTAACTAGACTATTAAACACAGACCTAACTAGACTATTAAACATACACCTAACTAGACTATTAAACATAGACCTAACTACACTATTAAACACAGACCTAACTAGACTATTAAACATAGACCTAACTAGACTATTAAACATAGACCTAACTAGACTATTAAACATAGACCTAACTAGACTATTAAACATAGACCTAACTAGACTATTAAACATAGACCTAACTAGACTATAAGACATAGACCTAACTAGACTATTAAACATAGACCTAACTAGACTATTAAACATAGACCTAACTAGACTATTAAACATAGACCTAACTAGACTATTAAACACAGACCTAACTAGACTATTAAACACAGACCTAACTAGACTATTAGACATAGACCTAACTAGACTATTAAACATAGACCTAACTAGACTATTAAACATACACCTAACTAGACTATTAAACACAGACCTAACTAGACTATTAAACACAGACCTAACTAGACTATTAGACATACACCTAACTAGACTATTAAACATAGACCTAACTAGACTATTAAACATAGACCTAACTAGACTATTAAACATACACCTAACTAGACTATTAGACATACACCTAACTAGACTATTAAACATAGACCTAACTAGACTATTAAACATAGACCTAACTAGACTATTAAACATAGACCTAACTAGACTATTAAACATACACCTAACTAGACTATTAGACATACACCTAACTAGACTATTAAACATAGACCTAACTAGACTATTAAACATAGACCTAGCTAGACTATTAAACATAGACCTAGCTAGACTATTAAACATAGACCTAACTAGACTATTAAACACAGACCTAACTAGACTATTAGACATAGACCTAACTAGACTATTAAACACAGACCTAACTAGACTATTAAACACAGACCTAACTAGACTATTAAACACAGACCTAACTAGACTATTAAACATAGACCTAACTAGACTATTAAACACAGACCTAACTAAGCTATTAAACACAGACCTAACTAGACTATTAAACACAGACCTAACTAGACTATTAGACATACACCTAACTAGACTATTAAACATAGACCTAACTAGACTATTAAACATAGACCTAACTAGACTATTAAACATAGACCTAACTAGACTATTAAACACAGACCTAACTAGACTATTAAACATAGACCTAACTAGACTATTAAACACAGACCTAACTAGACTATTAAACATAGACCTAACTAGACTATTAAACACAGACCTAACTAGACTATTAAACACAGACCTAACTAGACTATTAAACATAGACCTAACTAGACTATTAGACATACACCTAACTAGACTATTAAACATAGACCTAACTAGACTATTAGACATAGACCTAACTAGACTATTAAACATAGACCTAACTAGACTATTAAACATAGACCTAACTAGACTATTAAACATAGACCTAACTAGACTATTAGACATACACCTAACTAGACTATTAAACATAGACCTAACTAGACTATTAAACACAGACCTAACTAGACTATTAAACACAGACCTAACTAGACTATTAGACATACACCTAACTAGACTATTAAACACAGACCTAACTAGACTATTAAACACAGACCTAACTAGACTATTAAACATAGACCTAACTAGACTATTAAACACAGACCTAACTAGACTATTAGACATACACCTAACTAGACTATTAAACACAGACCTAACTAGACTATTAAACATAGACCTAACTAGACTATTAAACACAGACCTAACTAGACTATTAGACATAGACCTAACTAGACTATTAGACATAGACCTAACTAGACTATTAAACATAGACCTAACTAGACTATTCAACATAGACCTAACTAGACTATTAAACATAGACCTAACTAGACTATTAGACATACACCTAACTAGACTATTAAACATACACCTAACTAGACTATTAAACATACACCTAACTAGACTATTAAACATAGACCTAACTAGACTATTAAACATAGACCTAACTAGACTATTAAACATAGACCTAACTAGACTATTAAACATAGACCTAGCTAGACTATTAAACACAGACCTAACTAGACTATTAAACATAGACCACCTAACTAGACTATTCAACACAGACCTAACTAGACTATTAAACACAGACCTAACTAGACTATTATACACAGACCTAACTAGACTATTAAACACAGACCTAACTAGACTATTAAACACAGACCTAACTAGACTATTAAACACAGACCTAACTAGACTATTAAACACAGACCTAACTAGACTATTAGACATAGACCTAACTAGACTATTAAACATACACCTAACTAGACTATTAAACACAGACCTAACTAGACTATTAAACACAGACCTAACTAGACTATTAAACATAGACCTAACTAGACTATTAAACATACACCTAACTAGACTATTAAACACAGACCTAACTAGACTATTAAACATAGACCTAACTAGACTATTAAACACAGACCTAACTAGACTATTAGACATAGACCTAACTAGACTATTAAACACAGACCTAACTAGACTATTAAACATACACCTAACTAGACTATTAAACATACACCTAACTAGACTATTAAACATACACCTAACTAGACTATTAAACATAGACCTAACTAGACTATTAAACACAGACCTAACTAGACTATTAGACATAGACCTAACTAGACTATTAAACACAGACCTAACTAGACTATTAAACATACACCTAACTAGACTATTAAACATACACCTAACTAGACTATTAAACATACACCTAACTAGACTATTAAACATAGACCTAACTAGACTATTAAACACAGACCTAACTAGACTATTAAACACAGACCTAACTAGACTATTAAACATAGACCTAACTAGACTATTAAACATACACCTAACTAGACTATTAAACACAGACCTAACTAGACTATTAAACATAGACCTAACTAGACTATTAAACATAGACCTAACTAGACTATTAAACACAGACCTAACTAGACTATAGACCTAACTAGACTATTAGACATAGACCTAACTAGACTATTAAACACAGACCTAACTAGACTATTAAACATACACCTAACTAGACTATTAAACATACACCTAACTAGACTATTAAACATACACCTAACTAGACTATTAGACATAGACCTAACTAGACTATTAAACACAGACCTAACTAGACTATTAAACATACACCTAACTAGACTATTAAACATACACCTAACTAGACTATTAAACATACACCTAACTAGACTATTAGACATAGACCTAACTAGACTATTAAACACAGACCTAACTAGACTATTAAACATAGACCTAACTAGACTATTAAACATACACCTAACTAGACTATTAAACATACACCTAACTAGACTATTAAACATACACCTAACTAGACTATTAAACATAGACCTAACTAGACTATTAAACACAGACCTAACTAGACTATTAGACATAGACCTAACTAGACTATTAAACACAGACCTAACTAGACTATTAAACATACACCTAACTAGACTATTAAACATACACCTAACTAGACTATTAAACATACACCTAACTAGACTATTAAACATAGACCTAACTAGACTATTAAACACAGACCTAACTAGACTATTAAACACAGACCTAACTAGACTATTAAACATAGACCTAACTAGACTATTAAACATACACCTAACTAGACTATTAAACACAGACCTAACTAGACTATTAAACATAGACCTAACTAGACTATTAAACATAGACCTAACTAGACTATTAAACACAGACCTAACTAGACTATTAAACATAGACCTAACTAGACTATTAAACATAGACCTAACTAGACTATTAGACATAGACCTAACTAGACTATTAAACACAGACCTAACTAGACTATTAAACATACACCTAACTAGACTATTAAACATACACCTAACTAGACTATTAAACATACACCTAACTAGACTATTAGACATAGACCTAACTAGACTATTAAACACAGACCAAACTAGACTATTAGACATAGACCTAACTAGACTATTAAACACAGACCTAACTAGACTATTAAACATAGACCTAACTAGACTATTAAACATACACCTAACTAGACTATTAAACATAGACCTAACTAGACTATTAAACACAGACCTAACTAGACTATTAAACACAGACCTAACTAGACTATTAAACACAGACCTAACTAGACTATTAAACACAGACCTAACTAGACTATTAGACATACACCTAACTAGACTATTAAACACAGACCTAACTAGACTATTAAACATACACCTAACTAGACTATTAAACATAGACCTAACTACACTATTAAACACAGACCTAACTAGACTATTAAACATAGACCTAACTAGACTATTAAACATAGACCTAACTAGACTATTAAACATAGACCTAACTAGACTATTAAACATAGACCTAACTAGACTATTAAACATAGACCTAACTAGACTATAAGACATAGACCTAACTAGACTATTAAACATAGACCTAACTAGACTATTAAACATAGACCTAACTAGACTATTAAACATAGACCTAACTAGACTATTAAACACAGACCTAACTAGACTATTAAACACAGACCTAACTAGACTATTAGACATAGACCTAACTAGACTATTAAACATAGACCTAACTAGACTATTAAACATACACCTAACTAGACTATTAAACACAGACCTAACTAGACTATTAAACACAGACCTAACTAGACTATTAGACATACACCTAACTAGACTATTAAACATAGACCTAACTAGACTATTAAACATAGACCTAACTAGACTATTAAACATACACCTAACTAGACTATTAGACATACACCTAACTAGACTATTAAACATAGACCTAACTAGACTATTAAACATAGACCTAACTAGACTATTAAACATAGACCTAACTAGACTATTAAACATACACCTAACTAGACTATTAGACATACACCTAACTAGACTATTAAACATAGACCTAACTAGACTATTAAACATAGACCTAGCTAGACTATTAAACATAGACCTAGCTAGACTATTAAACATAGACCTAACTAGACTATTAAACACAGACCTAACTAGACTATTAGACATAGACCTAACTAGACTATTAAACACAGACCTAACTAGACTATTAAACACAGACCTAACTAGACTATTAAACACAGACCTAACTAGACTATTAAACATAGACCTAACTAGACTATTAAACACAGACCTAACTAAGCTATTAAACACAGACCTAACTAGACTATTAAACACAGACCTAACTAGACTATTAGACATACACCTAACTAGACTATTAAACATAGACCTAACTAGACTATTAAACATAGACCTAACTAGACTATTAAACATAGACCTAACTAGACTATTAAACACAGACCTAACTAGACTATTAAACATAGACCTAACTAGACTATTAAACACAGACCTAACTAGACTATTAAACATAGACCTAACTAGACTATTAAACACAGACCTAACTAGACTATTAAACACAGACCTAACTAGACTATTAAACATAGACCTAACTAGACTATTAAACATACACCTAACTAGACTATTAAACATAGACCTAACTAGACTATTAAACACAGACCTAACTAGACTATTAAATATACACCTAACTAGACTATTAGACATACACCTAACTAGACTATTAAACATAGACCTAACTAGACTATTAGACATAGACCTAACTAGACTATTAAACATAGACCTAACTAGACTATTAAACATAGACCTAACTAGACTATTAAACATAGACCTAACTAGACTATTAGACATACACCTAACTAGACTATTAAACATAGACCTAACTAGACTATTAAACACAGACCTAACTAGACTATTAAACACAGACCTAACTAGACTATTAGACATACACCTAACTAGACTATTAAACACAGACCTAACTAGACTATTAAACACAGACCTAACTAGACTATTAAACAGACCTAACTAGACTATTAAACACAGACCTAACTAGACTATTAGACATACACCTAACTAGACTATTAAACACAGACCTAACTAGACTATTAAACATAGACCTAACTAGACTATTAAACACAGACCTAACTAGACTATTAAACATAGACCTAACTAGACTATTAGACATAGACCTAACTAGACTATTAAACATAGACCTAACTAGACTATTCAACATAGACCTAACTAGACTATTAAACATAGACCTAACTAGACTATTAGACATACACCTAACTAGACTATTAAACATACACCTAACTAGACTATTAAACATACACCTAACTAGACTATTAAACATACACCTAACTAGACTATTAAACATAGACCTAACTAGACTATTAAACATAGACCTAACTAGACTATTAAACATAGACCTAACTAGACTATTAAACATAGACCTAGCTAGACTATTAAACACAGACCTAACTAGACTATTAAACATAGACCACCTAACTAGACTATTCAACACAGACCTAACTAGACTATTAAACACAGACCTAACTAGACTATTATACACAGACCTAACTAGACTATTAAACACAGACCTAACTAGACTATTAAACACAGACCTAACTAGACTATTAAACACAGACCTAACTAGACTATTAAACACAGACCTAACTAGACTATTAGACATAGACCTAACTAGACTATTAAACATACACCTAACTAGACTATTAAACACAGACCTAACTAGACTATTAAACACAGACCTAACTAGACTATTAAACATAGACCTAACTAGACTATTAAACATACACCTAACTAGACTATTAAACACAGACCTAACTAGACTATTAAACATAGACCTAACTAGACTATTAAACACAGACCTAACTAGACTATTAGACATAGACCTAACTAGACTATTAAACACAGACCTAACTAGACTATTAAACATACACCTAACTAGACTATTAAACATACACCTAACTAGACTATTAAACATACACCTAACTAGACTATTAAACATAGACCTAACTAGACTATTAAACACAGACCTAACTAGACTATTAGACATAGACCTAACTAGACTATTAAACACAGACCTAACTAGACTATTAAACATACACCTAACTAGACTATTAAACATACACCTAACTAGACTATTAAACATACACCTAACTAGACTATTAAACATAGACCTAACTAGACTATTAAACACAGACCTAACTAGACTATTAAACACAGACCTAACTAGACTATTAAACATAGACCTAACTAGACTATTAAACATACACCTAACTAGACTATTAAACACAGACCTAACTAGACTATTAAACATAGACCTAACTAGACTATTAAACATAGACCTAACTAGACTATTAAACACAGACCTAACTAGACTATAGACCTAACTAGACTATTAGACATAGACCTAACTAGACTATTAAACACAGACCTAACTAGACTATTAAACATACACCTAACTAGACTATTAAACATACACCTAACTAGACTATTAAACATACACCTAACTAGACTATTAGACATAGACCTAACTAGACTATTAAACACAGACCTAACTAGACTATTAAACATACACCTAACTAGACTATTAAACATACACCTAACTAGACTATTAAACATACACCTAACTAGACTATTAGACATAGACCTAACTAGACTATTAAACACAGACCTAACTAGACTATTAAACATAGACCTAACTAGACTATTAAACATACACCTAACTAGACTATTAAACATAGACCTAACTAGACTATTAAACACAGACCTAACTAGACTATTAAACACAGACCTAACTAGACTATTAAACACAGACCTAACTAGACTATTAAACACAGACCTAACTAGACTATTAGACATACACCTAACTAGACTATTAAACACAGACCTAACTAGACTATTAAACATAGACCTAACTAGACTATTAAACATAGACCTAACTAGACTATTAAACATATACCTAACTAGACTATTAAACATAGACCTAACTAGACTATTAAACACAGACCTAACTAGACTATTAGACATACACCTAACTAGACTATTAAACATAGACCTAACTAGACTATTAGACACAGACCTAACTAGACTATTAAACATACACCTAACTAGACTATTAAACACACACCTAACTAGACTATTAATTAAACACAGACCTAACTAGACTATTAAACATAGACCTAACTAGACTATTAAACATAGACCTAACTAGACTATTAAACATAGACCTAACTAGACTATTAAACATAGACCTAACTAGACTATTAAACATACACCTAACTAGACTATTAAACATAGACCTAACTAGACTATTAAACATAGACCTAACTAGACTATTAAACATAGACCTAACTAGACTATTAAACATAGACCTAACTAGACTATTAAACATAGACCTAACTAGACTATTAGACATAGACCTAACTAGACTATTAAACATAGACCTAACTAGACTATTAAACACAGACCTAACTAGACTATTAAACACAGACCTAACTAGACTATTAAACATAGACCTAACTAGACTATTAAACATAGACCTAACTAGACTATTAAACATAGACCTAACTAGACTATTAAACACAGACCTAACTAGACTATTAAACATAGACCTAACTAGACTATTAGACATACACCTAACTAGACTATTAAACATAGACCTAACTAGACTATTAAACATACACCTAACTAGACTATTAAACACAGACCTAACTAGACTATTAAACATAGACCTAACTAGACTATTAAACACAGACCTAACTAGACTATTAAACATAGACCTAACTAGACTATTAGACATACACCTAACTAGACTATTAAACATACACCTAACTAGACTATTAAACATAGACCTAACTAGACTATTAAACATAGACCTAACTAGACTATTAAACATAGACCTAACTAGACTATTAAACATACACCTAACTAGACTATTAAACATAGACCCAACTAGACTATTAACATAGACCTAACTAGACTATTAAACATAGACCTAACTAGACTATTAAACATAGACCTAACTAGACTATTAAACACAGACCTAACTAGACTATTAAACATAGACCTAACTAGACTATTAAACATACACCTAACTAGACTATTAAACATAGACCTAACTAGACTATTAAACATAGACCTAACTAGACTATTAAACATACACCTAACTAGACTATTAAACATAGACCTAACTAGACTATTAAACATAGACCTAACTAGACTATTAAACATAGACCTAACTAGACTATTAAACATACACCTAACTAGACTATTAAACATAGACCTAACTAGACTATTAAACATAGACCTAACTAGACTATTAAACATAGACCTAACTAGACTATTAAACATAGACCTAACTAGACTATTAAACATAGACCTAACTAGACTATTAGACATATAACTAACTAGACTATTAAACATAGACCTAACTAGACTATTAAACACAGACCTAACTAGACTATTAGACATAGACCTAACTAGACTATTAAACACAGACCTAACTAGACTATTAAACATACACCTAACTAGACTATTAAACACAGACCTAACTAGACTATTAGACATACACCTAACTAGACTATTAAACATAGACCTAACTAGACTATTAAACACAGACCTAACTAGACTATTAAACACAGACCTAACTAGACTATTAAACATAGACCTAACTAGACTATTAAACACAGACCTAACTAGACTATTAAACATACACCTAAGTAGACTATTAGAAACAGACCTAACTAGACTATTAAACATACACCTAACTAGACTATTAAACATACACCTAACTAGACTATTAAACACAGACCTAACTAGACTATTAAACATACACCTAACTAGACTATTAAACATACACCTAACTAGACTATTAAACATACACCTAACTAGACTATTAAACATACACCTAACTAGACTATTAAACACAGACCTAACTAGACTATTAAACATACACCTAACTAGACTATTAAACACAGACCTAACTAGACTATTAAACATACACCTAACTAGACTATTAAACATAGACCTAACTAGACTATTAAACATAGACCTAACTAGACTATTAAACATACACCTAACTAGACTATTAAACATACACCTAACTAGACTATTAAACATACACCTAACTAGACTATTAAACATACACCTAACTAGACTATTAAACATAGACCTAACTAGACTACTAAACACAGACCTAATTAGACTATTAAACACAGACCTAACTAGACTATTAAACACAGACCTAACTAGACTATTAGACATAGACCTAACTAGACTATTAGACATAGACCTAACTAGACTATTAAACATACACCTAACTAGACTATTAAACATAGACCTAACTAGACTATTAAACACAGACCTAACTAGACTATTAAACACAGACCTAACTAGACTATTAAACATAGACCTAACTAGACTATTAAACACAGACCTAACTAGACTATTAAACACAGACCTAACTAGACTATTAAACATAGACCTAACTAGACTATTAAACACAGACCTAACTAGACTATTAAACACAGACCTAACTAGACTATTAAATATACACCTAACTAGACTATTAAACATACACCTAACTAGACTATTAACCATACACCTAACTAGACTATTAGACATACACCTAACTAGACTATTAAACATAGACCTAACTAGACTATTAAACATAGACCTAACTAGACTATTAAACTTAGACCTAACTAGACTATTAAACATAGACCTAACTAGACTATTAAACATACACCTAACTAGACTATTAAACATAGACCTAACTAGACTATTAAACATAGACCTAACTAGACTATTAAACACAGACCTAACTAGACTATTAAACATAGACCTAACTAGACTATTAAACATACACCTAACTAGACTATTGAACATACACCTAACTAGACTATTAAACATAGACCTAACTAGACTATTAAATATAGACCTAACTAGACTATTAAACATACACCTAACTAGACTATTAAACATAGACCTAACTAGACTATTAGACATACACCTAACTAGACTATTAAACACAGACCTAACTAGACTATTAAACATACACCTAACTAGACTATTAAACATAGACCTAACTACACTATTAAACACAGACCTAACTAGACTATTAAACATAGACCTAACTAGACTATTAAACATACACCTAACTAGACTATTAAACATAGACCTAACTAGACTATTAAACATAGACCTAACTAGACTATTAAACATACACCTAACTAGACTATTAAACATAGACCTAACTAGACTATTAAACATACACCTAACTAGACTATTAAACATACACCTAACTAGACTATTAAACATAGACCTAACTAGACTATTAAACATAGACCTAACTAGACTATTAAACATAGACCTAACTAGACTATTAAACATAGACCTAACTAGACTATTAAACATAGACCTAACTAGACTATTAAACATAGACCTAACTAGACTATAAGACATAGACCTAACTAGACTATTAAACATAGACCTAACTAGACTATTAAACATAGACCTAACTAGACTATTAAACATAGACCTAACTAGACTATTAAACACAGACCTAACTAGACTATTAAACACAGACCTAACTAGACTATTAGACATAGACCTAACTAGACTATTAAACATAGACCTAACTAGACTATTAAACATACACCTAACTAGACTATTAAACACAGACCTAACTAGACTATTAAACACAGACCTAACTAGACTATTAGACATACACCTAACTAGACTATTAAACATAGACCTAACTAGACTATTAAACATAGACCTAACTAGACTATTAAACATAGACCTAACTAGACTATTAAACATAGACCTAACTAGACTATTAAACATAGACCTAACTAGACTATTAAACATACACCTAACTAGACTATTAGACATACACCTAACTAGACTATTAAACATAGACCTAACTAGACTATTAAACATAGACCTAACTAGACTATTAAACATAGACCTAACTAGACTATTAAACATACACCTAACTAGACTATTAGACATACACCTAACTAGACTATTAAACATAGACCTAACTAGACTATTAAACATAGACCTAGCTAGACTATTAAACATAGACCTAGCTAGACTATTAAACATAGACCTAACTAGACTATTAAACACAGACCTAACTAGACTATTAGACATAGACCTAACTAGACTATTAAACACAGACCTAACTAGACTATTAAACACAGACCTAACTAGACTATTAAACACAGACCTAACTAGACTATTAAACATAGACCTAACTAGACTATTAAACACAGACCTAACTAAGCTATTAAACACAGACCTAACTAGACTATTAAACACAGACCTAACTAGACTATTAGACATACACCTAACTAGACTATTAAACATAGACCTAACTAGACTATTAAACATAGACCTAACTAGACTATTAAACATAGACCTAACTAGACTATTAAACACAGACCTAACTAGACTATTAAACATAGACCTAACTAGACTATTAAACACAGACCTAACTAGACTATTAAACATAGACCTAACTAGACTATTAAACACAGACCTAACTAGACTATTAAACACAGACCTAACTAGACTATTAAACATAGACCTAACTAGACTATTAGACATACACCTAACTAGACTATTAAACATAGACCTAACTAGACTATTAGACATAGACCTAACTAGACTATTAAACATAGACCTAACTAGACTATTAAACATAGACCTAACTAGACTATTAAACATAGACCTAACTAGACTATTAGACATACACCTAACTAGAGTATTAAACATAGACCTAACTAGACTATTAAACACAGACCTAACTAGACTATTAAACACAGACCTAACTAGACTATTAGACATACACCTAACTAGACTATTAAACACAGACCTAACTAGACTATTAAACACAGACCTAACTAGACTATTAAACATAGACCTAACTAGACTATTAAACACAGACCTAACTAGACTATTAGACATACACCTAACTAGACTATTAAACACAGACCTAACTAGACTATTAAACATAGACCTAACTAGACTATTAAACACAGACCTAACTAGACTATTAAACATAGACCTAACTAGACTATTAGACATAGACCTAACTAGACTATTAAACATAGACCTAACTAGACTATTAAACATAGACCTAACTAGACTATTAAACATAGACCTAACTAGACTATTAGACATACACCTAACTAGACTATTAAACATACACCTAACTAGACTATTAAACATACACCTAACTAGACTATTAAACATAGACCTAACTAGACTATTAAACATAGACCTAACTAGACTATTAAACATAGACCTAACTAGACTATTAAACATAGACCTAACTAGACTATTAAACACAGACCTAACTAGACTATTAAACATAGACCACCTAACTAGACTATTCAACACAGACCTAACTAGACTATTAAACACAGACCTAACTAGACTATTATACACAGACCTAACTAGACTATTAAACACAGACCTAACTAGACTATTAAACACAGACCTAACTAGACTATTAAACACAGACCTAACTAGACTATTAAACACAGACCTAACTAGACTATTAGACATAGACCTAACTAGACTATTAAACATACACCTAACTAGACTATTAAACACAGACCTAACTAGACTATTAAACACAGACCTAACTAGACTATTAAACATAGACCTAACTAGACTATTAAACATACACCTAACTAGACTATTAAACACAGACCTAACTAGACTATTAAACATAGACCTAACTAGACTATTAAACACAGACCTAACTAGACTATTAGACATAGACCTAACTAGACTATTAAACACAGACCTAACTAGACTATTAAACATACACCTAACTAGACTATTAAACATACACCTAACTAGACTATTAAACATACACCTAACTAGACTATTAAACATAGACCTAACTAGACTATTAAACACAGACCTAACTAGACTATTAGACATAGACCTAACTAGACTATTAAACACAGACCTAACTAGACTATTAAACATACACCTAACTAGACTATTAAACATACACCTAACTAGACTATTAAACATACACCTAACTAGACTATTAAACATAGACCTAACTAGACTATTAAACACAGACCTAACTAGACTATTAAACACAGACCTAACTAGACTATTAAACATAGACCTAACTAGACTATTAAACATACACCTAACTAGACTATTAAACACAGACCTAACTAGACTATTAAACATAGACCTAACTAGACTATTAAACATAGACCTAACTAGACTATTAAACATAGACCTAACTAGACTATTAAACACAGACCTAACTAGACTATAGACCTAACTAGACTATTAGACATAGACCTAACTAGACTATTAAACACAGACCTAACTAGACTATTAAACATACACCTAACTAGACTATTAAACATACACCTAACTAGACTATTAAACATACACCTAACTAGACTATTAGACATAGACCTAACTAGACTATTAAACACAGACCTAACTAGACTATTAAACATACACCTAACTAGACTATTAAACATACACCTAACTAGACTATTAAACATACACCTAACTAGACTATTAGACATAGACCTAACTAGACTATTAAACACAGACCTAACTAGACTATTAAACATAGACCTAACTAGACTATTAAACATACACCTAACTAGACTATTAAACATAGACCTAACTAGACTATTAAACACAGACCTAACTAGACTATTAAACACAGACCTAACTAGACTATTAAACACAGACCTAACTAGACTATTAAACACAGACCTAACTAGACTATTAGACATACACCTAACTAGACTATTAAACACAGACCTAACTAGACTATTAAACATAGACCTAACTAGACTATTAAACATAGACCTAACTAGACTATTAAACATATACCTAACTAGACTATTAAACATAGACCTAACTAGACTATTAAACACAGACCTAACTAGACTATTAGACATACACCTAACTAGACTATTAAACATAGACCTAACTAGACTATTAGACACAGACCTAACTAGACTATTAAACATACACCTAACTAGACTATTAAACACACACCTAACTAGACTATTAATTAAACACAGACCTAACTAGACTATTAAACATAGACCTAACTAGACTATTAAACATAGACCTAACTAGACTATTAAACATAGACCTAACTAGACTATTAAACATAGACCTAACTAGACTATTAAACATAGACCTAACTAGACTATTAAACATACACCTAACTAGACTATTAAACATAGACCTAACTAGACTATTAAACATAGACCTAACTAGACTATTAAACATAGACCTAACTAGACTATTAAACATAGACCTAACTAGACTATTAAACATAGACCTAACTAGACTATTAGACATAGACCTAACTAGACTATTAAACATAGACCTAACTAGACTATTAAACACAGACCTAACTAGACTATTAAACACAGACCTAACTAGACTATTAAACATAGACCTAACTAGACTATTAAACATAGACCTAACTAGACTATTAAACATAGACCTAACTAGACTATTAAACACAGACCTAACTAGACTATTAAACATAGACCTAACTAGACTATTAGACATACACCTAACTAGACTATTAAACATAGACCTAACTAGACTATTAAACATACACCTAATAGTGCGGCAGCTTAGCAAAATAATGGGGACGCGCCGGACAAAAGCACCAAACTTTTTCCATGTGCTCTACATCACCATAGCTTTCAATTTTTGGTGGGAGCCACTTCATCAAGATGGCCGATGGCGGCCATCTTGGATTTCCAAGGTGGCCGCCATGTAAAATCTATAAGTGCAAATATCTCGGCTTCCAAGCCACATACAAGGTCAATCTTGGTGTCAAAATATACATTTTCTGCGTCAAGGAATGCATTAAAGCTATTGAGAATATCACTAGATGATTATTTGTGCCGAGGTCAAATAAATATGTTCATTCTGGCAATGTATCCATAAGTTTCAACTCGGTTCCTAAGCAGCTGGACATATATTAATATGTATGTTTTCAATGGCATGTATATTGAAAAATGGACAACATGCATTAATTGAATTGAACTTTATGTGCTTCACTTTTTAACATAACAAAGCATTTTATATCATCAAATTATCGGTCACATTTACAACTGCAAAGCTCTGTGCATTTCCAGTGTGCTTTCTTGCATGAGCACTTTGCACCACAGCCACTTGCGCTTTTACAGCCACATTTGACCAGTTCAGTGCAGCTTTCAAAAGCCATTGGTAGAATGCTCCACACAGGAAGCCAGACCTGGCTGTCTCTATCCAATGTCCATCCACATCCTTCTGGACTGGGTGTCGGCTGCTGAGCCAGTTCAGATGTTGCCCAGATCCCAGACTGGTAGGCAACTCGCTTCAAGTGCTGCAGAAGGGAATCTTGTGTTGGTGGAATGTGTTCCATGGTTCTGTTCTTCTGGCAGAACAACTCTCTCCGTGCTTCATTAATAGATTCCACATCACTCATCTTGTCGTAAAGGACAATTGTGTAGCGCTCCAGAAGTTGAAATTGCTGGGCATCTATGGTCACGGGAGTGTGCGGATTCGCTGCCATGTAGTTGAAGGCCTGGGTGACCTCCGGGTAGGACTTCCCAAGCCTCCAATGCTGACTTCTTCCCCTTCCCACAGAATGCTGAGGTTGTGTCACAGCCTGTGAAACAGTGGAAGACTGGAAGTGCTGTGGACTTACCTTTGCCCAGAGTATGGCAGATGTTATTGATATGAAGATATCTGTAGTTCTTGCCAGTGCCAAAAGCGACCCAGATGTCTGCAGCTGGATACTTGGAGGGCAGGGCATGGAACTTGCCGATGAGGATAACGACAACATCTGTATCCACAGTGCGTACCAAGCAGGTAGAAGAGCGATGCTCCAGGGCATCAAGCAGATGAATCAGTATCCTGGTGTCGGCCTCTTCATGGTTACATGGCAGTATGAAGTGGCTGGTGTCTGTGCCGACCACTCTGGTGCCAGATGTAATGAAGACCTGCTTACCATCTGGCCAGGCAATGGATGCAATCTTCCTGGAGAGGAAGGTGAAGAGTTCCTGCTTGTTCATAGGGTCACGCAGGAAATCTGGCCAATTCCCTGGCAGCTTGTTCTGACCAGCCACCTTCCGTCGTATCCCTTTGCCTTGCTTCTCCCTTGTTGACTCTTTTATGCTGCTGGTGATGTAAGTATCCCAGACCACATCAACTCTTGCAGAGGTCTCCAAGTGCTTCATGATGTGGGTGGGAACAAAGACACAACTGGCATATTCGTCGAATGTGGTAATGTTGGTGGTGGACAGGAAGTGCACAACAGCAGCACCGTCGAGTACTTTGACATCAAAAGTCCCTGGAGGTAAAAAAGAAAGTTAGTTAAAAAACGAAAAACAAACTTTAAATAAGGACTCTCTACAGACCTTGAAGAGAATGATATGCACTTTTTTCTGATTATTACTGATACTACTTAATGCCACTGACTGATTACAACTTGTTTGTAAAAAAAAAAAGTACCTGGAGGTTCCTGTTGTGTCTTCTCTGTCAGAACAATTAGCAGATCTGACTTCTTTCCCAAGCGTAGTTTCCCTCTGTCAGATAGGGAGGGAGGGTATGGATGGTTTTCGTGCTTAAAAAAGGTGCTCATGTCACCCTCTCTGTGTTGCATGGCTATATATAATTGGGAGAAGAGTGCAACATCATCCTTCAACATTGAGATCTGCCCTGCCTGCTTGGTCTTGGTCTTGGGTGTTGGGCATCTGAAGAGAGGCAGTGAGTTATTTTTGATGGGCTCGTGAATGGAGTGTGTGCGGTTCCTGATCACTCTCTCATGGTACTTGTTGTACTGATCTCTGCCCACTGATTCCACATTGCGGACTGTGTTAACCACAGACTCGTCAGTTATATTTCGTGTGTCCAGCAATAGAAGCTCGGGGGTATCATCTAGGAATGGATTGCTCATCCCAGTGATGGTGTGCACCAGAGCTAGTGCTTGTTCTTTGAATGTCTTCTGTGTAGACATTCCTTCTTCATGGTGTTGTTGTTTATTGCCTTCTTCTGAACTCCTGCTCAAACTCTTTTAGGAGTCATGCTTGTTCAGGCCCTGCGATCATCCACTTCTTGAATGCTGAGGGATTCTCGGTGAGTCCCACTGCACCCCCAGAACCCTTCACCAGATCATTATTCTGCTCATGAGCCTGGTCTATCGGTATGCTTGAGAATCTGTTTGTGGTCTTGGGAATAACCCAGTGACCATGTTCTTCAAATTCATTGTGAATGGACATGGGCAAGCTTTCCATGTCGCGGATGTGGACAGGAATCCATCTGGCATAGTTCTGGTGATCAAGGGCGAAGAACCATGGGACGAGAGCCTTCAGTGACTCCACATAGAGGGGGAAATCCTGTTCTCTGTGGGCACGTACAAATATCAGACCCATTATTTCCAAGTTGAGGATGGTATCCCAGTACTGGAATGTTGGACTCTTGGTGATCATATCTTGTCTCCAAGCTTCTTTGATCTTCTCATCACGTGGTCCCTCAGTCACCATGTCCAAGAAGGCATCCTGCTGCAGCTTCCCCAGTGCCAGAGCGCTCACTTGGTGGGCATGTCTTGTCCTAGTGAGGTGGGATGCTTTGAGGAAAGAGTCAGCTGTGCCAGAGGATGCGATACCAGCCTCAGTCAATGCAGTGGTCAAAAAAAGAAAATCACATAATGATATTCTCAATAGCTTTAATGCATTCCCTGACCCAGAACATGTATATTTTGACACCAAGATTGACCTTCTAAGTGGCTTGGAAGCCGAGATATTTGCACTTATAGATTTTACATGGCGGCCACCTTGGAAATCCAAGATGGCCGCCATCGGCCATCTTGATGAAGTGGCTCCCACCAAAAATTGAAAGCTATGGTGATGTAGAGCACATGGAAAAAATGTGGTGCTTTTGTCCGGCGCGTCCCCATTATGTTCAAATATGGTCTTAAGCCACCGCACTATAACTAGACTATTAAACACAGACCTAACTAGACTATTAAACATAGACCTAACTAGACTATTAAACACAGACCTAACTAGACTATTAAACATAGACCTAACTAGACTATTAGACATACACCTAACTAGACTATTAAACATACACCTAACTAGACTATTAAACATAGACCTAACTAGACTATTAAACATAGACCTAACTAGACTATTAAACATAGACCTAACTAGACTATTAAACATACACCTAACTAGACTATTAAACATAGACCCAACTAGACTATTAACATAGACCTAACTAGACTATTAAACATAGACCTAACTAGACTATTAAACATAGACCTAACTAGACTATTAAACACAGACCTAACTAGACTATTAAACATAGACCTAACTAGACTATTAAACATACACCTAACTAGACTATTAAACATAGACCTAACTAGACTATTAAACATAGACCTAACTAGACTATTAAACATACACCTAACTAGACTATTAAACATAGACCTAACTAGACTATTAAACATAGACCTAACTAGACTATTAAACATACACCTAACTAGACTATTAAACATACACCTAACTAGACTATTAAACATAGACCTAACTAGACTATTAAACATAGACCTAACTAGACTATTAAACATAGACCTAACTAGACTATTAAACATAGACCTAACTAGACTATTAAACATAGACCTAACTAGACTATTAGACATATAACTAACTAGACTATTAAACATAGACCTAACTAGACTATTAAACACAGACCTAACTAGACTATTAGACATAGACCTAACTAGACTATTAAACACAGACCTAACTAGACTATTAAACATACACCTAACTAGACTATTAAACACAGACCTAACTAGACTATTAGACATACACCTAACTAGACTATTAAACATAGACCTAACTAGACTATTAAACACAGACCTAACTAGACTATTAAACACAGACCTAACTAGACTATTAAACATAGACCTAACTAGACTATTAAACACAGACCTAACTAGACTATTAAACATACACCTAAGTAGACTATTAGAAACAGACCTAACTAGACTATTAAACATACACCTAACTAGACTATTAAACATACACCTAACTAGACTATTAAACACAGACCTAACTAGACTATTAAACATACACCTAACTAGACTATTAAACATACACCTAACTAGACTATTAAACATACACCTAACTAGACTATTAAACATACACCTAACTAGACTATTAAACACAGACCTAACTAGACTATTAAACATACACCTAACTAGACTATTAAACACAGACCTAACTAGACTATTAAACATACACCTAACTAGACTATTAAACATAGACCTAACTAGACTATTAAACATAGACCTAACTAGACTATTAAACATACACCTAACTAGACTATTAAACATACACCTAACTAGACTATTAAACATACACCTAACTAGACTATTAAACATACACCTAACTAGACTATTAAACATAGACCTAACTAGACTACTAAACACAGACCTAATTAGACTATTAAACACAGACCTAACTAGACTATTAAACACAGACCTAACTAGACTATTAGACATAGACCTAACTAGACTATTAGACATAGACCTAACTAGACTATTAAACATACACCTAACTAGACTATTAAACATAGACCTAACTAGACTATTAAACACAGACCTAACTAGACTATTAAACACAGACCTAACTAGACTATTAAACATAGACCTAACTAGACTATTAAACACAGACCTAACTAGACTATTAAACACAGACCTAACTAGACTATTAAACATAGACCTAACTAGACTATTAAACACAGACCTAACTAGACTATTAAACACAGACCTAACTAGACTATTAAATATACACCTAACTAGACTATTAAACATACACCTAACTAGACTATTAACCATACACCTAACTAGACTATTAGACATACACCTAACTAGACTATTAAACATAGACCAAACTAGACTATTAAACATAGACCTAACTAGACTATTAAACTTAGACCTAACTAGACTATTAAACATAGACCTAACTAGACTATTAAACATACACCTAACTAGACTATTAAACATAGACCTAACTAGACTATTAAACATAGACCTAACTAGACTATTAAACACAGACCTAACTAGACTATTAAACATAGACCTAACTAGACTATTAAACATACACCTAACTAGACTATTAAACATACACCTAACTAGACTATTAAACATAGACCTAACTAGACTATTAAACATAGACCTAACTAGACTATTAAACATAGACCTAACTAGACTATTAAACATAGACCTAACTAGACTATTAAACATACACCTAACTAGACTATTAGACATACACCTAACTAGACTATTAAACATAGACCTAACTAGACTATTAAACATAGACCTAGCTAGACTATTAAACATAGACCTAACTAGACTATTAAACACAGACCTAACTAGACTATTAGACATAGACCTAACTAGACTATTAAACACAGACCTAACTAGATTATTAAACACAGACCTAACTAGACTATTAAACATAGACCTAACTAGACTATTAAACACAGACCTAACTAGACTATTAGAAACAGACCTAACTAGACTATTAAACATACACCTAACTAGACTATTAAACATACACCTAACTAGACTATTAAACACAGACCTAACTAGACTATTAAACATACACCTAACTAGACTATTAAACATACACCTAACTAGACTATTAAACATACACCTAACTAGACTATTAAACATACACCTAACTAGACTATTAAACACAGACCTAACTAGACTATTAAACATACACCTAACTAGACTATTAAACACAGACCTAACTAGACTATTAAACATACACCTAACTAGACTATTAAACATAGACCTAACTAGACTATTAAACATAGACCTAACTAGACTATTAAACATACACCTAACTAGACTATTAAACATAGACCTAACTAGACTATTAAACATACACCTAACTAGACTATTAAACATACACCTAACTAGACTATTAAACATAGACCTAACTAGACTACTAAACACAGACCTAATTAGACTATTAAACACAGACCTAACTAGACTATTAAACACAGACCTAACTAGACTATTAGACATAGACCTAACTAGACTATTAAACATACACCTAACTAGACTATTAAACATAGACCTAACTAGACTATTAAACACAGACCTAACTAGACTATTAAACACAGACCTAACTAGACTATTAAACATAGACCTAACTAGACTATTAAACACAGACCTAACTAGACTATTAAACACAGACCTAACTAGACTATTAAACATAGACCTAACTAGACTATTAAACACAGACCTAACTAGACTATTAAACACAGACCTAACTAGACTATTAAATATACACCTAACTAGACTATTAAACATACACCTAACTAGACTATTAACCATACACCTAACTAGACTATTAGACATACACCTAACTAGACTATTAAACATAGACCTAACTAGACTATTAAACATAGACCTAACTAGACTATTAAACTTAGACCTAACTAGACTATTAAACATAGACCTAACTAGACTATTAAACATACACCTAACTAGACTATTAAACATAGACCTAACTAGACTATTAAACATAGACCTAACTAGACTATTAAACACAGACCTAACTAGACTATTAAACATAGACCTAACTAGACTATTAAACATACACCTAACTAGACTATTGAACATACACCTAACTAGACTATTAAACATAGACCTAACTAGACTATTAAATATAGACCTAACTAGACTATTAAACATACACCTAACTAGACTATTAAACATAGACCTAACTAGACTATTAGACATACACCTAACTAGACTATTAAACACAGACCTAACTAGACTATTAAACATACACCTAACTAGACTATTAAACATAGACCTAACTACACTATTAAACACAGACCTAACTAGACTATTAAACATAGACCTAACTAGACTATTAAACATACACCTAACTAGACTATTAAACACAGACCTAACTAGACTATTAAACATACACCTAACTAGACTATTAAACATACACCTAACTAGACTATTAAACATAGACCTAACTAGACTATTAAACATACACCTAACTAGACTATTAAACATACACCTAACTAGACTATTAAACATACACCTAACTAGACTATTAAACATAGACCTAACTAGACTACTAAACACAGACCTAATTAGACTATTAAACACAGACCTAACTAGACTATTAAACACAGACCTAACTAGACTATTAGACATAGACCTAACTAGACTATTAAACATACACCTAACTAGACTATTAAACATAGACCTAACTAGACTATTAAACACAGACCTAACTAGACTATTAAACACAGACCTAACTAGACTATTAAACATAGACCTAACTAGACTATTAAACACAGACCTAACTAGACTATTAAACACAGACCTAACTAGACTATTAAACATAGACCTAACTAGACTATTAAACACAGACCTAACTAGACTATTAAACACAGACCTAACTAGACTATTAAATATACACCTAACTAGACTATTAAACATACACCTAACTAGACTATTAACCATACACCTAACTAGACTATTAGACATACACCTAACTAGACTATTAAACATAGACCTAACTAGACTATTAAACATAGACCTAACTAGACTATTAAACTTAGACCTAACTAGACTATTAAACATAGACCTAACTAGACTATTAAACATACACCTAACTAGACTATTAAACATAGACCTAACTAGACTATTAAACATAGACCTAACTAGACTATTAAACACAGACCTAACTAGACTATTAAACATAGACCTAACTAGACTATTAAACATACACCTAACTAGACTATTAAACATACACCTAACTAGACTATTAAACATAGACCTAACTAGACTATTAAATATAGACCTAACTAGACTATTAAACATACACCTAACTAGACTATTAAACATAGACCTAACTAGACTATTAGACATACACCTAACTAGACTATTAAACACAGACCTAACTAGACTATTAAACATACACCTAACTAGACTATTAAACATAGACCTAACTAGACTATTAAACACAGACCTAACTAGACTATTAAACATAGACCTAACTAGACTATTAAACATAGACCTAACTAGACTATTAAACATAGACCTAACTAGACTATTAAACATAGACCTAACTAGACTATTAAACATAGACCTAACTAGACTATAAGACATAGACCTAACTAGACTATTAAACATAGACCTAACTAGACTATTAAACATAGACCTAACTAGACTATTAAACATAGACCTAACTAGACTATTAAACACAGACCTAACTAGACTATTAAACACAGACCTAACTAGACTATTAGACATAGACCTAACTAGACTATTAAACATAGACCTAACTAGACTATTAGACATACACCTAACTAGACTATTAAACACATACCTAACTAGACTATTAACTACAGACCTAACTAGACTATTAGACATACACCTAACTAGACTATTAAACATAGACCTAACTAGACTATTAAACATAGACCTAACTAGACTATTAAACATAGACCTAACTAGACTATTAAACATACACCTAACTAGACTATTAAACATAGACCTAACTAGACTATTAAACACAGACCTAACTAGACTATTAAACATACACCTAACTAGACTATTAGACATACACCTAACTAGACTATTAAACATAGACCTAACTAGACTATTAAACATAGACCTAACTAGACTATTAAACATAGACCTAACTAGACTATTAAACATACACCTAACTAGACTATTAGACATACACCTAACTAGACTATTAAACATAGACCTAACTAGACTATTAAACATAGACCTAGCTAGACTATTAAACATAGACCTAACTAGACTATTAAACACAGACCTAACTAGACTATTAGACATAGACCTAACTAGACTATTAAACACAGACCTAACTAGATTATTAAACACAGACCTAACTAGACTATTAAACATAGACCTAACTAGACTATTAAACACAGACCTAACTAGACTATTAGAAACAGACCTAACTAGACTATTAAACATACACCTAACTAGACTATTAAACATACACCTAACTAGACTATTAAACACAGACCTAACTAGACTATTAAACATACACCTAACTAGACTATTAAACATACACCTAACTAGACTATTAAACATACACCTAACTAGACTATTAAACATACACCTAACTAGACTATTAAACACAGACCTAACTAGACTATTAAACATACACCTAACTAGACTATTAAACACAGACCTAACTAGACTATTAAACATACACCTAACTAGACTATTAAACATAGACCTAACTAGACTATTAAACATAGACCTAACTAGACTATTAAACATACACCTAACTAGACTATTAAACATAGACCTAACTAGACTATTAAACATACACCTAACTAGACTATTAAACATACACCTAACTAGACTATTAAACATAGACCTAACTAGACTACTAAACACAGACCTAATTAGACTATTAAACACAGACCTAACTAGACTATTAAACACAGACCTAACTAGACTATTAGACATAGACCTAACTATACTATTAAACATACACCTAACTAGACTATTAAACATAGACCTAACTAGACTATTAAACACAGACCTAACTAGACTATTAAACACAGACCTAACTAGACTATTAAACATAGACCTAACTAGACTATTAAACACAGACCTAACTAGACTATTAAACACAGACCTAACTAGACTATTAAACATAGACCTAACTAGACTATTAAACACAGACCTAACTAGACTATTAAACACAGACCTAACTAGACTATTAAATATACACCTAACTAGACTATTAAACATACACCTAACTAGACTATTAACCATACACCTAACTAGACTATTAGACATACACCTAACTAGACTATTAAACATAGACCTAACTAGACTATTAAACATAGACCTAACTAGACTATTAAACTTAGACCTAACTAGACTATTAAACATAGACCTAACTAGACTATTAAACATACACCTAACTAGACTATTAAACATAGACCTAACTAGACTATTAAACATAGACCTAACTAGACTATTAAACACAGACCTAACTAGACTATTAAACATAGACCTAACTAGACTATTAAACATACACCTAACTAGACTATTGAACATACACCTAACTAGACTATTAAACATAGACCTAACTAGACTATTAAATATAGACCTAACTAGACTATTAAACATACACCTAACTAGACTATTAAACATAGACCTAACTAGACTATTAGACATACACCTAACTAGACTATTAAACACAGACCTAACTAGACTATTAAACATACACCTAACTAGACTATTAAACATAGACCTAACTACACTATTAAACACAGACCTAACTAGACTATTAAACATAGACCTAACTAGACTATTAAACATACACCTAACTAGACTATTAAACATAGACCTAACTAGACTATTAAACATAGACCTAACTAGACTATTAAACATACACCTAACTAGACTATTAAACATAGACCTAACTAGACTATTAAACATACACCTAACTAGACTATTAAACATACACCTAACTAGACTATTAAACATACACCTAACTAGACTATTAAACATAGACCTAACTAGACTACTAAACACAGACCTAATTAGACTATTAAACACAGACCTAACTAGACTATTAAACACAGACCTAACTAGACTATTAGACATAGACCTAACTAGACTATTAAACATACACCTAACTAGACTATTAAACATAGACCTAACTAGACTATTAAACACAGACCTAACTAGACTATTAAACACAGACCTAACTAGACTATTAAACATAGACCTAACTAGACTATTAAACACAGACCTAACTAGACTATTAAACACAGACCTAACTAGACTATTAAACATAGACCTAACTAGACTATTAAACACAGACCTAACTAGACTATTAAACACAGACCTAACTAGACTATTAAATATACACCTAACTAGACTATTAAACATACACCTAACTAGACTATTAACCATACACCTAACTAGACTATTAGACATACACCTAACTAGACTATTAAACATAGACCTAACTAGACTATTAAACATAGACCTAACTAGACTATTAAACTTAGACCTAACTAGACTATTAAACATAGACCTAACTAGACTATTAAACATACACCTCACTAGACTATTAAACATAGACCTAACTAGACTATTAAACATAGACCTAACTAGACTATTAAACACAGACCTAACTAGACTATTAAACATAGACCTAACTAGACTATTAAACATACACCTAACTAGACTATTAAACATACACCTAACTAGACTATTAAACATAGACCTAACTAGACTATTAAATATAGACCTAACTAGACTATTAAACATACACCTAACTAGACTATTAAACATAGACCTAACTAGACTATTAGACATACACCTAACTAGACTATTAAACACAGACCTAACTAGACTATTAAACATACACCTAACTAGACTATTAAACATAGACCTAACTACACTATTAAACACAGACCTAACTAGACTATTAAACATAGACCTAACTAGACTATTAAACATAGACCTAACTAGACTATTAAACATAGACCTAACTAGACTATTAAACATAGACCTAACTAGACTATTAAACATAGACCTAACTAGACTATAAGACATAGACCTAACTAGACTATTAAACATAGACCTAACTAGACTATTAAACATAGACCTAACTAGACTATTAAACATAGACCTAACTAGACTATTAAACACAGACCTAACTAGACTATTAAACACAGACCTAACTAGACTATTAGACATAGACCTAACTAGACTATTAAACATAGACCTAACTAGACTATTAAACATACACCTAACTAGACTATTAAACACAGACCTAACTAGACTATTAAACACAGACCTAACTAGACTATTAGACATACACCTAACTAGACTATTAAACATAGACCTAACTAGACTATTAAACATAGACCTAACTAGACTATTAAACATAGACCTAACTAGACTATTAAACATAGACCTAACTAGACTATTAAACATAGACCTAACTAGACTATTAAACATAGACCTAACTAGACTATTAAACACAGACCTAACTAGACTATTAAACATACACCTAACTAGACTATTAGACACCTAACTAGACTATTAAACATAGACCTAACTAGACTATTAAACATAGACCTAACTAGACTATTAAACATAGACCTAACTAGACTATTAAACATACACCTAACTAGACTATTAGACATACACCTAACTAGACTATTAAACATAAACCTAACTAGACTATTAAACATAGACCTAGCTAGACTATTAAACATAGACATAGCTAGACTATTAAACATAGACCTAACTAGACTATTAAACACAGACCTAACTAGACTATTAGACATAGACCTAACTAGACTATTAAACACAGACCTAACTAGACTATTAAACACAGACCTAACTAGACTATTAAACACAGACCTAACTAGACTATTAAACACAGACCTAACTAGACTATTAAACATAGACCTAACTAGACTATTAAACACAGACCTAACTAGACTATTAAACATAGACCTAACTAGACTATTAAACACAGACCTAACTAGACTATTAAACACAGACCTAACTAGACTATTAAACATAGACCTAACTAGACTATTAGACATACACCTAACTAGACTATTAAACATAGACCTAACTAGACTATTAGACATAGACCTAACTAGACTATTAAACATAGACCTAACTAGACTATTAAACATAGACCTAACTAGACTATTAAACATAGACCTAACTAGACTATTAGACATACACCTAACTAGACTATTAAACATAGACCTAACTAGACTATTAAACACAGACCTAACTAGACTATTAAACACAGACCTAACTAGACTATTAGACATACACCTAACTAGACTATTAAACACAGACCTAACTAGACTATTAAACACAGACCTAACTAGACTATTAAACATAGACCTAACTAGACTATTAAACATAGACCTAACTAGACTATTAAACACAGACCTAACTAGACTATTAGACATACACCTAACTAGACTATTAAACACAGACCTAACTAGACTATTAAACATAGACCTAACTAGACTATTAAACACAGACCTAACTAGACTATTAAACATAGACCTAACTAGACTATTAGACATAGACCTAACTAGACTATTAAACATAGACCTAACTAGACTATTAAACATAGACCTAACTAGACTATTAGACATACACCTAACTAGACTATTAAACATACACCTAACTAGACTATTAAACATACACCTAACTAGACTATTAAACATAGACCTAACTAGACTATTAAACATAGACCTAACTAGACTATTAAACATAGACCTAACTAGACTATTAAACATAGACCTAACTAGACTATTAAACACAGACCTAACTAGACTATTAAACATAGACCTAACTAGACTATTCAACACAGACCTAACTAGACTATTAAACACAGACCTAACTAGACTATTAAACACAGACCTAACTAGACTATTAAACACAGACCTAACTAGACTATTAAACACAGACCTAACTAGACTATTAAACACAGACCTAACTAGACTATTAAACACAGACCTAACTAGACTATTAGACATAGACCTAACTAGACTATTAAACATACACCTAACTAGACTATTAAACACAGACCTAACTAGACTATTAAACACAGACCTAACTAGACTATTAAACATAGACCTAACTAGACTATTAAACATACACCTAACTAGACTATTAAACACAGACCTAACTAGACTATTAAACATAGACCTAACTAGACTATTAAACACAGACCTAACTAGACTATTAGACATAGACCTAACTAGACTATTAAACACAGACCTAACTAGACTATTAAACATACACCTAACTAGACTATTAAACATACACCTAACTAGACTATTAAACATACACCTAACTAGACTATTAAACATAGACCTAACTAGACTATTAAACACAGACCTAACTAGACTATTAGACATAGACCTAACTAGACTATTAAACACAGACCTAACTAGACTATTAAACATACACCTAACTAGACTATTAAACATAGACCTAACTAGACTATTAAACATACACCTAACTAGACTATTAAACATACACCTAACTAGACTATTAAACATAGACCTAACTAGACTATTAAACACAGACCTAACTAGACTATTAAACACAGACCTAACTAGACTATTAAACACAGACCTAACTAGACTATTAGACATAGACCTAACTAGACTATTAAACACAGACCTAACTAGACTATTAAACATACACCTAACTAGACTATTAAACATACACCTAACTAGACTATTAAACATACACCTAACTAGACTATTAAACACAGACCTAACTAGACTATTAAACACAGACCTAACTAGACTATTAGACATAGACCTAACTAGACTATTAAACATACACCTAACTAGACTATTAAACATACACCTAACTAGACTATTAAACATACACCTAACTAGACTATTAAACACAGACCTAACTAGACTATTAAACACAGACCTAACTAGACTATTAAACACAGACCTAACTAGACTATTAAACACATACCTAACTAGACTATTAGACATAGACCTAACTAGACTATTAAACATAGACCTAACTAGACTATTAAACACAGACCTAACTAGACTATTAAACACAGACCTAACTAGACTATTAAACACAGACCTAACTAGACTATTAGACATAGACCTAACTAGACTATTAAACATAGACCTAACTAGACTATTAGACATAGACCTAACTAGACTATTAAACACAGACCTAACTAGACTATTAAACATACACCTAACTAGACTATTAAACACAGACCTAACTAGACTATTAAACATACACCTAACTAGACTATTAAACATACACCTAACTAGACTATTAAACATACACCTAACTAGACTATTAAACACAGACCTAACTAGACTATTAAACATAGACCTAACTAGACTATTAAACATAGACCTAACTAGACTATTAAACACAGACCTAACTAGACTATTAAACACAGACCTAACTAGACTATTAAACATAGACCTAACTAGACTATTAAACACAGACCTAACTAGACTATTAAACACAGACCTAACTAGACTATTAAACATAGACCTAACTAGACTATTAAACATACACCTAACTAGACTATTAAACATAGACCTAACTAGACTATTAAACACAGACCTAACTAGACTAGTAAACATACACCTAACTAGACTATTAAACATACACCTAACTAGACTATTAGACATAGACCTAACTAGACTATTAAACATACACCTAACTAGACTATTAAACATAGACCTAACTAGTCTATTAAACACAGACCTAACTAGACTATTAAACACAGACCTAACTAGACTATTAGACATAGACCTAACTAGACTATTAAACATAGACCTAACTAGACTATTAAACACAGACCTAACTAGACTATTAGACATACACCTAACTAGACTATTAAACATAGACATAACTAGACTATTAAACATACACCTAACTAGACTATTAAACATAGACCTAACTAGACTATTAAACATAGACCTAACTAGACTATTAAACATACACCTAACTAGACTATTAAACATACACCTAACTAGACTATTAAACATAGACCTAACTAGACTATTAAACACAGACCTAACTAGACTATTAAACACAGACCTAACTAGACTATTAGACATAGACCTAACTAGACTATTAAACATACACCTAACTAGACTATTAAACATAGACCTAACTAGACTATTAAACACAGACCTAACTAGACTATTAAACACAGACCTAACTAGACTATTAAACATAGACCTAACTAGACTATTAAACATAGACCTAACTAGACTATTAAACATACACCTAACTAGACTATTAAACATAGACCTAACTAGACTATTAGACATACACCTAACTAGACTATTAAACACAGACCTAACTAGACTATTAGACATAGACCTAACTAGACTATTAAACACAGACCTAACTAGACTATTAAACATACACCTAACTAGACTATTAAACACAGACCTAACTAGACTATTAAACATACACCTAACTAGACTATTAAACATACACCTAACTAGACTATTAAACATAGACCTAACTAGACTATTAAACACAGACCTATCTAGACTATTAAACATACACCTAACTAGACTATTAAACACAGACCTAACTAGACTATTAAACATAGACCTAACTAGACTATTAAACATAGACCTAACTAGACTATTAGACATAGACCTAACTAGACTATTAAACATACACCTAACTAGACTATTAAACATAGACCTAACTAGACTATTAAACATATACCTAACTAGACTATTAAACATACACCTAACTAGACTATTAAACATAGACCTAACTAGACTATTAAACACAGACCTAACTAGACTATTAAACACAGACCTAACTAGACTATTAGACATAGACCTAACTAGACTATTAAACATACACCTAACTAGACTATTAAACATACACCTAACTAGACTATTAAACATACACCTAACTAGACTATTAAACACAGACCTAACTAGACTATTAAACACAGACCTAACTAGACTATTAAACACAGACCTAACTAGACTATTAAACACATACCTAACTAGACTATTAGACATAGACCTAACTAGACTATTAAACATAGACCTAACTAGACTATTAAACACAGACCTAACTAGACTATTAAACACAGACCTAACTAGACTATTAAACACAGACCTAACTAGACTATTAGACATAGACCTAACTAGACTATTAAACATAGACCTAACTAGACTATTAGACATAGACCTAACTAGACTATTAAACACAGACCTAACTAGACTATTAAACATACACCTAACTAGACTATTAAACACAGACCTAACTAGACTATTAAACATACACCTAACTAGACTATTAAACATACACCTAACTAGACTATTAAACATACACCTAACTAGACTATTAAACACAGACCTAACTAGACTATTAAACATAGACCTAACTAGACTATTAAACATAGACCTAACTAGACTATTAAACACAGACCTAACTAGACTATTAAACATAGACCTAACTAGACTATTAGACATACACCTAACTAGACTATTAAACATAGACCTAACTAGACTATTAAACATAGACCTAACTAGACTATTAGACATACACCTAACTAGACTATTAGACATAGACCTAACTAGACTATTCAACATAGACCTAACTAGACTATTAAACATAGACCTAACTAGACTATTAAACATAGACCTAACTAGACTATTAAACATACACCTAACTAGACTATTAAACACAGACCTAACTAGACTATTAGACATAGACCTAACTAGACTATTAAACATAGACCTAACTAGACTATTAAACATAGACCTAACTAGACTATTAGACATACACCTAACTAGACTATTAAACACAGACTTAACTAGACTATTAAACATACACCTAACTAGACTATTAAACACAGACCTAACTAGACTATTAAACATAGACCTAACTAGACTATTAAACATAGACCTAACTAGACTATTAAACATAGACCCAACTAGACTATTAGACATACACCTAACTAGACTATTAAACATAGACCTAACTAGACTATTAAACATAGACCTAACTAGACTATTAAACATAGACCTAACTAGACTATTAAACACAGACCTAACTAGACTATTAAACATAGACCTAACTAGACTATTAGACATACACCTAACTAGACTATTAAACATTGACCTAACTAGACTATTAGACATAGACCTAACTAGACTATTAAACATAGACCTAACTAGACTATTAAACATAGACCTAACTAGACTATTAAACATAGACCTAACTAGACTATTAAACATAGACCTAACTAGACTATTAAACATAGACCTAACTAGACTACTAGACATACCCAGGGTTCGAGTTATGTGGGAGCCAATGGGAGCTGAGCTCCCATAAGGAAGGTCTGAGCTCCCATGAAAGCAGTAAAATCATACATCTGTGGGGGTCGCTAATAATACATTACCACAACCATTATTTGATCAAAAATGTCAATGTAATGAGTATTATTTATATTTATTTATATTATAAATATTCTAAAATAAACACGTTTTGCAAAAGAACTACGCGCACCAGCATTAATCTCCTGTGAACGACAGTAGGCCTTTGACTGCCTGCACTTTACCACCAAGACACTATGGGGCGCAGTAGAATATTGTGCAACAGCATAATATGATCGTTGAGCGCTTGCGAACGTGAAAACACGATTATTGAGAAGAAAACATTCAGTAGCTAGCTATCATGCCGCCCAAAAAAAGGCCACTGCTGCCGACCGAGTCGACAAGCCTGGAAAGTTTCGTGTTTTCATCCAAGAAACCAAACTTGAATTCAGCTGCCCTGTTATGACACCTAACGTTGAAACTGTTGAAATAGCAGAGCTCAAACAAAACCAAGTGCTTCCGAAGAAAGTAGCAGAACTCACCTCCAGTATGTATAAGGAGACAGCTAGCTAGTTCGTTCAGGGCAGCCTATACTGTCGCTAAAGAAAGGATGCCTTATACAAAACTGAATCCAATTATGAAACTTAATGAGATGAATGGCGCGACAGTTGGCCCCTGCTCACCGATCCGATCATTCATGTGCCCAGATTGTAGCACATTGCACAAGAGATGAAACAAATTCATTTCTAATGTCAAATCACTTGATTCCCGTAGTAGCATAACATTAGATGAAAGCACAATTCATGGACGAGCATACATGATTATTTATGTCAGGTGCGATGTCACTGGAAATGGAGATGTGGACAATGTGTCGTGCTAACAGGAAAAGTGAATGGACTGTATAGCAAAAACAACAAAATGATTGGCCGAGATACCCGTGACTATCGCTTATAGCTGTTGTTTCATGTGGTGCTGTTGATGTGGTGAAATGAGTAGCCTATGGCTAATTAAAACTTGTAAGTCCCAACGCTGTGTGGGCATGATTCGCGCGCGTGCATGAGAACATTTCGCACTGTTATTTTGGAGACCCCCACAAAGCTCAGCTTATAACTCGAACCCTGCATACACCTAACTAGACTATTAGACATACACCTAACTAGACTATTAAACATACACCTAACTAGACTATTAGACATAGACCTAACTAGACTATTAAACATACACCTAACTAGACTATTAAACATAGACCTAACTAGACTATTAAACATAGACCTAACTAGACTATTAAACATAGACCTAACTAGACTATTAAATATACACCTAACTAGACTATTAAACATACACCTAACTAGACTATTAAACATAGACCTAACTAGACTATTAAACATAGACCTAACTAGACTATTAAACATAGACCTAACTAGACTATTAAACATAGACCTAACTAGACTATTAGACATACACCTAACTAGACTATTAAACATAGACCTAACTAGACTATTAAACACAGACCTAACTAGACTATTAAACATAGACCTAACTAGACTATTAAACATAGACCTAACTAGACTATTAAACATAGACCTAACTAGACTATTAAACATAGACCTAACTAGACTATTAGACATACACCTAACTAGACTATTAAACACAGACCTAACTAGACTATTAAACATAGACCTAACTAGACTATTAAACACAGACCTAACTAGACTATTAAACATAGACCTAACTAGACTATTAAACATAGACCTAACTAGACTATTAAACATAGACCTAACTAGACTATTAAACATAGACCTAACTAGACTATTAGACATACACCTAACTAGACTATTAAACATAGACCTAACTAGACTATTAAACATACACCTAACTAGACTATTAAACATAGACCTAACTAGACTATTAGACATACACCTAACTAGACTATTAAACACAGACCTAACTAGACTATTAAACATAGACCTAACTAGACTATTAAACATAGACCTAACTAGACTATTAGACATACACCTAACTAGACTATTAAACATAGACCTAACTAGACTATTAAACACCGGGAAGAGTACAGGAATGAGGACAGGACAGGGTTGAGGACAGGACAGGATTGAGGACAGGACAGGGTTGAGGACAGGACAGGATTGAGGACAGGACAGGGTTGAGGACAGGGTTGAGGACAGGACAGGGTTGAGGACAGGGTTGAGGACAGGACAGGGTTGAGGACAGGACAGGGTTGAGGACAGGGTTGAGGACAGGGTTGAGGACAGGACAGGGTTGAGGACAGGACAGGGTTGAGGACAGGGTTGAGGACAGGGTTGAGGACAGGACAGGGTTGAGGACAGGACAGGGTTGAGGACAGGACAGGGTTGAGGACAGGGTTGAGGACAGGACAGGGTTGAGGACAGGGTTGAGGACAGGACAGGGTTGAGGACAGGGTTGAGGACAGGACAGGATTGAGGACAGGGTTGAGGACAGGACAGGGTTGAGGACAGGTCAGGGTTGAGGACAGGGTTGAGGACAGGGTTGAGGACAGGACAGGGTTGAGGACAGGACAGGGTTGAGGGCAGGGTTGAGGACAGGACAGGGTTGAGGACAGGGTTGAGGACAGGACAGGGTTGAGGGCAGGGTTGAGGACAGGACAGGGTTGAGGACAGGACAGGGTTGAGGACAGGATTGAGGACAGGACATCCTTGTGGCGCGGGAGCACTGGCCTTGTTTTGTGAACATTAGGATCTAAAATGTAAGCAACAGTTGAAAATAATAAAAAATATATTAATTAAATTAATTTTAAAAATAAATAAAGGAAATTTGCAAGCAAAAAAAAGTATTTTGAACAAAAATACCTTGCATTTTTTCTGAATTTTCTGAAGGTTAACATTTGTGACTTTTTGTTGAGTATGAATGCAAAAAGACACAAATGTTAACCTCTAGTACAGGGGTAGGCAACCTTTTTGATATGAAGTGCCACTTATAAATATTCTTGTTAATCAGTGTGCCAACCACAATATCAACATCAATTATGACTCGACGCCAAACCAAACCAAACAGATCTGGGGGGTATTCCATCAACATTGCTAAAGGAAAATCCAGGCTTATTCTGATAAATCTCACAAGATTTGCCTTAAAATCCAGGTTTATTTTGATAAATCTCTCTCTTTAGCGACGTTGATGGAATACCCCCCTGCAATTTATTCCAACCACTTATTTTTTTTCATCAAAGAGCTATGTATGCAAAGCCATGTATGCTAAATAAACAGGCCTAGCAGTCAGTGTGATCCCTGGCCCTGTTTTCCTTTGCTCAGCTCCATTATCTGGGGGTAGATCGGGATCAACATTTGGGTCATCCAAAAAGTCGCATGTAAGTAGCTGGCGGCTAGCTGGCTAAAGCCTGCCCCAATGCCACCTGTCAGAGAGTGAAGTTACAGCTGCTGCGCGATCTCGTCCATCCTTCAGCCGTGAATGACTTGAAGCATTGTTGCATGCATGCTGAACAGAAGTTGCATTCCTGTCTAGTAGTATTAACAATCACATAAACAATTGTTACCCCCCATGATACTTTTTGCGCACTGTTGGAAGTCATCGCCACCGGTCTTTGATTGGTGAATCACTCCTCTCCTTGCAGACACGGAGATCGACTGGAAGGCTTATATGGATGAGGTGGAGGGCGTCATCAATGGGACCTATGACTACACCCAGCTCAAAGGAGACACCGGCCCCCTGGTGTAAGTTAGTGTGTGAGTGTGTGTGTGTGTGTGTGTGTGTGTGTGTGTGTGTGTGTGTGTGTGTGTGTGTGTGTGTGTGTGTGTGTGTGTGTGTGTGTGTGTGTGTGTGTGTGTGTGTGTGTGTGTGTGTGTGTGTGTGTGTGTGTGTGTGTGTGTGTGTGAGTGAGAGAGAGAGGGTGTGTGTGAGAGAGAGAGAGGCATGACCAAATGTAGGCAGTCACTCAGAAGAAGTCCTCCCACCTTCCCTCCCTCTCCTTCCAGGTACCCGGCTGGGTTTGTGTACATCTTCACGGCTTTGTACTACATCACTAACCACGGGCTCAACATCCGCTTGGCCCAGTACCTGTTCGCTGTCTTCTACTTGCTCACTCTGCTGCTGGTGTTTCGGATATACAACCGCACCAAAAAGGTACGCTACGTCTACTTGGATAGTAATTATAAGTCATGTGTTCTTTCCAGTGTAGGAAATGCTTTGTTTTGTTTTCCATTTCTAAGGGCATTTTGTAAAAAAATCGGGGCTGTTTTCTTAAATTCGTATAAAATAACATTTATCATAGTCCAGATGTAAAAATGCATATTTTTAAGCCATTAAAAGGGCCATAGGGTCTATGTATAGACAATGCAAGTAATGTTAGACAATACAAGACATTTTCAGCATTTCATTTTCAACTTTCCACTGCAACATTGCCTTGTTTTAATTCTAACGCTAACTGAACAACAACAAAAAAGTAGTAAATCGATTTAGGCGTTCTCCAGGGGCACCATCTTTTTAATATTGCCTTTTTAAAATAAAATAAATAAATAAATGATGATTATATAATGATTGGAGCACTCTAAGCTGCATCGTTTGCAGGAAAAGAGCTATACAAATGACCATAGTCTTTACAATGTGAAGCTGCTATTTACACACAACGACCAATAGTTGGCCGGCTTGTAAATTAGCCTGCCTCCTACACAGAAAAACAGCAAAAAATGTATATCTTTGCACTCGATCAAATTTCAGGACCCTCCTTTCCATGACTTGTCCTAGATATGTGCGTTCTACCACCCAGTATCCTTACATTTATAAAATCACCTCAGGATAAGCTAGTATAAAGCTATTTTGCAGTGTTTATGTGTAGGAGAAGGCAGGCTAATTTACAAGACGGCGCCAACTAGTGGTCGTTGTGTGTAAGTAGCAGCTTTCCACTACAAAGACTATGGTCATTTGACCCCCGAGGCGGCTCTTATAGTAGAAAAAAAAGGCACAGCTGTTCTAGTGCTTAAGGGGTACGCTGCTGCTACAACATCAGGATCAGACGCAGGGTGAGACTTTCAAAATAAACCTTTTTAATGGTTTCTGTGTCGTTTTGTGTGCTTTAGACTTAGACCTGTGCTTTAGACTTAGACACATTCTTGTGTGCTTAGACCTAGAATCGATTTTTTTGGAAAAAGTCGGTCTGGAAAATGTATTATTGTCGCCAGACCCACTGCGTGGGAATACGATGCATGATGCAGATGAGAGACAACATTAAAACATTTTTTAAAATAAAAAATAAAAAACTAAAATAAAACACACAGGTATAGGTTGCAAATGTCCTTCTTTTGATTGCAACATAATAAAGACACAAGTCTACCTCCATACTGCTGTGGCTCTCCTAAAAAATGAGCTCAAACGCAAGCATGTGGGTTAGGGGTTAATTGAGAGACACAATGGTTGTTTGGTGCGGTCCTCTCTCTCCGGTATAAACCTACTTCGGCCGACGAGTCTCAGACAGTCCAGACGGACCTCTCTCCGGCACGGGGCTACTACGGTACCGAAACCACGTGAGCGAAACCACGCCTGTGTGCCGGGGTCTTGAGAAGATGCCAGCGACCCTTCAGTCTTTACACGTTTGAGCCAAGTCAGTGTGGAAGAGATCAGCCTGCCAAGATGGTCTATAAAGAATAATGCGTACAGTTGTATATAGAATCTGTATCGCTACCAGTGTGCGATAAACGGATAACGGAACCTATATATTCCATGTCTTGTTTAAACGAGCTGAGCGGTGATGATGCTGGAGCATGACTGCGCTGGGAACGATGTGCGGTTGATCCGTCAGCTGAACGCAAGTATGAGGATACCTACCGGGATAACGGAACAGCGCAACGGCTGCAAAGCCCCAGATGCCAATGACAATAGTGTGTGTCTGCCACCCCAGGACGACGGAGCTCGGGTGTGTCCTGGAAGCCCGCGGCTATCTGGTAGGCTGAATCATCATGTCCCATACGACGTCTTGTTCCTCTCTGCAAGACTTAGGAAAGTATGCTCATTTTGAAATATGGTAGGCTAATAGTCACACATGATCGCAATGAAATGGTTCTCACTTCATACTTGGAGTTGCTAAGTCGGTGTCCTGCATCATCGCATGATGAGTGTTAGTTATTGGTTGTCAGCTATTTCACTCGATCAGTCCCCTAGAGACTTATATAGATACATACCTTTACATAGCCTTATATGTGATTAGTATGTATCCCCCCCCCTCCCACATTATAATATAGTATAGTATTCTATACACAATATCCAAACGCAAATGGCCTTTACGCAGAGAAGCTGTTTTGGGAGGGGTGTGGTAAAAGTGCAGCATGGTTGTTACCAAAATGTGATCGTCATGAAGTAGAAGTTGATGAAGTTTCATGTTGTCATAAAATAAAGTATAAATCTACCTATTGTTGAAAAGAGTATTGGAAGTGTAACTTGGGAGAAAAAAAAAACGGTACAGTTCGCATAAACACGTGTCACACTTTGTCTTCGTTGAGGGTCACACAGGCCCTTTTTGACATAACGGTGACGTTTTATTCCTTATTGGGAAGAATAGGGGGAGAACACACTCAAATGAGGTGCTGCATGGTGGTCCTGGTGAGCCTTGACCCATCTATATTGTGTTGATTTAATTTACTTGTCTAGCTCTTCGTTTTATTTTCATTAATTAATTTGAAATCGAATTAAACTTTTTTATTAGTACCTCCTGTTATTCTCATTAAGTTCTTCCTTTAACATTTGGACTGGCAAGTATACATAGAGAGACATACAGTGCACATTTTTGGCAATGCGCAATGACCCCATTCTGTCCTGTACATTAATCACATGGTTACATAGTAATTACATAATAATGACCTACATGTTACTCTTGGGTTTCATTCTGGCCTCTTTAAAACAAGAAACATTTGGTGCCAGATAGTACTAACTCTGTTGAATTATTTTAAGCAAATACTGGAAAGTATCATAACATGTCACCAAATAGGGCATAACTGTTTTATTTTTATTTTTAGACTTAGTCATAAACTAACAGGAGGGATGTAACCTCAAATAGACACTTCATATGCCTGTTCTTATGCTCCCCAGCAAGTGGAACAGTTGCAGGTTGTTTTATTTTCATATTCAGTCCATGTATGCTGCTGGGAACATGCACTGTACCAGCTGCTGTCATGTGACTAGCTCACATGAGGTTATCTTATTCTTTCTAATTAGAGGTTAGAACTTGATTCTCTTTATTTCCACTGTAAATTAAACATTTTTAATTTACTATCAGCTCATCAGTCTTAGGTGTTAGGGTTAATTTTCCATTTGGCTGTGTGATAATATTTAACACATTTACATACACACCAGAATATTAATGTGAACATGGTGGGGATAAAACTTGTGTTTTCAAGTTTTACGTTTTATTGTTACGTCACATTACACAAGTAGTGAGAGTAAGAGAGTAAAATACTTTGGTTTGGTTCCTGATATTGCAGCACAAGACAATAAGGCAATGGGCATAGGTCAAGATAAAAAAAAAAGTGACAATAGTACAGGACATAAGACAGGATACAATTAGCAATACAATTAGTAAATAAAATATATCGTTTGTGTGGAATGGAATGTCATGAGTATTGCAGTCGGTGGCAGTGGGTGTGAGAGGATAGATTACAATTAAATCAATATTACTTATAGTCCAGGAATCTGCCATGAGATCTCTGGATAGGTCCAGGTCTTCCAAGGTGAGTGGAAGTGTCTTTGAAGGTTTTTAGTGAGCAGGGCTCTGTTCAGGCACAACTAATGGTGATGATGTGTGTGTCTCTCCTTATAGACCGTGAGCCCAGCAGTGGTAGTTACAATGTCTCCACCGGAACCTTTTACAGCTGCGTCAGTCAGATCACCATCGGTAAGTAAGCTTCGTAAGAACGCAGGGTGTGGTACCTCCCAGTTTGCTGGGGACCGTGTATGTCTTTCTGGAAGGAAGGCCAAAATACATGAAAACAAAATGTTTCTTTTTTGTATTCTTTAAAACTGCAGTACAAGCAGGGTTAAATCCACCACTTCCCTTGGCCGTGCATCATTCCAGTTTGCTGCCCCCTCTGACTGGAATGCTCTGCAAAAAACCCTCAAACTGGATAAACTCATCTCCCTCTCTGCCTTCAGACTCACTATTTCAGACACCCTCACTGATTCCTGCACATGCTTCTCTTCTCTGTAGGGCAGCACTTGTATTCATTCCCTTTACACACCCCCTCTGTCCACCTGCACTTGTTTTTATGCCCCCATACGCTCATGTCTGCTCATTCTCTGCTTTTAAGCTTTTCTGTGTTAATGTTAATACTGTTTTCTAATGTTTGTTGGCCTGTTTCGTAAGTGCTTATTGCTGTTGTACGTATTTGGTGGCTGTGTCTCAGTGGTTATTGTTGTACCGTATTTATGTTTGCTTGACTGTGTCTCAGTGTGTATCGTTGTATTGGTTTGTTTACTGGCTGTCTTAGTGTCCATGTTGTATCGCTGTGTTGATTGGTCGTGTCTCAGTGGTTATTGTTGTGTTTGCTTGGCTGTGTCCCAGTGCGTTTTGTTGTATTGTATTGTCTTGTGTTGCCTGTCTGCTTTTTGTGCTTACTGTTGTATTCCATTCTTGATGTCCGTTAGTGCTTTTGTTGTATTGTTTGTGTTACATGCATGTGTTTAATGCTTATCGTGCTTTGTTTTTAACATGTTTTATCTTTCAGCCCCCCTCCCCTTTCCCCTAATTGGAGGCCGGCATTGTAAATAAGAATTTTGTTCTTAATTGTCTCGCCTGGTAAAATAAAGGTAAAATAAAAAATTAAATAAATGAATACACAGCCCGTGACAATCCTGTCTCGGACAAAAAAAAGTCCCAACGCAAAATTCCTCTCATTGTTCAACCGATGATCTTCGGAACCTAACCGTTGAAGGTTGCAGAATCCTAATTTAAAAACCGGGTGGAATTCGACTTCCACATAAATCATGATTCATGTAGTCAGGAATTGGCACTAAGACACTTAATTTAACTTATCAAAGGAGGCTTGACAATCGGTTAATTGAGGCGTATGGTGTACTTCAACACTTCATAATATTGACATAGCTCAAAACACTGAAGACTGGGCCCTATTCCACGAAGCTCGATAAAGTTCTAAGCCTCGAAAATGTTAGCTTGCGTTCGGTGCCATCAATGTGGCTCAAATAATTCGCTGCTTGGTTGAGCTCCTTCTGAGTCAGATATAACTAGCCTGGTCGCGACCAGGCTAAAACACAGGCTATAGTGAGACGCGCGTCGAAAAAGGCTCACAGGCGGAAACTACATCCCGAACGACAGTTCCTCCCTAGGAAATATTAGTTCCCACTTCACACGAGATAGATAGATTAGATAGTTTGACTGTGTGATAGATAGATAATTTGATATTTTGAAAGTGTGATCGATCGATAGATAACTTGATATTTTGAAAGTGTGATAGATAGATCGATATATCAATAATGAAAAGAGTGTAAAAAAAAAAAGTAATTCTCTCAATTGCATTGCCGTTATCACAGCGGTCTGGCTGGCGTAGTGGTTAAGGCTGCGGACTCGAGTTCCAAAGGTTGCGAGTTCGAGACTTGACTAAGTCATTCATTTTTTTTTTTTTTACATTTAACCGAAGATTTCATGCAAAGGTTTCAAACACCATTGTAATCGTGTCAGTTCTTGTAAATTAGCCTGCACCATAATTTTATAGCCTACATACTTTTTTAGATGAGATTTTAGATTAGATTCAGACAACGAAATGCAGTAAAAAGTGCGCCTGAAGAGGGATTTGAACCACCGATATAAAATGACGAATAAATCCTATGACAGCGGTCAATACCACTAAGCCATTGTGGCGATATGACGGTTTGTAGCCTGCTGCTGATATCACCACAGTAGTAAATATTCATTTATTAAAATATGAACATATAACAATAACTGGGGCTAGTATGACCTACGCATTTAATCGGTCAGCAATTTCTTGCCAAACCATTTCCCTCGCCTTGTTAATTGCGGCAGTATTGCACTATTTTACATCTTATTTTTCTGTCTTCATAAAAAATCAATAATTCGGAATGCTGCGCAAATGTAGTACCCCTGCAGAGTGGAGTATCTTCATTTCGACAGATCGACTCTTCTGGGCTGCGTATGTCTGCGTGCACGCGCCCATATCGAAGATGTGTAAGCCTGTCTTCTGTGAACACTGATGACACAAGGCTGATCCTCATTCGAGGAATCACCTGAGGCTTGAAATCCAATCTCGAGTTCCCTGAGCGCCGCATTTATTTATAGCGCCGCTATACTGATCCACCTTTAGTGGAATGACCCCCTGGTCTGTGGTCAGCACAGGTTAAACACGCAATACTATATGTAGCAATCAAGCTTTAATGGTTGTAATTAATTATTTTTAATCATTAATAGCGATCAGGGAATGAGATCCCTTGAAAGAAATGTCTAATTAACCAACACTGTGTTGGCAAATGATGTTATTTAGTCTAAAATGGAGTGTCTAGGGCTGACATCCGGTTTGTATACAAACATGTTGTCACTGCCAGGGGTGTTCTAGGGGAGTGGACTCAACTTCTACAAAGGGGTGGCGGAAGCCTAGAGGTTTAGAGAGGCCGGTTGGCAATGGGAAGGTCTCTGGTTCGATCCCCACCTCAGGAGGGAGCTGCATGTGAGCTGGTGACCGGACGGTTGCTAGTATCATATCTAACGTAACCCCTAATTGCTAACCCTGTGCCTGTGACAAAAAGGTTGAATCTAATGCAATACTGCAAGTCCATTTTGGAGGTTTTATTATTAGGATGTTGTTGAGATTGAGATTGAGATTGAGATTGAGATTTCACTGCGGTGGTCAGAGGTGGCAGGTTTCCAACAGACGTATGCCCGGCTCCTTTAATCATTATAAATGTAGCTTGTGTGCTTTACCTCGAACCTCCCCCTTCTTCTTTAGAAAGGGAACGATCGATAGCCCTGTACAATACTCTACCTTCAGAGGATGTCAGTAAAGCGCCTGTAAGCGTGATTTAGAAGCTTTGCTTTTTTAGGTTGGGCTGAATAGTGTTGTCAGCATCATTATGCTGTCCCATGTCCCAAAGTGGTCATTCAAAATTATTAATTGAATTCATGGTGTAGATTTACAGTAGTATCATAAGTGCGTTAAAGGTATACTACAACCTTTACTGACATTTCTCTGATGTCATACAGTATGTAAAGGGTAGTGGTGGCCTACTGCATAGTGAGTTGGACTGGTGATCAGAAGGCCATGAGTTCAAATCCCACCTTGGAACACCACCACTAGTGTGCCCTTGAGTAAGACCTGGGAACACCACCACTAGTGTGCCCTTGAGTAAGACCTGGGAACACCACCACTAGTGTACCCTTGAGTAAGGCACTCAGCCCTAAGTTACTCCAGTCCTTGTCCTTGTAATCTCTAATTGCAAGTCGCTTTGGACAAAAACGTCTGCTAACTGGTTGTAATGTAAATGTAATATACCATAAATAGGCAGGACAAGAACAAACAAAAAAGGTTGACTCTTGTTTTGTGGCATTTTGAATGGAATTTTGAAACATAAGTAGAAAACACTTCCATTGATCCAAATAACATACAGCATGTCTACCTTGGTCTGAAGGGAAGAAGGATATGGAGCGTACATTGTTAGCCACCTCACATCAAATAAACATGATAAGATTAGCATGCATTGATTGCCAAAAGGTTGAGTTGATTTTTAGTTGCACAACCTAATCTCCCCACAACTGCCTTTCATCTTTTGCATTCAGTTACCACAGAATTCAATTCAGTGTTACATTTACTCGTACACACGTCTGTTTTAAAAAGATATGTTTTTGGAGGCCGTGCTGTGAGGGAATACAGAAATTAAGCTATGTAGCTAAGAGGAGAACACTGCATGTGCAACTGCACCACCAGGAAGTGCACGCGGTATCTGGGCCTCTGCTCCTCAGGGGAGTTACAGGGGCAGTTTTTTTGTGTTGACTGCGACATACAGTGTGTGTGTGTGTATGTGTGTGTGTATATGTGTGTATATATATATATATATATATATATATATATATATATATATATATACACACACACTGTAGGCCTATATACAGGTATATTGCCTCGAAAACACTGTATCAGCTTTTTTGCATGATTGGTTTTGGAGGTCATTCTGAAACACGCAGGTGTAGATTACCTTGTGCAGTATGCTGACACTTTCAGGTGACCGAGTACAGTTACAGTACATACAGAAGACACACTATATAGGACAGTGCTGACTCTGCTGAGCTTGGTCCCATGTGCTAGTGACAAGGATAGTCAGAGGAGTTGGCTAAAGATGGCTCCTGATGCCTTCTCTCCAAATTTATGTTTTTGAAATGTGCTGTGTACAGCAGGCTGTGATGGTTTAGGGCTGCCAGGCTTGTGCACTCTACTTATTGATCATGCTGTGGTTGTTTCTCTGATAAGGATTTGCTGCTGCTGATGTATCTTCTTAATGTGCTGGGGTGGTTTCCTGAAAAGCTAATGAAGGATTTCCTCATCTTCATCCTTTGGTGTGCTGCCTGTTGAAGAGATAGACAGAGACATAGATTGACATTAATGAAGTATGTGTTAGTTAGGTACATTATTTAGCTTCATTGTTATATGCTTTGGCAATATCATTACTGACTCATAGCTCATAACTTTTTAAAGCTATGTTATAAAGTGCCCTGCTTAAGTAATGGGACAGTGAAGCATTCCACAGTTTGGATTTTAAATCAAACAATTACAAGCCATGTGTCCTGGAGCAGGACGAGACGCAATACAGCAGAGGTGGGAGTAAGTCACACATGTGCAAGTCACAAGCAAGTCTCAAGTCTTAACCTTCAAGTCACAAGCAAGTCTCAAGTCTTAACCTTCAAGTCACAAGCAAGTCTCAAGTCTTAACCTTCAAGTCACAAGCAAGTCTCAAGTCTTAACCTTCAAGTCACAAGCAAGTCTCAAGCAAGTCCCAAGTCTTAACCTTCAAGTCTCAAGCAAGTCTCAAGTCTTAACCTTCAAGTCACAAGCCTCAAGTCTTAACCTTCAAGTCACAAGCAAGTCTCAAGTCTTAACCTTCAAGTCACAAGCAAGTCTCAAGTCTTAACCTTCAAGTCACAAGCCAGTCTCAAGCAAGTCCCAAGTCTTAACCTTCAAGTCTCAAGTCTTAACCTTCAAGTCACAAGCAAGTCTCAAGTCTTAACCTTCAAGTCTCAAGCAAGTCTCAAGTCTTAACCTTCAAGTCACAAGCAAGTCTCAAGTCTTAACCTTCAAGTCACAAGCAAGTCTCAAGCAAGTCCCAAGTCTTAACCTTCAAGTCTCAAGTCTTAACCTTCAAGTCACAAGCAAGTCTCAAGTCTTAACCTTCAAGTCTCAAGCAAGTCTCAAGTCTTAACCTTCAAGTCACAAGCAAGTCTCAAGTCTTAACCTTCAAGTCTCAAGCAAGTCCCAAGTCTTAACCTTCAAGTCTCAAGCAAGTCCCAAGTTACTGTGGTGAGAATCAAGCAAGTCAAGTGGAGTCCCTGCTATAAGTCAAGCAAGTCACAAGTCAAGTCATATGAATGATTGATATGATTCTGATGATCTACCCCAGTTTCTACATGTAAATGAGCCTAATAGACAGTGGTCATGAAAAGTTGAGTTTTATTTTAAACATTAACAAAAAATGTTGATATTTTGTGGCAATCAATAACACGCCTCCTAAATTAACAACAAGAATAGTGTATGAACTAAAAACAAGTATATACAAATAAATATATATTCCCTAAAATGTAAACCTTACTGACATTACTAAAGATTACATTAAACTATTCTAGTATAATGGTTTTAGTATGCCACTAAATACCGACATTACTAAACATTAGGGTACATCAAACCATGAAAAGTTATTCAAATTATTCAAGTATAATGAGTTTTGTCAAGCATGAACTGTAACTTTTATGGGACATGCTATTTGTCTTATTTTGTCCATATCCACACTAGCTAGCGGCTGGTAGCGATCTTGCTGCCTAGAAACGTAATGTGAATAGCCACTTACAATGCTCTGCAGTTGCAAAAAATGTATTTGATAGTACTTTGTCACTCAATTGTGAGCGAAAGGGTCGCATTATCACCACGTTCAACTGGTGCACTTGATGCAGGTACTGCTATAACTATTGCCACCTTGAACACAGACATAACAGCTTAAATGTAAGTTAGCTAAAAAGACACCTTGACTTAGCTACCTTTCTTTATGGGTTTTCTAGTGACAGATGAAGTTGGATGTTGTGGTGGTCGTGTAGCTGTAGACTTTTCATAACGCTGCTCAATTGTTATTAAATGTTGCCATTTAGCAGACGCGTTTAATCCAAAGCGATTTACAATTACAAATTACAGGGACATAATTCCCCCTGGAGTAACTGAGGGCTAAGTGCCTTACGCAAGGGCACACTAGTAGTGGTGTGGTTTCAGGCGGGATTTGAACTCACAACCTTGAATTGTGACTGTGTCAGTGTTCGATGCCGCCGTGCAACGGTCAATAAAAGCTCGCGTGATTACACTTAGTGTGCGGAGTCCAATCCATTTCCACGCTACAGTATTATTGATTCATTTCAGAATTGAGGTTATATAATTATCTTGGCTAGTCAAATCAGCATTGGCAGAATGAAGAATTAAACGTGATGACCATTGGCAGGACAAACTAATATTAGTTGGAACAACATTCTAATATTAGTTGGACCAACAATCTAATATGAGTTGGACCAACAATCTAATATGAGTTGGACCAACGATCTAATATGAGTTGGACCAACGATCTAATATGAGTTGGACCAACGATCTAATATGAGTCGGACCAACAATCTAATATTAGTTGGACCAACATTCTAATATTAGTTGGAACAACAAACTCAAAATTCTTAGTGCATAAGGTTGCCTTGAATTTTTTAATATTCTCAACTATTATTTTTTTAGAGTGTACAAGCGAGTTCGTTTAATCTCAACGATCCAATCAAATATTAGGCACCACTACTAAACTGTTCTTTAAGAGAATATTTATTCGAGCACATCAGCAAGCAATAGCATCAGCAAGCAATAGCATTTCATTCCATGGAAAGGGATCCTATCTAGTTTCACCTCCGCAGGCCAGTATTAGCTAGTCGTCAATAGGTTAACTGCAGAAGCTTCACCAGACAAGAGCCCTGTTTCGCCTTGGTGCATAGTCTTTATACATTTTCCTTAACATTTAGGGATGGGCTGTCCTTCTATCTGGTAGGTTTTATGGTAAGCGTCTGTTCTATATCGGTATGTGGCTTTCGACTTCTTTCAGTGTCTGTGCGTTATCTTCTTCTTCTGACCCCCCGGTCGTTTGTCATGGTGAGAGTGTTCGGACACTCTGTCGGCAACGGTATCCACCTATGTGAGCAGCCTAGTCTTGCGCGACGTTAGACACACACATTCTGTTATGTTTTTTAAGAAACCAGTAAGCATATGCACACAGTTATGTTTTTAGGATGTACGGTACAGACATTTTGATACAGTTATTTTGGGTGTATTCTATGTGCGTTCTAAAGCACTAATTGGCCAGTTAATTGATCTTCAAACACATTCCCTCCTGACTAGGTTTGTTCATGGCGAGCGGAGTTGAGAACATGGCAACAGTTTGAGGAAGCCCTGGATTGCTACAAATCTGCGTTGTGGGGTCATTCATTCTGGTTTTGGCATTGAATACAGCGATGAGGGAGTGAAAACAGTGAACAGAAACGCTTCACGCGTGTCGTATAAGCGCATAATATGCGCACAATGCATATATGAGCTACAGCTGGTACAGCTCTTAGTTAAAGTGCATCTTTACTTTCATTTCTATCTTTCCTATACCAGTCGTCAAGCCTAAGAGGTACATTTGTGACTGCTGTTGGTGAAACCGTAAACCACTCGCATACGTGAAACCGCTATAAATAGCTCTCTTAATATGTATACTTTGTGGAATGGATTCATTGTTTTCCGGTGGCTATCGGTTTACATGGCTTGTAAACATACTTTAGTTTTAGGACCTGTTCAAAAGCAAGGACTGTGTGATCATTTAATTACGTGTAGTTATGTGTTTTTAGCATGTTGATGTTCTATCAGCATGTTGTGATGTCATTAAAATACAGTTTAGACGTTCGTAGTGCTGTGTTTTATTAGCCGCTAGCTGTTAGCAGCGTTTGCTTCCGGTTTCATGACAGCTAGTTTAACCCAATATGTGCCTGAGGTCTAACAACATTCAAATTACTCTAACTTCGTCATCTTTTTTCAGATTTCAATGTATGACACGTCATTTGAAAGCTTACAATCTGTAGTTTCAGTAAGTAATGTAGCCTACTGGTTTATCAAAACACTGGCTGGTGTCACATTTGAAAGTGTTTTTGTTCTTTTTTATATATATTTATATTTGTTTATATTATACAATATACCAGTCATATTCTGGAATGTGTCTAAATGTTAAAGTTCCATAAGTATAAGCAAAATAAAGTAAAGTAACAGTTTGTAAATAAATAGTAGCATTTTTTTTCTCCTTATGCACAAAAACACGTACCAAAACCGAGGTTCATACCGAACCGTGGACCAACTGAACCGTTGCACCCCTAGTGTCACATAATACTCACCTAGTCATGGCTACAGGTGGGCAGTCTAGCAGTGTCGGATGGGTCGAGGCTGTGGTTATATGCCAATTTTGACCACGCTTTATCATTGTTAACTGTTAACAGTTGTTTTTTTCGTTATCTTTTGAGTTTAAACGTTTGTAACCCTTTTTTTGGTGCAATAAGTTATTCAAAAGATCCAACAAGTTTGGGGGTTTTTGGAGTGCGCTTAGAAAAACCACCACGGACTGCCACCCGTTCAAGGCATCGCTACCCATGGATGCCATGACAGGATGCTCCTCCTCCCCCAGACCTTTCTCATGGCACATGCCATGGAGGCTGAAATGCAGGTTTGATTGAGCTGAGCATGAATGTGTCAGAGACTACCTTCTGCAGAATACGTCACCAGCAGAACTACAGAGGCGACAATGCAAGATGCAAACTTGTGGACAGATGAGACAAAGATGTACCAGAGTGATGACAAGATCAATAGTGGCCAGTAGAATCTCTGGTGGTATTCAGGCCAGTAGAATCTCTGGTGGTATTCAGGCCAGGCTTTTGGACATGTCTAACAGGCAGGTCCTTAGGAGGGATAAAGCTATTGGTCTGCCAGGACCCTCCCTCCGGAGGGGGTTTGAGCTTTTGCCCTTTGGCCGTCGTTTCAGGGCTCCTGCTAGGAGGACTAATAGATTTGATGTTTCCTTCATTCCCTAGAGCTGTTAATATGCTTAATGGCAATTAGCACTTGCTGGCTGCATTCTTGTACTCCCCCTGCACTTTTTGCACACTTGCATAATTTTGTACTGGTATGAACTTCCATTTCTCTGAATTAGCTCTGCGATTTGACTGTACTGATTATTGTGTTGAAGCTGTTGTGATGTTGTCCTTTTTGTATTCTGTCTGTGTGAACCTGGGGGGTATTCCATCAACATCGCTAAAGGAAAAAAGTCTTGCAAGACTTATCAAAAATAAGCACAGATTTTCCTTTAGCAATGTTGATGGAATACCCCCCTGACTGAAAAGAATATTTCCACTAGGGGACAATAAAGAAACCGTGAACCTTGAACTTGTCTTCATTGATGATGATGATGATGATGATGATGATGATTGACCGACAGCAGCAGGATGAACTCTGAATTGTACAGAAACATCGTTAACAATCTGCATTAAGATCAGATTTGTGAAGAGTATACATGTATACATTAGTATACATTAGTTAATAAATCACTTATACTAAGTTTATTACTCAATTATAAGCCATTTACCAACAGTTATAAGTCATTCGTTTAGGGTGATCCATATTAACAAATATGGCTCTTGTAATCAGGGTTAGCTTGATCTAATCTTGATGGGAAATAATGCAATATTATTAGCAATTTTTGCATGGTGGTTGTACAGTTGGTAAATTGTATTTGCTACATATTGATACGTATTAATTTCTGGTATGGCAAGACCTCATTTGACAACAGCAATAGCAGACCGGTTATCGAAGCTTATATCCTGGATATCAGCACAGCTAGCGGGGGGGGGGGGGGGGGCACGACGCGAAGCGGAGTAACCGATAACCGGTCTGCTGTTGTCAAATGAGGTCTTGCCATACCAGAAATTAATGGAACTATGTTATATTGCATGTGTATTCATCCGCTGAACAGTTGTTTATTGGTCGCTAAGCAACGGTAATAATGTAACTTCGATAACGGTAATATATACAAACGCGGAGTAATATGAAAAGATGTGTCAACATTCCATTTAGCCGTGCGTATGTCATGGATATCGGCACGGCTGGAACGCAAACTGACCAATAGAGACAATGGACCGGATCTATCCGTTGTATAACATAGGATTGGAAACAATTTGAAAATGATTCACAATAACATTTCATGATCTTTGTCTAATACTGTATAAAATATCTCTATAGTCCAATGAGTGCCTTATGTTGTCTAAATGGTACCATGGTAAAATGAAAGAGATATAATGCACAGGTAACACTGTGCTAAGAATCATAGTCTGAAGCAATGATGGTCAAGATCAGTAGGTTTAGCTGTTACTAGGAAAAATGTACATGTCACTCTTTCTGGTACAGCAGGTTATCTGGTTATAATTCAGCATGAGTAGTATTTAAACCGTTTATGGAGCAGTACTCAGTACTTATTTTGAAGAGAAAAATAACTACTATTTTGAAGGACATTAAAAAAACAACAGTGACTTAATCATCAATGTGGTCTACTCATTGATTTACCCAAACTAGCTCAGAGCACTAAGCACACAGCAGTGAACACAGAGAAGGGGTGAGTAGTGGATGGATCAGTGAACCTTTATTGTGGACTGTAAGAGTCTCTAGGCCAGGGGTGCTCACACTTTTTGGAACCAAGATCTACTTATTAAGTAGCCAGTCTGCCAAGATCTACCAGTCTATAGTTTCAACATCGCAAACGTACATGCACGTACTACAAACACACACACACACACACACACACACACACACACACACACACAGTTCCCAGCCTGCATAGTAAACTCACAATACACTTTCCCTCTCTCTGTCACACAGCCACAGGAGAAGACCATCACAAACCCTCCCTCTTTGCTATTCTCGCTCACACACATTCACACACACTAACACACACACACACACACACGCACACACACACACACACACACACACACACACACACACACACACACACACACACACACACACATTTGCCAGTCTGCATAGGGAGCCATAGCACAAACCCTCCCTCTCTCTCCCCCTCTCTCTCCCTCTCTCTCTCTCACTCTCTTACACACACACACACACACACACACACACACACACACACACACACACACACACACACACACTCACTTTCTCTCACTCACACACTGACAGCCAGTCTGCAGTACCATAGCCAACTACTGATCCAACAAACAGAAAAGTAAACCAGATACAAAACAGGTAGTTCCCTAGTTTGAAAGGAGGAAATAAATGCATTTCTCTACCTTAGTGGGAGACCTGGCACTGGGAGGAGGCAGCTAGTTTTTAGTAGTCAGGGCTGTAGGAGCTGGTTGCAAGGTGTCATCAGCCACTGTGGATCTGTCATCGAAAAGGCAATCTGCAGCCTTGAGAAACTTTTTTCACAATTTCGCCGTCTTTGAATGACTTCTTGTGTTTAACAAGAACGTGACTGACGCGATAAGAAGCTATCGTTGCAGCCGTACGTTTTCGCTCTTTTGCCACATTTCCTTTCTTCGAAATAGCCATCGTAGGTTTGCAGATCAGACAGACGCATTTCCAATATCACATTGTGTAAAAAAGTCCTCCTCCCATTCTGGATGGAAGTTATACGTTATTGGTTTCTTACTTGGTCCAGCTTCCCCACTCATTTGTATAGCCTTTATTTAGTATTATATAGTAAATAGTAGAAATTGGAAGGCTAACTAGGTAATTAGTCTCGCCGGTATTTTGTATTTTGTAGTTGGTGCTGTTGACTGCGCATGCGTGGTGAACCGCGTGTTAGGTGTAGGTGAAAAGATCAGATCTCAGACTGGCTTACCTGTACATCAATCAAGTGGCAAAAGCCATAGTGAGGATGGATGATAGGCGAACTTTATTTATTTATTTTTCTTTATTTTTTTTTCTTCTTTTTGTTCAATGCCATGCGATCTACCCATACTACCTTTGCGATCGACCGGTCGATCGCGATCGACGTATTGGGCACCCCTGCTCTAGGCACAGAGGGAGGTCGACACAGAGGAACGGTTCAATCAGAGCGTTTATTTCGCTTACAACGCGCAGAATACGTCACTGACGTGCTGGCGGGATTCTGTTTCAAAATAATAAACACAAGCAGATAATAATAATCGCTGCGGCGTCACCTTCCCCTTTCGGGATCTGCAGTGTCTCTCTCTCCGTATAGCAGGTTCTCCCTGCCTTGCTCACTGCTGGGGGAACAAACCCGCACAGGTTAAGAAGACAGGTTGGATAACGAGTCTGAATACTGACACCTGTCCGTAATCAGCCCCGTCATCCACCCTCCACCAACAGTCTGGCTCCACCTGCAGGCCAGAACACGTCATGCTCCCCACATGGACATGTTTAAATGAGGAACATGTTGACTAGGACATCTGTACTGTACTTTACTACCATTACCTACGCAGGGCACTGCATATGTGACACGGTCTGATGAAAAGGGCCGCCTGTCTGCATTTCTCATGTCGCGCAAAAGATCAAAAACATATTTATTTTTTATTTTATGTGTCTTCTGTTTTTTTGCATATTACGAGTGTTGAAGAGCCCACTCGATATACCACATGTTCAAAAGCAAGGACTGTGTGATCATCTAATTATGTGTAGTTATGTGTTTTTAGCATGTTGATGTTCTCAGCATGTTGTGATGTGCTAAACATGCAGTTAGATGTTCATAGCGATGTTCCTTTTTAGCGTTAGCTTACTAGCAGCTGTTTTGCGTGTGTTTTGATTCTGAGCATGTTTCTCTGCTATACAGATTTCAATGTATGACACATCATTTGAAGGCTTACAATCTGCACTTTCATAATCTGGAAAATTGAGAGGAAAAAAAGGAAAAATGACCAGACTTGTCTGGTCAATTGGTCCGCAAGTCGGCATCCGATTTAACTTTTTTGGGGGGGAAAATGTAAATACATTTTAGCGTTGTTGAAAATCAATGACACATTCGCTAGTCAACTAACACAGCTTGTTTTGTGAACCTGCAAAAGTAGAGTGAAGTAGTAGTTATAGTTAACTAGGTAGCATTGGGGATTACTCACTGAATCGATTGCATTGCAGTATTTTGGCTTGACACCATTGGTGTGTGAATGTGTGTGTGAATGGGTGAATGGGTGAATGAGAGGCCATTGTAAAGGGCTTTGGAATAAGGCGCTATACAATACAAGTCAGTCCATTTAGCATTTATTATTATAACCATTGTTTCTGGGGAAGCTAGTCAGTCCGCTGAGATTTGAATCTTCCCACAGGGTTTGACCTGGACGGCCAGGTGGCCATTGGTATCTCCCATTGGAAGAGTCCGTTCCCCCGCAGCGGATGCAGCCTGCCGAGTCCAGATGACGTTCACTCCGAGGCCGCCGCCGTCCCGCCCTTCGCGGAGCATCCAGAACCGGCGTCCTGCCCCGCCTCCCTGTCAATCACCCCTCTGCAGTCCTACAGTGCCACCCAGGAGACCCTCACCAGCAGCGACAGCAGCTCAAGTATGGTTTCACCTTTTAAATTATGATCCCAAAAATGTATATTTATTAGCCTACATCCATTTCTGCAGGCTCTGCTTTTGTATTGAACCCATTTTTTTTATTTATTTCTTCACTTTTTTTGCACACTGTCAGTCATGGATTTGCTAGTAAGAGGACTGATATGAGAAATAGGGTGGAGCTCATACTCTCTCAAATTGATCTATTACTGTTGAATCCTGGAGTAAGTGCACACTTTGGGGAGATGGAGGTTTGGAATTGATCTTGAGGCTAGTTTTAGAAACAGCTTCCTGTAGCCAAAGTGCCCAAAGTGCCCAAAACGAACAGCGAACGATGATAGATATTGATGATTTAATATTGTTTTAATAACTCTACAACTGAGGGGCAGACTCTCTGGCTGCGTTCGTAAAATTCGCTCTGGAAATCTGATCAGCACTCATGGAATGCCATGTATGAATACGGTACATGTGGGAAACCTAGGGTTAGGGTTAGGTGCTACGTCGATTTGGTACATGCTGGCATGTCTAACCCTAACCCTAATCCTATCCCTATCCCTAACCCTACCCCTAACCCTAACCTTAACCGTAGCACCCTAGTACCTAACCCTAACCCTAGTTTTCCCACATGTACCGTAACATACTGTATATCTTTTTTTACACATAGAAGATATATCTGCTGTGAGGTTCACCCCCTTTACTGCCACTCTGATCATTCCTCCGGTCAACAACGACACCAGCCCTGCTCTGATTGGCCACTGTCACAGCTCCCCGCTCTCCCTGTGATTGGCTGAGGGGGGTGGGGGGGGGGGGACGGACGGACGGACGGACTGATCAAGAATACAGATATGTATTGCTGGTGTTTTCTGCTCTCACCTTTCCTTAGTATTCCAAGTGCTGCAGGCTTAAAATGGAAGGATGTTTTGGGGGAAGGAGCGAGCGGCATGTCTGTGCTTGCGTGTGTAGGAGAGAGAGAGTGAGGGGGAGCGATGCCCCACGTAGGAGTAGGATGTGAACACAGGGAACCCTCGTCGCCTCTGCACTGGGAGGTCATAGCATTTTACCGCCATACGGACGTTCCCACGGAGAGGCTAGTTTTCCTGGCTGTGGCAGCGCTCCTCGCCACGGCGCCCCGGCTGACGTGCTCCCCTGGGCTGCGTCGTCGTGCCCCCCTCTGTTCACACTGCCCTCTGAGGGGTGGAAGCTGTCTCTCTCTACCTTGTATGGTGAGTGCTGCTGGCAAGTTGTTTTAGCCCCAACAGCAGCAGTGCTGTTTTTCTCTAGTCTCTCTCTGTGGTGATTTTGCTGCAGTGCTCTCACCCTCTCTCTCTCTCTCTCTCCCTCCCCTGACAACTCACTCACTCAAACATAGTCCTCTCTTCTGCCCTCTATCTCTCTATCTCTCTCTCTCTCGCACGCGCGATTGTTCCTTTCATACCGTTCCCTCACTATTCTGCTGTTTGACCTTCACACACGCTCGCTCGCGCTCTCTCTCTCTCTGTCTCTCTCTGTCTCTCTCTCTCTCTCTCTCTCTGCCTCTCTGCCTCTCCATCTCTCCTCTACTCCCGTCCCCCCCCCTCTCTCCCTCCCACACTCTAGGTTGTAAATCAGATCGGTGTCCTAGCGTAGCACTCTTTCTTTCGTTATGCAAGAGGATGGAGAGGGGGATCTGGGACAGGGCTCCAGGAGCCTATAACAGCCATGTATCCAAGCGCTGGTGCCCGTCTGGCTGGTGGGAAATGACCATTGGGTATCTCCCAGTCGCAGACAAGTCCTCCTGAGCTAGTGAATTGGCCCAGAACCATTCGGGAGATGAGTGGTACCCTATCCCTACGACAATGGATCATGCAACTCCTCCCCTCCTCATGCTCTGCTCACTTCCCTAACTACCTCCTGGGAGCTGTCTAAGGCTGTGTTGTGTGAAACGGAGAGAAGAGGAGGTGTTTGTGATGTTCTGGATGAGGAGGAGTCATGAGAAAATATATCTAGGGTCAAACTGTGTAAAATATCCTTCAGGGCTTAAGTGTGGTAGATATTGAATGTTGTCAATCTCTATTTTCATAGAGAGACTTCTAGAGATATACTCGTTTTCAATAGAGACAAGGCAACACAAGGCGGGGAGAGCAGTTTGAAGGTAGGCGGCGTGACTGGGGGTGACAGTTAAGCAATTGTTCACTTTTGGGATATCATCTCTAGGTGATAATCAATTAAAAGAGGGAAGGTCTCACTAGCTTGTTGATTTCAAGTGATGTTGTCACTTAGGCTACTTGTTTGTACTACAGTTAGGCTACTTGTTGTTTGTACTTGAATAAACCGTTAAGTCTAAATACTTTCTACACTGTGTAATGGCTGAAGCAGTGATAGTCGTACTCGATTTGGAATTCAGTATTAGTAGAATAGAAAACCGTAATATCCTAAAAGGGGAATTGGTTTTAATAAAGCCCAATACATAAGGGCTCAGTGTACATGGCATGCATTAAACAGCATTAGTGTTACGGATTGACCCCTAATGTGAAAACCTGCAGATTTTTATGCACATTTTTTTACTTGCTGCTTGTCTACATTAATTTTTAATCTACACTGAATTTTGTAAAAATCTGTTCAACTGTTTTCATTTACCAGGTACCCTGAGAAAATAAGCATTACAATGATATTTTGTCAAAGATATCTATATTTCTGACTCGTTTTGTGTTGTTATGTTTAACATGACATCATGATATTGAAAATACAGTGTGTACTACATCTGGGGTCGTGGATAAGACATTGTAACTTTTGAAGTTGAAATTTTGGCATTAAGCAGACGCCTTTAATCAACACGACTTACAACAAAAACAAGTAAGTGAATCATCTATCCACTAGTCATATCAGGAGGAAGTAATCTATGCTCAGGTGTGGGGCCATTGGCAGTCGTCGTGTTAGAAGAAGAAACATTTTACATTTTAAAAATGATTATGACACAGGAGAAACTGAGAACTGAGGAAATCGTACAGGGGGTAGTAGATGTCTCAGGAGGGACAGTACAGGGGGTAGTAGATGTCTCAGGAGAAGCAGTACAGGGGGTAGTAGATGTCTCAGGAGAAGCAGTACAGGGGGTAGTAGATGTCTCAGGAGAAACAGTACAGGGGGGTAGTAGATGTCTCAGGAGGGACAGTACAGGGGGTAGTAGATGTCTCAGGAGGGACAGTACAGGGGGTAGTAGATGTCTCAGGAGAAACAGTACAGGGGGTAGTAGATGTCTCAGGAGAAACAGTACAGGGGGTAGTAGATGTCTCAGGAGAAGCAGTACAGGGGGTAGTAGATGTCTCAGGAGGGACAGTACAGGGGGTAGTAGATGTCTCAGGAGAAGCAGTACAGGGGGTAGTAGATGTCTCAGGAGAAGCAGTACAGGGGGTAGTAGATGTCTCAGGAGAAACAGTACAGGGGGTAGTAGATGTCTCAGGAGGGACAGTACAGGGGGTAGTAGATGTCTCAGGAGGGACAGTACAGGGGGTAGTAGATGTCTCAGGAGAAACAGTACAGGGGGTAGTAGATGTCTCAGGAGGGACAGTACAGGGGGTAGTAGATGTCTCAGGAGAAGCAGTACAGGGGGGTAGTAGATGTCTCAGGAGAAGCAGTACAGGGGGTAGTAGATGTCTCAGGAGGGACAGTACAGGGGGTAGTAGATGTCTCAGGAGAAACAGTACAGGGGGTAGTAGATGTCTCAGGAGAAGCAGTACAGGGGGTAGTAGATGTCTCAGGAGAAGCAGTACAGGGGGGTAGTAAATGTCTCAGGAGGGACAGTACAGGGGGTAGTAGATGTCTCAGGAGAAACAGTACACAGGGTAGTAGATGTCTCAGGAGGGACAGTACAGGGGGTAGTAGATGTCTCAGGAGAAGCAGTACAGGGGGTAGGAGATGTCTCAGGAGGGACAGTACAGGGGGTAGGAGATGTCTCAGGAGAAACAGTACAGGGGGTAGTAAATGTCTCAGGAGAAACAGTACAGGGGGGTAGTAGATGTCTCAGGAGGGACAGTACAGGGGGTAGTAGATGTCTCAGGAGGGACAGTACAGGGGGTAGTAGATGTCTCAGGAGAAGCAGTACAGGGGGTAGTAGATGTCTCAGGAGAAGCAGTACAGGGGGTAGTAGATGTCTCAGGAGGGACAGTACAGGGGGTAGTAGATGTCTCAGGAGGGACAGTACAGGGGATAGTAGATGTCTCAGGAGGGACAGTACAGGGGGTAGTAGATGTCTCAGGAGAAGCAGTACAGGGGGGTAGTAGATGTCTCAGGAGGGACAGTACAGGGGGGTAGTAGATGTCTCAGGAGAAGCAGTACAGGGGGGTAGTAGATGTCTCAGGAGAAGCAGTACAGAGGGTAGTAGATGTCTCAGGAGAAACAGTACAGGGGGAAGTAGATGTCTCAGGAGAAACTGTACAGGGGGTAGTAGATGTCTCAGGAGAAACAGTACAGGGGGTAGGAGATGTCTCAGGAGGGACAGTACACAGGGGGTAGGAGATGTCTCAGGAGAAACAGTACAGGGGGTAGTAGATGTCTCAGGAGAAACAGTACAGGGGGGTAGTAGATGTCTCAGGAGGGACAGTACAGGGGGGTAGTAGATGTCTCAGGAGAAACTGTACAGGGGGGTAGTAGATGTCTCAGGAGGGACAGTACAGGGGGTAGTAGATGTCTCAGGAGGGACAGTACAGGGGGTAGTAGATGTCTCAGGAGAAGCAGTACAGGGGGTAGTAGATGTCTCAGGAGAAACAGTACAGGGGGGTAGTAGATGTCTCAGGAGGGACAGTACAGGGGGTAGTAGATGTCTCAGGAGGGACAGTACAGGGGGGTAGTAGATGTCTCAGGAGAAACAGTACAGGGGGGTAGTAGATGTCTCAGGAGGGATAGTACAGGGGATAGTAGATGTCTCAGGAGGGACAGTACAGGGGTAGTAGATGTCTCAGGAGGGACAGTACAGGGGGTAGTAGATGTCTCAGGAGAAGCAGTACAGGGGGTAGTAGATGTCTCAGGAGAAGCAGTACAGGGGGTAGTAGATGTCCCAAGAGAAGCAGTACAGGGGGTAGTAGATGTCTCAGGAGAAGCAGTACAGGGGGTAGTAGATGTCTCAGGAGGGACAGTACAGGGGGGTAGTAGATGTCTCAGGAGAAGCAGTACAGGGGGGTAGTAGATGTCTCAGGAGAAGCAGTACAGAGGGTAGTAGATGTCTCAGGAGAAACAGTACAGGGGGAAGTAGATGTCTCAGGAGAAACTGTACAGGGGGTAGTAGATGTCTCAGGAGAAACAGTACAGGGGGTAGGAGATGTCTCAGGAGGGACAGTACACAGGGGGTAGTAGATGTCTCAGGAGAAGCAGTACAGGGGGGTAGTAGATGTCTCAGGAGAAGCAGTACAGGGGGGTAGGAGATGTCTCAGGAGGGACAGTACAGGGGGTAGGAGATGTCTCAGGAGAAACAGTACAGGGGGTAGTAGATGTCTCAGGAGAAACAGTACAGGGGGGTAGTAGATGTCTCAGGAGGGACAGTACAGGGGGTAGTAGATGTCTCAGGAGGGACAGTACAGGGGGTAGTAGATGTCTCAGGAGAAGCAGTACAGGGGGTAGTAGATGTCTCAGGAGAAGCAGTACAGGGGGTAGTAGATGTCTCAGGAGAAACAGTACAGGGGGGTAGTAGATGTCTCAGGAGGGACAGTACAGGGGGTAGTAGATGTCTCAGGAGGGACAGTACAGGGGGGTAGTAGATGTCTCAGGAGAAACAGTACAGGGGGGTAGTAGATGTCTCAGGAGGGATAGTACAGGGGATAGTAGATGTCTCAGGAGGGACAGTACAGGGGTAGTAGATGTCTCAGGAGGGACAGTACAGGGGGTAGTAGATGTCTCAGGAGAAGCAGTACAGGGGGTAGTAGATGTCTCAGGAGAAGCAGTACAGGGGGTAGTAGATGTCCCAAGAGAAGCAGTACAGGGGGTAGTAGATGTCTCAGGAGAAGCAGTACAGGGGGTAGTAGATGTCTCAGGAGGGACAGTACAGGGGGGTAGTAGATGTCTCAGGAGAAGCAGTACAGGGGGGTAGTAGATGTCTCAGGAGAAGCAGTACAGAGGGTAGTAGATGTCTCAGGAGAAACAGTACAGGGGGAAGTAGATGTCTCAGGAGAAACTGTACAGGGGGTAGTAGATGTCTCAGGAGAAACAGTACAGGGGGTAGGAGATGTCTCAGGAGGGACAGTACACAGGGGGTAGTAGATGTCTCAGGAGAAGCAGTACAGGGGGGTAGTAGATGTCTCAGGAGAAGCAGTACAGGGGGGTAGGAGATGTCTCAGGAGGGACAGTACAGGGGGTAGGAGATGTCTCAGGAGAAACAGTACAGGGGGTAGTAGATGTCTCAGGAGAAACAGTACAGGGGGGTAGTAGATGTCTCAGGAGGGACAGTACAGGGGGTAGTAGATGTCTCAGGAGGGACAGTACAGGGGGTAGTAGATGTCTCAGGAGAAGCAGTACAGGGGGTAGTAGATGTCTCAGGAGAAGCAGTACAGGGGGTAGTAGATGTCTCAGGAGGGACAGTACGGGGGATAGTAGATGTCTCAGGAGGGACAGTACAGGGGTAGTAGATGTCTCAGGAGGGACAGTACAGGGGGTAGTAGATGTCTCAGGAGGGACAGTACAGGGGGTAGTAGATGTCTCAGGAGAAGCAGTACAGGGGGTAGTAGATGTCTCAGGAGGGACAGTACAGGGGGGTAGTAGATGTCTCAGGAGAAACAGTACAGGGGGTAGTAGATGTCTCAGGAGGGACAGTACAGGGGGGTAGTAGATGTCTCAGGAGAAGCAGTACAGGGGGTAGGAGATGTCTCAGGAGGGACAGTACAGGGGGTAGGAGATGTCTCAGGAGAAACAGTACAGGGGGTAGTAGATGTCTCAGGAGAAACAGTACAGGGGGGTAGTAGATGTCTCAGGAGGGACAGTACAGGGGGGTAGTAGATGTCTCAGGAGAAACAGTACAGGGGGTAGTAGATGTCTCAGGAGAAACAGTACAGGGGGTAGTAGATGTCTCAGGAGGGACAGTACAGGGGGGTAGTAGATGTCTCAGGAGGGACAGTACAGGGGGTAGTAGATGTCTCAGGAGGGACAGTACAGGGGGTAGTAGATGTCTCAGGAGAAGCAGTACAGGGGGTAGTAGATGTCTCAGGAGAAACAGTACAGGGGGGTAGTAGATGTCTCAGGAGGGACAGTACAGGGGGTAGTAGATGTCTCAGGAGGGACAGTACAGGGGGGTAGTAGATGTCTCAGGAGAAACAGTACAGGGGGGTAGTAGATGTCTCAGGAGGGACAGTACAGGGGATAGTAGATGTCTCAGGAGGGACAGTACAGGGGTAGTAGATGTCTCAGGAGGGACAGTACAGGGGGTAGTAGATGTCTCAGGAGAAGCAGTACAGGGGGTAGTAGATGTCTCAGGAGAAGCAGTTCAGGGGGTAGTAGATGTCCCAAGAGAAGCAGTACAGGGGGGTAGTAGATGTCTCAGGAAAAACAGTACAGGAGGTCGTAGATGTCTCAGGAGAAGCAGTACAGGGGGTAGTAGATGTCTCAGGAGAAGCAGTACAGGGGGGTAGTAGATGTCTCAGGAGGGACAGTACAGGGGGGTAGTAGATGTCTCAGGAGAAGCAGTACAGGGGGGTAGTAGATGTCTCAGGAGAAGCAGTACAGAGGGTAGTAGATGTCTCAGGAGAAACAGTACAGGGGGAAGTAGATGTCTCAGGAGAAACTGTACAGGGGGTAGGAGATGTCTCAGGAGAAACAGTACAGGGGGTAGTAGATGTCTCAGGAGAAACAGTACAGGGGGGTAGTAGATGTCTCAGGAGGGACAGTACAGGGGGTAGTAGATGTCTCAGGAGGGACAGTACAGGGGGTGGTAGATGTCTCAGGAGAAGCAGTACAGGGGGTAGTAGATGTCTCAGGAGGGACAGTACAGGGGGTAGTAGATGTCTCAGGAGGGACAGTACAGTACAGGGGATAGTAGATGTCTCAGGAGGGACAGTACAGGGGTAGTAGATGTCTCAGGAGGGACAGTACAGGGGGTAGTAGATGTCTCAGGAGGGACAGTACAGGGGGTAGTAGATGTCTCAGGAGAAGCAGTACAGGGGGTAGTAGATGTCTCAGGAGGGACAGTAAAGGGGGGTAGTAGATGTCTCAGGAGAAACAGTACAGGGGGTAGTAGATGTCTCAGGAGAAACAGTACAGGGGGTAGTAGATGTCTCAGGAGGGACAGTACAGGGGGGTAGTAGATGTCTCAGGAGGGACAGTACAGGGGGTAGTAGATGTCTCAGGAGGGACAGTACAGGGGGTAGTAGATGTCTCAGGAGGGACAGTACAGGGGGTAGAAGATGTCTCAGGAGGGACAGTACAGGGGGTAGTAGATGTCTCAGGAGAAACAGTACAGGGGGTAGTAGATGTCTCAGGAGGGACAGTACAGGGGGGTAGTAGATGTCTCAGGAGGGACAGTACAGGGGGTAGTAGATGTCTCAGGAGAAGCAGTACAGGGGGGTAGTAGATGTCTCAGGAGAAACAGTACAAGGGGTAGTAGATGTCTCAGGAGACACAGTACAGGGGGTAGAAGATGTCTCAGGAGGGACAGTACAGGGGGTAGTAGATGTCTCAGGAGGGACAGTACAGGGGGTAGTAGATGTCTCAGGAGAAACAGTACAGGGGGTAGAAGATGTCTCAGGAGAAACAGTACAGGGGGTAGTAGATGTCTCAGGAGAAGCAGTACAGGGGGTAGTAGATGTCTCAGGAGAAGCAGTACAGGGGGGTAGTAGATGTCTCAGGAGGGACAGTACAGGGGGTAGTAGATGTCTCAGGAGGGACAGTACATGGGGGTAGTAGATGTCTCAGGAGAAGCAGTACAGGGGGTAGGAGATGTCTCAGGAGGGACAGTACAGGGGGTAGGAGATGTCTCAGGAGAAACAGTACAGGGGGGTAGTAGATGTCTCAGGAGAAACAGTACAGGGGGGTAGTAGATGTCTCAGGAGGGACAGTACAGGGGGGTAGTAGATGTCTCAGGAGGGACAGTACAGGGGGTAGTAGATGTCTCAGGAGGGACAGTACAGGGGGTAGTAGATGTCTCAGGAGGGACAGTACAGGGGGTAGAAGATGTCTCAGGAGGGACAGTACAGGGGGTAGTAGATGTCTCAGGAGGGACAGTACAGGGGGTAGAAGACGTCTCAGGAGGGACAGTACAGGGGGTAGTAGATGTCTCAGGAGGGACAGTACAGGGGGTAGTAGATGTCTCAGGAGAAGCAGTACAGGAGGGTAGTAGATGTCTCAGGAGAAACAGTACAAGGGGTAGTAGATGTCTCAGGAGACACATTACAGGGGGTATAAGATGTCTCAGGAGGGACAGTACAGGGGGTAGTAGATGTCTCAGGAGAAGCAGTACAGGGGGGTAGTAGATGTCTCAGGAGAAACAGTACAAGGGGTAGTAGATGTCTCAGGAGACACAGTACAGGGGGTAGTAGATGTCTCAGGAGGGACAGTACAGGGGGTAGTAGATGTCTCAGGAGAAACAGTACAGGGGGTAGACGATGTCTCAGGAGGGACAGTTAAGGTGTAGCTTAAGGAGATGGAGGTCTTCAGTCTACGGCGGAAGATTAATAGACGGCACAATACATTGACAAGACACAATATTGCAGTTATTATATTGGTTTTCAATCAATATTGATATTCCCCCTGTACTGCTTCTCCTGAGACATCTACTACCCCCTGTACTGTTTCTCCTGAGACATCTACTACCCCCTGTACTGCTTCCTGGGCCTCAAGGGGAATAGCAACACCAACGAAGGTGCGCATCTTCAACTCCAACGTCAAAAGTGTCCTTCTCTACGGTGCGGAGACGTGGAGAATGACAAAAAAGACGATACAGAAGATCCAGACATTCATTAACAGCTGTCTGAGGCGCATCTTCAGAATCAGCTGGCCGGACAAAATCAGCAACAAGGAGCTGTGGCAGAGAGGGAGCCAGGAGCCAGTAGAGAGCCAGTAGATCCGGAGAAGGAAGTGGGGATGGATTGGCCTTTACACCTTACGTAAGCCAGCAGACACAACCACACGCCAGGCCCTGACTTGGAACCCCCAGGGGAAGAGGAAGAGGACGAGGGGAAGGCCCAGAAACAGCTGGAGGCGACGGGACACGGAGGCAGAGCTGAAAAGACACGGTACCAGCTGGGGAGAGACGGAGAAGATAGCCCAAAGCCGTGCTGGATGGAGAAGAGTCGTCAATGGCCTGTGCTCCACTGGGAGTTAAGGGCCGAAGAAGGAGAAGATTATTGATATTGCATACTGGCTGATCAAATGCTAAACCACATAAATCAAAGAAAACTTACATTGGAAATAATGTATGTAAATAAAACAAATAAATATAATAGGAAAATTATGTTACTAATCCCATCCAGTGATCATTGTGCGTTAGTACACAGCATCTCACTGTAAAAAGTGGGGGGTCATTTGACATTGCGCTAAAAGTAGGTCAAAACAGCCATCACGCTGCTAGTGTTAACAGGCTAACTTGATGATAAGGTTTCTAGACAACATCTCTAAATATGTTAAAAACGATTTTATCAAACTACAAACAAGGTAAGGCAAGTTTATTTGTATAGCACATTTCATACAACAGGGACAATTCAAAGTGCTTTACATACGTCACAAAGCTTTAGATGCTGCCGGTGATCAAGTAATCAGGTGTCATGTGACAGGTATGGCAGCGATGTCATATGGATGTCCACAAAGCGTCCTGTGGATATCGTTTGATAACTAGCCATCTTCTTCTTTTTTTTTTGTAAACTGGATGAAATAACAGAGCTAGAACGTTTTATTGATCAATGTGAATCCAAAGAGTGCCAGTTCAGGATCAGGGGGAATGTCCCTTCCATAGACCCAGGAAAACCACAGAAATATTTCACACCAGAATTTATGCAAATGAGGACAGAGCCAGAAAAAGATGCGCTAGAGAGCCATCTGCAGTGTTGCATCTGTCACACAATGGAGAAACCGATGGATAAATTCGGTGTAGTTTGGTCTTTGAATCAGTCTTACTCATTCTGATCGCTGATTATTATGTATTATCAGCCATCCTCTTTTCCAGGTGTGTTCGTCACTACATAGGCCTGCTTTCACTGATGACATGCTCCTCTAGCTCTAGCTAACCCTTCCCTTCCATCTTTCTTACTTCCTCTCCCTCTCCCCTTCTTCCAGGTTTAAGTTTGTCTCTTCATGGGGCTGAGCTCCAGTGGCAGAGCCCCCACAGACGCAGCGCGCCCCAGGCCTCGTCCCCTGGGTGTGAGGAGGCGGCCCCCCCCAGGACACCCGTCACCATGCACAAGTCCTCCTCCGGCCCTCCGGACCCCGTCAGCACGCAGGACCACACCCCTCCCCCCGGTGAGGCCTGTGCCGTCTCGTGACGTTAGAAGTATAAGATTCTATATCCATTTTTGGTCAAAATTGAGTTTTTTACATAATCTGATCCATTAGGTGTTTATTAATGCCTGTGTGGTGTTATTTTTAACATGTTGAAATGTTTTAGTTAGTAATTAATAAAATACAAAGGTTCCATCTCACAAAACATAATGGAATGTAAAAACGTTAACGCTCAATATCTCTGAACTACCCTAAACGGAGATAGAACCTTATCATTCTAAGCTCACAATCTGTCAAAGGAACATACCCATTTTACATTTACATTTTCGGCATTTAGCAGACACCTTATTCCAAAGAGACTTGCAACAAATACATTTGACTAAGTAAGTGAATCATCTATAGAAGGAAAAAGTAATCTATGCTCAGGCCTGGGGCCGTTGACAATCATCGTGCTAGAAGAAGGAACTTTAGTTGCTCTGGTATTTGAGCAATTATGGTTCTTTAATGATATGGTACAAATCAGGTTCTCACCAGACTAAACCAAATAATCCTTCGTTTTTTAATGTACCAGTTTTTGCGCCACAGGTTTGAAGGAGGAGTTGAGGTGCTTCAAATGGAGACTGGGGTCTACACCAGCACCAGGGTTTAGTTAGGAACACTCATGTCTTAGTTAAACCATTTATTGAATATAAAATGGTTAAACAATGAAATCCTCTGCAGATGGTGGTCTCTGACAGATTCATGTCTGCCTCCTGGAGAGTGTTTCCAGTTGTTTTGGGGGTTTTCTTAATACAGTGAGGGAAATAATTATTCAACACAGCAACACTTTTTTAACTCAACATATTTCCATTGCAGCTATTACATAACATTAAGATCAGACAAATAAAACTACACAGCTAAAGAAAGTGTAACACTCCAATCCATAAACAAAGTTATGTGCAGTAAAAGGGAATGACACTGAAAAAAACAAAAACAAAACTGAAATGTATTTAATACTTTTCAATGACGGCTTCAAAATGCTTCCTATACCCAAAAAAACTAAACTCTCACAGTGATCAGTTGGGATTTTGGCTCATCTCTTCAACACAGACAGTCTTTAAATCTGGTATATTCTGGGGGAACTGCTGGTGAATCTTGATCTTCAGTTTCTTCCACAACTTTTTTTTGGGGGGGCAATTAACTAATTAATTAGGCCAGACCTTTATTTTGTTCCTCTTGAGCCAATTGAGTCTCCTTTGCAGTATGTTTTGTATTGTTGTCCTGCTGGAAGATCCACCCACTTCTCATCCTCATCATCCTGGTGGAACAGATTCTTCTCAAGAATTTCCCGGTGCATGGCTCCATTCATCTTTGGTTATTTGGATTCCACCAGTACCATGTGAAGAGAAACAGCCCCATACCACGATGCTTCCACCTCAGAACTTCTTTGTAGGTATAGCATTTTTAGGATCTTATGCAAAGCCATTCCTCCCCTAAACATCATACCTTTTCTTCAGTAATGGAGTCTTCCGGGGTGATCGCAAATGTGACAGCAGCTGGTGTTTTAGGGAATAACTAGTTGAATGTCATTATTCAGTTTTTTTCAGATTATGAAAGTGCAGATTGTAAGCTTTCAAATGATGTCTCATACATTGAAGATAATTGAAGAAGATATGCTTATTTGAATGTTGGTACACAGGGCGCTTAGGTGACGTAGCGGGTTAAGCGTCGACCATGTATCCGCAGGGTTCCCGGTTCGATTCTGGCTGCGGACGTATCCTGCATGTCATCCCTACTCTCTCTCTCACCCATCCTTCCTGTCAAAAAACCTCTACGGTCTCTATCAATAAAAAGAAACATTTGGGTGGGAGGACTGCCCCACTCAGAAAAAATTACTTGAATGATCGTACACCTCAAACTAAATAACGGAGCATCCTCTGAATCAAAACACATGCAAAATAGCTGCTAGCAGGCTAGTGCTAAAAACAACTTTGCTTCGAACATCTAACTGAATGTTTAGCACATCACAACATGGTAATAAAGCATCAATGTGCTAAAAACACATAACTACACATAATTAGATGATCACACAGTCGTAATATGCAAAAAAACTGAAAACACATACAAAAAATAAAAAAAGGTTTTTGTGCGAATTGACAATTGCGAGACATTTCCCGTTTCATCTGCCGGCATCACAAATGGAGACTATGGCGGTGGAGTGCGTTGCCTATTCGGTTGTTAAGTCTGACGTCAAACGTGACGGTTAGCAATTTCCGGGTCCAAACCAGAAATTCCCCGCACCAGAGTACCAGTGTACTACAGCGGTAGAATGACAGTTCAATAGTTTTTTTAGACTCGGATCTATTCATACAACAAGGGACACAGCACTTTCCCGTTTTCCCCATATTGTCAGCATCTTTGAGCCTTGGAAAAGCGCTATACAAATATAATGATCTATTATTATTACTGAGGCATTTCGAAGAGAGCGCCTCAGCCAACGTTGGACCCGGAAACACGTCACGACTTAACAACCGAATGGCGGTGGAGGGCATTGCCTATTGTTTTCTTGGATTGGAATGTTATAATTTCTTTAGCTGTGTAGTTTTATTGAGGTAATACCAATGCCTGGTCTAAATTTCATGTGAATAGCTGCAATGTAAATATGTTGAATTAAAACATTGTTGATGTGTTGAATACTTATTTCCCCAACTGTAAATATACCCACCACTATGGGGTACCTTGAAACAGGGGGACTCTGCATAAAAAGGGTGGTGGGTTGTATTTTCTGAAAACTATATGTAAAAAAAAAGAAAGAAATTGCTCTATGACTTATCTTATCTATGACTTATCTTATCTATGACTTATCGTGAGCTTAGAATTATAAGGTTCTATCTCCGTTTAGGGTAGTTCAGAGATATTGAGCATCAAAGTTTTTACATTCCATTATGTTTTGTGAGATGGAACCTTTGTATTTTATTAATTACTAACAAAAAAATGTCAACATTTTAAAAATAACACCACACAGGCATTAATAAACACCTAATGGATCAGATTATGTAAAAAAACTCAATTTTGACAAAAATGGAGATAGAACCTTATAATTCTAACGTGACGTTATCTTGTGTGATGTGACTTTTTCCGCCCCAGCAGTGAAGGATGTGAACGTGCTTCTGGAGGGAGAGAAGTCGGAGGCGTCGAGCAGCAGCCCCTCCAAAGCTGACGACTCAACACTGCTCGACCTGGGGCCCCACAGCAGCATCCTGGACGACAACACCAGGACAGACCCCACGCTCCCAGAGGTCAAAGTTCATTGACGTTTCAGAACACATTTTTTTTTTTTTATGTATTATGTTTTGTTCCAACAAAACATTTTGGATCTTATTTCTGTTCTAACTAAATTTACTTTAAAATGTCACATGACATCTATGCCAAACCTATAGTAAAAATCTAGAGACTAGATTTTGCTAGAACAGGAAATAAACACACTGGGGTTTAGGTGTCCCAAATTACCCAATGTCCCAGATTACCAGAATTCGCCCTACTACATATGTATAGTCTGACAGACTCAGTGGATATTGTTAACCTACAGTATTGGGAGAAGTACGGTAGATCTAGTAGATATCTGGTTAAGCCCTAATGCATAGGATTGATGATTAACACTAAATGGTTTTAGTGTTAATCTTCATTAGCTCTGCAAAGTATGTTTTATTTTTTATTAGATTGTTTATGATGTACATAACAAATAACAGTGGTTATTTACAACACAATTGAAGCTCAATGTCACTGATGACCACTTTTATTCTCTTTTTTATGTTCTCACTGAAATAACTCTCTCTTTCTCTCTCTCTTACTCTCTCTCTCCTCTCTCTCTTCCTATCTCCCTCCTCCCAGGGAGGCAGAAGTAGGTCCAGTGGCCTGTACTTCAGTGATGGCAAGTGCCGCATTGACTACATCCTGGTCTACAGGAAGTCCAGTCCGCAGTCGGAGAAGAGGGAGGTGTTTGAACGCAACGTCCGGGTGGAGGGTCTGCAGATGGAGAAGGAGGTGATCAGTCCCGTTACCTCTCAGGAGCCACTTCAAATATGCTGAAGGCTCATTTTTGTCAAAAGAGTGGCAATTGTGCTGAGTATGCTGGTCATTTGTGTGTGTGTGTGTGTGTGTGTGTGTGTGTGTGTGTGTGTGTGTGAGAGACAGAAAGAGAGAGAGACAGAGAGAGAGAGAGAAGGTGAGTTTGTGAGTGAGAGAGAAGATGTGTGTGTGTGTGTGTGTGAGAGAGAAAGAGACAGAAAGAGAGAGAGACAGAGAGAGAGAGAGAGAGAGAGAGAGAGAGAAGGTGAGTGTGTGAGTGAGAGAGATGTGTGTGTCTGTGTGTGTGTGTGTGAGAGAGAGAGAGACACAGAGAAAGAGACAGAAAGAGAGAGAGAGAAGGTGAGTGTGTGAGAAGATGTGTGCGTGTGTGAGAGAGAGACAGAGAAAGAGACAGAAAGAGAGAGAGAGAAGGTGAGTGTGTGAGTGAGAGAGATGTGTGTGCGTGTGTGTGTGTGTGTGTGTGTGTGTGTGTGTGTGAGTGAGTGTGTGAGTGTGTATCCTCTGCTGACGCAGCAGCATCAAGGTCATTACAGCGTTCACTGGGACTTCAGTTCTTTCCTTTAATCTCTCTCTTTATGTAGCAGGGATACACTTGTTCATATTTAAGCAGTGTGAGGGAAGCTCCTCTTTCATACGCTGGTAAATGAACAACTGTGTTCTGGATTAGCGGTACCACCATATACTGTATCCCTGAAGGTCTTGTTTAGCAGCCCGTTAATTGAGGAACAGTAAAACTATGCATACTTATACTGATATTCAGTATAACAGCACGACCTCGAGTGTGATATTGCTTTTATACAACAGTTCTACAGCACAATTTATTAGTTAACAGTAATGATTAAGTTATGATTTGTTTGTTTATTTAATCATTTATTTTGGCTCCGTCAACAAAAATGGTAACCTAAACACAAACATCTGCAAAACAGATGCATTATAAACAGTATAAACCTATGTCATGATAAACCCTACACAATGGCAAATGTGTCATAATCCACTAAGCAACTTCCCAAAGAGTGACATAACACATGCAAACTATGATGCTATGCTAATTTGTAATCAAATGTTCTACCCAGAAGAGCCAGTTGTTTTGGGAGCAGTTATCACATAATTAAAATAACTCACCAGCAATTATTTTTGCCAATACCATGATGTTTACTTACAGACATTTTAGGGTCTCATTGTGAGAGAAAACTAATTCAGGGGCGGGCTAAAAATCCTAGGTTATCACTATTACTAGAGCTAGGGGGGCGGCTGTGGCCACATGTCGAAGTGTCCTTGGACAAGACACTGAACCCCAAACTGTCTCCGCCTTGCATGGCAGCTTGCCGCCAATGGTGTGTGAATGGGTGTGTGAATGGGTGAATGAGAGGCCGTTGTAAAGCGGTTTTGGAGCGGTTTTGGAGCAGCTTTGGAGCAGCAAAAAAGGCGCTGTATAAGTGCAGTCCATTTACCATTTATAATAAGTTGTTTTCCCTCCACCAGTCCTCTCTGACGAACAGTGATGTCATCTTTCTGAAGCTACATGCGCCGTGGGAGGTTCTATGTCACTATGCTGAGCTTATGAACATTCGTATGCCTTTCAGGTACAGTAAGCACATGCCATGCACAAACATGCCAATGCTCCTCTAAAGACAAACACTTGCTTCTGCTCACCCCAATAGTGACACAAATTCCAAATAGTTGTCTGCCCATGAGAAGAAGGCAATTCTTTTTTAGACAAATGTAATGTACACAGCATGACAATCTGTTGAAAACAGTGTAATTGCCACCTGTAGAATTCCGATTCATTGTTTGAATCCATTTGCATTCTTTTTTCTTTTAAAGGAGGAAAACCTATTATTTGCAACGACGGTATAAATTCATGACTAGGTAAGTGAATATTATTGATTATCTGAATCAATCAATCGATAGTTGATTGATTGGATCATTTGAAATCAGACCTAGGTCTAAATACTTGTATATTTTGTATGTCAAAGTGTATGACCAACGGACAAATAGTATTTGATCATTTGAAAAGACAACTACTTCTGTTTGTATTTAGAAGTATTTAGGGATTTAGTATTTCAAGGGATCTAATTCCAAGCTGAAAAAGCAAACAATCACCAACCATTCTCTCTCTCATTTTTGGGAACACCAAACATGTCAGCACTGTCAGTAAATAATACCAATAGAAGAATAGATCTTTTCAAATATCATGCGCATCTCTTATTACCACCTCGTAGTGGCTTCTAGCAGCACTTCACGTCTTCACAACTCATTTCCGCTGCAGCATTGCGATAGTAGTATTACCCTTTAAACACTGGTCTACTGTATGTTCTCTTGTGGTGTTCTGTCTCTGTCCAGGATCGAAAAGCGACTGAACAAGCTTCGAGAATGGCTGCCCCGGAAGCCCATGAAGTTTGACAGCAACACCCACCCTGACCTGGAGGAGTACGACAGCTTCACCGCCCCCTTCAGTAGATCAAGGATACATCAGTGAGTTTGCTGTCTACTGGCTGCATGTACAGTAAATGACCCATAAACAAAGATCTAGGATCATATTAATCATCCCCAATTGAAGGCCAACTTCTTCCTACTCCTTTATAATAAACTATATGGTCAGGGTTATGGCTTTCCGAACTATGCTCTATGCATTTAAGAAACATTCTACATCATAAGATATATGTGACAGCAGCTGGTGAAAGGGGGAACAAGTCAGCAACCAATCCAAATGTTCAAACTTTTATTCTGAAAAATGTAAATAAATGTCAACGTTGTTGAAAATCAATGACACACTCGCTAGTCAAGTCAAAATATTGCAATGCAATGGCTTCGGTGAGTAATCCCCACTGCTACCTAGTTAACTAGAACACTACTTAACATTGTTAGCAGGCTCACAAAAGCAAGCTGTGTTAGTTGACTAGCGAGCGAGTGTGTCAGTGATGTTTGGTCGGTTGCCGCTTTGTTCCCCCTTTCACCAACTGCCGTCACATCGTGAGCTTAGAATGATAAGGTTCTATCTCCGTTTAGAATGATAAGGTTCTATCTCCGTTTAGAATGATAAGGTTCTATCTCCGTTTAGAATGATAAGGTTCTATCTCTGTTTAGAATGATAAGGTTCTATCTCTGTTTAGAATGAGAAGGTTCTATCTCCGTTTAGAATGATAAGGTTCTATCTCCGTTTAGAATGATAAGGTTCTATCTCCGTTTAGAATTATAAGGTTCTATCTCCATTTAGGGTAGTTCAGAGATATTGAGCGTCCACAAAAATTGCGATAGAACCGTATAATTCTAACATCACACATAGTGCAAGCCCAGCAGCGATAGTATATTCATGGTATGTTGCTACCTTCTTGTTTTTATGACAGTTTCATCATCCACAATAAAGACACGTTCTTTAACAACGCCACCAGAAGTCGCATCGTCCATCACATCTTGCAACGGGTTAAATATGAGGAGGGAAAAAACAAGATGGGTGAGTGGATCTCCTTTACAAATAACAGCTACATTACTCACAGACAAGGTATTTATCTAAGTTGATGTGTGGTAGGAGATCAACTGAGAAAGGTAATCGGCAGGTATACTGTGCCCTGCAAATCACGGGAAAGTGAAGCATTTTGTCTTCTTTTGGCTCTACACTCCACAAGTTTCAGTTTGAAATTAAACAATTATTAGTTTACAGGTAGACTCTTAGATATTGTCAACTTTTATTTTAATGGTATTTGTGTGCATATTGGTTCCAAAATTGAGAAATTACAACACTTTTTTGAGAGATGAGATGAGATGAGATGAGATAACGTTTATTTATTTATTTATGCATACACATTAAGCATACACATATAGGAATTTGATTTGGCGTTACAGTAAGAGCTTTTCTAAATGCAATGCAAACAAAACAACACAGGACAGACAGCAGTGCAGACAGAACACAACAAACTGTAAAACCATAGCTGCCATGTGCGGCGCCATATATATATATATATATATATATATATATATATATATTATACATACAGTATGTAGTCCCTCTATTTTAGGGTACCCAAAAGCAATGGCACAATTGGTTTCACAATTGTCTGTGGAGGCATAACAGAGCTGTTAATGTCTAGTTTTGATTCTAGGCTTTGAATTTACATTTAGAGACCTGTTGGTGTCTGTCAACATGTGGACCATAGAAGTGTCAATGAAAGTCAAGGAATTATTAGGCTGAAACTATCAGAAACATAGCCAAAACATTAGAATTGCCAAAATCAACAGTTTGGAACATAATTAAAACTAAAAAAACAAGAAAGACTCTGGATGAACAAAGAATGCTCACCATTATTAACACTACAACAGCCGTGCCTATTTTACCTACTAGTAGAGCCGCCTTGGGGGTCAAATAGACCCCCTATTTACACACAGAGATCACTAGAGGGCGCTTCTTTTTTTAGCCTGCCTCCTACACAGAGAAACTGCAAAACAGCTTTATACTATCTTATCCTGAAGTGATTTTGAAAATGTAAGGATACTGGGTGGTAGAACGCACATATCTAGGAAAAGTCATGAAAGGAGGGTCCTGAAATTTGATCGAGTGCAAAGTTTTTTTTTGTGATCAACTTTTTTTATTTTTAAACAACTCGACAACAAGACAGGTACATTATAAACAATAACGACACATACAACACGGCACAGTAAAATAAAACAAGAACCAAAAATAAACCACAACAAAATTAAAATGACGACCTCCCACCCCCCCACCCGGGATCCAGGCTATTCGCTACATCAAGTGGTTATACTAAGCTTTTGAGGCTCAACGAAATTGAGTTCCACATCTCCAGTATTGGCTGTTTTGCCCCGTGCATCCGGGCTGTTGATAGCTCTAAGTAGACTATGTCTAGGTAAGTTAGGACCCAGACTCTCCGAGAAAGTGTATGGGGAGGCTTCCAATGTGTGGGATCGAGTGCAAAGTTATAAAATGTTTCTTTACTCATGGCTGTTCTAGTGTTAAGAAAAACCACAACACAACTGTCCCTCAGATCAGGAACACTCTCCAGGAGGTAGAACTACTGTCCCTCAGATCAGGAACACTCTCCAGGAGGTAGAACTACTGTCCCTAAGATCAGGAACACTCTCCAGGAGGTAGAACTACTGTCCCTCAGATCAGGAACACTCTCCAGGAGGTAGAACTACTGTCCCTCAGGTCAGGAACACTCTCCAGGAGGTAGAACTACTGTCCCTCAGATCAGGAACACTCTCCAGGAGGTAGAACTACTGTCCCTCAGATCAGGAACACTCTCCAGGAGGTAGAACTACTGTCCCTGAGGTCAGGAACACTCTCCAGGAGGTAGAACTACTGTCCCTCAGGTCAGGAACACTCTCCAGGAGGTAGAACTACTGTCCCTCAGATCAGGAACACTCTCCAGGAGGTAGAACTACTGTCCCTCAGGTCAGGAACACTCTCCAGGAGGTAGAACTACTGTCCCTCAGACCAGGAACACTCTCCAGGAGGTAGAACTACTGTCCCTCAGGTCAGGAACACTCTCCAGGAGGTAGAACTACTGTCCCTCAGGTCAGGAACACTCTCCAGGAGGTAGAACTACTGTCCCTCAGGTCAGGAACACTCTCCAGGAGGTAGAACTACTGTCCCTCAGGTCAGGAACACTCTCCAGGAGGTAGAACTACTGTCCCACAGATCAGGGACACTCTCCAGGAGGTAGAACTACTGTCCCTCAGGTCAGGAACACTCTCCAGGAGGTGGGCGTGAATGTGTCAGAGACGACCATCTGCAGAATATATCACCAGCCAAACTACAGATGCTTCTGTTGTGCATTTCATTGATTCTTAGTAGATTTAGTAGTAATATAAAAGCACAAAGAGCTTAAATCAATTGGCTCAAATGAGGCCTTTTATTAAGCAGAGTTACAATTGCAAAACAGTTGCAATCCGTAACTGGACCCTCTAAATCAAAAATCAGATTAAAAGACCCGAACTACCCACTGTACATACTTTGTGTTTTGTCCCCCGCCCCCACCTGTGGTGTATGTCCCCACCTGTCCTACCCGCTGTACATACCTTATGTTTTGTTGTATTGTTCTTCCCATGATGGATGTGTGTTTATCTTGTAGATAGTAATAGTTATTTGTCTGTATTATCTTGTAGATAGTACTAGCTTTTTTGTCTGTCTTACATGTAACGATGAATTGAGAATCAAGGACCCCAATTGAAATAAGCCAGTGGCTTTCTTGGGTTTTTATCCTGTTAGTTGACCTAGTATGTAATATGTACTTTCATGTACCTACTTCTGCAAATCTTCTAATAAAGTTTTCAATCAATCAAAAAAAACATGAGCTCAGACGGAAAATAGCCGAGTCAAAAAGCCCCCTCCTGTGAGAGGGACACACGTTTAGCGATGAAGAACCCACTCAATATCATAACCAACAGTTTTACATTCGCTAAATACCTACACTTTGTTAGCAAACTTGGGTGGGGGGTAGTATTCCTATTTGTGTTGGGGCGTAACCACTTCTCTTTCGGCCACACCACACACCCTCATAAATAGCCATGTGTGTCTGTTTGTTGACAAGACGGACGCTGCCATCAATGACTGTATCCACAGAGAAAGTTTCTTCGATCAACATACTGTTCGCGGGCCTGCGGTCTGTCGATACACCTTGAGCTTTGTTTTTGGGTAAGTGAGTTACATGCTAGTAAGCTGTGTGTATGTTCACTAGGCTAACCAAACAAGTTTGTATGTGTGTTGCCGACACACCAAGGCTTAGTTCACATGGCAGGTCTTGATGCTCAATTCAGATTTTTTTGCTTTGTAACCATAATTGCTTTGTACTTGATTAGTCGAATCAGGTGAGCTGGTGGTGGAACAGATCAAATATGTGGTGCGGCTGGGGCGCCCCGAGGAGAGGGTTGAGAAACACTGGCTTAGACAATAACGTCAGCTGGCTCACTATGATTTGCGTGATCAATGTTCCCATTTGCTATTAATATTGGTCTTAAAATTCTGAAAAGAATGATATATAGGGTTGTGTAATAAAAATGAATAGTTTAAAAGATAAAGTTGAATTTGCGTTCTATTTCTGCATAGCAGTGACCAGGTCTAGATTCTATTGAGATACATTTCAGTACATGTGTATGTAAAGAGGTAAACCTTGATAACTTTTGAACCATACATAATAGAACAACAGGGTTTGGACCAATGTTTTTCTCATACATTTCTCTAGAATTATCTTGTAATCTAAAGTGAAAGCAAAATTATATGTGTGAACACCCTAAACTATGTAGTGAGTTACATGCGTTATCTATTCACTATGTGTAAGTGAATGTTTACCAGGCTAGCCACACAGGGGGCCGTTCCACTATGCCAGATTAACTCTGATCCAAGCGATTAACTCTGATCCAGGTTTAAATAAGCTTGCGGTCAGTTCCATCAATGTGGCTCAAATAATTCGCTGCTTGGTTGCTATGCAACCTTCCCTTCTGAGTCAGATATAATTAGCCTGGTCCCGAGCAGACTTACAGGCTGGCTAAGGTAATGCGTGCGTCAAAAAAGGCTCACAGGCGGAAACTACATCCCGAACGACAGTTCCTCAAGTGTCTTTTAGGAAATATTAGTTCCCACTTCACACGAGATAGATAGATAGATAGATAGATAGTTTGACTGTGTGATAGATAGATAATTTGATATTTTGAAAGTGTGATCGATCGATAGATAGTTTGATTGTGTGATAGATAACTTGATATTTTTAAAGTGTGATAGATAGATCGATAGATAAATAAATACAAAAGTGTAAAAAATAAAATAAAATAAATAGGTATCTTTATTAACTTGCATTGCTTTTGTCACAGCGGTCTGGCTGGCGCAGTGGTTAAGGCAACCAGCTAGAGTTCTTAAGGTTGCGAGTTCGAGACTTGATTTTAGTTTTTTTTTTTTTTTTTTTTACATTAAACCGAAACCTTCATGCAAAGGCTTCAAACACCATTGTAATCGTGTCAGTTCTTGTAAATCAGCCTGCACCATCATTTTATAGCCTACATACTTTTTTAGATGAGATTTTAGATTAGATTCAGACAACGAAATGCAGTAAAAAGTGCGGTAAAAAGTGCGTCTGAAGAGGGATTTGAACCATCGATTTAAAATGACAAACAAATACTATGGCAGCGGTCGATACCACTAGGCCATTGTGACGATATGACGGCTTGTAGCCTGCTGCTGATATCACCAGAGTAGTAAATATTAATTTATTAAAATATGAACATATAACAATAACTGGGGCTAGTATGACCTACGCATTTAATCGGTCAGCAATTTCTTGCCAAACCATTTCCCTCGCCTTGTTAATTGCGGCAGTATTGCACTATTTTACATCTTATTTTTCCGTCTTCATAAAGATCAATAATTCGGAATGCTGCGCAAATGTAGGACCCCTGCAGAGTGGAGTATCTTCATTTCGACAGATCGACTCTTCGGGGCTCTTTATGTCTGCGTGCACGTGCCCATATCGAGGATTTCTAAGCCGGTGTTCTGTGAACACTCATGACACAAGCCTGATCCTCGTTCGAGGAATCACCTGAGGCTTGAATTCCAATCCCGAGTTGCCTGATCGCCTGATTTATTTCAATCGCCGATATACTAATCCACTTTAGTGGAACGGCCCCCAGGTGTTAGCTTGTTAACTAGTGTACTAGCCACACAGGTGTTAGCCTGTTAGCTAGCTAGCTAGCTTTGTTAGAAGCTTGTTTGTTTGTTTGTTAGCTGACTTACCGGTTTTGTTTCTTGTGTACGAAAGTATTGTGTGTGTGTGTGTGTGTGTGTGTGTGTGTGTGTGTGTGTGTGTTTACTACACTAGCCAAACAAGTGTTAGCTAGCTTTGTTAGAGATATAATAGATTTTGAAAAGGTACATGCTTTTGTAATGAACGGTAATGTTGTGTGGAATCAAAAATAATGATGACAAATTCCAAGCCTAGATGTTACAGTACAGGATGACTTCAACAAGTACAGTACTCTATGGCCGCGTTCGTAAATTAGCTCTGAGACCACTGGAGAGTCCACGTGACTGCCTCTTGTCCAATCAAATTACTTGGTCCCTTTATGACGTTGAACCAAGTGTGCGCTCTGGCGAATTTACAAACGCAGGCTATGTTCATGAGTCTAAAGCATGCAAGCCTACACTATAGGCTTGCATGCTTTAGTGTGAGTCCACACCTCTGCCCTGAAATGTGTGTTACAGAATGACGAAGGTGAGAGGTCCTGAGAGATGAGTAGGGTTGGGTACCGAAAACCGGTACCGGTATGGTAACGGTTACTTTACATTCGGTACCTACCGAACCGAATTACAAGAGAGATTTCGGTTCCTCGTTTCGGTTCCTCTGTCGCCCCCTGGTGTCCGAAACGGACGTTACATGCAACCGCACGTGACATCGCCTGTTAAAGTTCCACTCAGTGCATGTAATCCGAGACTGAATCGCTCTCAACAAGTGCGAGGGCTGACATCATCACGAACAGAACGGCGAAGGTACGGGAAAACAGGGCTCATGTCGCTGTCATCAAAGTTAATAGTTGGTTTTCTTTAACTCAGCTGATGCATTACCTTGCTGTTGATTGTTTACCGAATGCTCCATCTGACTGTCACACTGTGATTTTACTTGTGTAAACAGTTAATGAGTAACGTTAGCCCGTTTTGTGCGTGTACTCTCATGTAGGCCTACTTCATATTGATGAGCTGATAATCTTTCAGTGTGTGTGTGTGTGTGTATGTATGTGACTGTCAGTCACAAGTAAACATTTTCTACGGATGTTGTTCAGTGCTGTATGCGCGTTCCCTGTTCTGTGTGTACTCTTGTATACTTCATATTCAATGAGCTGATTATCTTTCACTGTGTGTGTGTGTGTGTGTGTGTGTGTGTGTCTTGGGCGTATCTGTCAGTCACATGTATATTATACGGTAACCTATGTTCAGTGCTGTAGTTCCCCATGTTCTGCTGCAGCTGTAGCATCAGGATATGTTGGTATTTGATCACCTTATATAAAACATCGCCGCTCTGCATTAATGGCGTGCACTCGGAAAATCGCGTCAGTGACCACCCCGCAACTGATGTGAAAAATCCTGGAGGAAACACTTGGGGCGGCTGTGGCTCAGGAGGTAGAGTCGACGTCTAATGATCACAAGGTTGGCAGATCGGCGGTTCGAGCCCCGGCTGGCCACATGTCGAAGTGTCCTTGGGCAAGACACTGAACCCCAAATTGCTCCCAGTGAGAGGGACGGCGCCTTGCATGGCAGCTCGCCGCCATTGGTGTGTGAATGTGTGTGTGAATGGGTGAATGAGAGGCCTTTGTAAAGCGCTTTGTAATAAGGCGCTATATAAGTCAGTCCATTTATATATTTATTTATTTTTATCAAAAGTAACGATTTAAGTACCGTTACCGTTTTTAAAGTATCGATTTGGCACCGGTATCGAATAAAACCAAACGGTACCCAACCCTAGAGATGAGACCTTGATGTGAGTCACCAGCACTTCAGGTATTTGTCATTGTAATGATGTGTGATGATGAGGTCGCATGGATGAATCACGGAATTCAAAAGGTCTTGTTTAGATGGACAATTGAAGGAAGGTTTAATCCATACATAGACAGATAGACAAGCACAGCCGGCTGGGTATGCAACTCAAAGTAGCATAAACGCACAAAAAGCATCAAGCCCCCGCCTACATCTGGGATCTCATCCACCCCTACTCTTCCACCCGGTCACTGAGGTCCTCCGACCAGGAGCTCCTGGCCGTACCCAGGACCAGACTTAGAACAAAAGGGGACGGAGCGTTTGAGGTGACGGCCCCAAGACTCTGGAACACCCTCCCCCCTGACTTGAGAGACTCTGGAACACCCTCCCCCCTGACTTGAGAGACTCTGGAACGCCCTCCCCCCTGACCTGAGAGACTCTGGAACGCCCTCCCCCCTGACCTGAGAGACTCTGGAACGCCCTCCCCCCTGACCTGAGAGACTCTGGAACGCCCTCCCCCCTGACCTGAGAGACTCTGGAACACCCTCCCCCCTGACCTGAGAGACTCTGGAACACCCTCCCCCCTGACCTGAGAGACTCTGGAACGCCCTCCCCCCTGACCTGAGAGACTCTGGAACGCCCTCCCTCCTGACCTGAGAGACTCTGGAACGCCCTCCCCCCTGACCTGAGAGACTTTGGAACGCCCTCCCCCCTGACTTGAGAGACTCTGGAACACCCTCCCCCCTGACCTGAGAGACTCTGGAACGCCCTCCCCCCTGACCTGAGAGACTCTGGAACGCCCTCCCCTCTGACCTGAGAGACTCTGGAACGCCCTCCCCCCTGACCTGAGAGACTCTGGAACGCCCTCCCCTCTGACCTGAGAGACTCTGGAACACCCTCCCCCCTGACCTGAGAGACTCTGGAACACCCTCCCCCCTGACCTGAGAGACTCTGGAACGCCCTCCCCCCTGACCTGAGAGACTCTGGAACACCCTCCCCCCTGACCTGAGAGACTCTGGAACGCCCTCCCCCCTGACATGAGAGACTCTGGAACGCCCTCCCCCCTGACCTGAGAGACTCTGGAACGCCCTCCCCCCTGACCTGAGAGACTCTGGAACACCCTCCCCCCTGACTTGAGAGACTTTGGAACACCCTCCCCCCTGACTTGAGAGACTTTGGAACACCCTCCCCCCTGACTTGAGAGACTTTGGAACGCCCTCCCCCCTGACCTGAGAGACTCTGGAACGCCCTCCCCCCTGACCTGAGAGACTCTGGAACACCCTCCCCCCTGACCTGAGAGACTCTGGAACGCCCTCCCCCCTGACCTGAGAGACTCTGGAACACCCTCCCCCCTGACCTGAGAGACTCTGGAACACCCTCCCCCCTGACCTGAGAGACTCTGGAACGCCCTCCCCCCTGACGTGAGAGCCTGTGGAACGCCCTCCCCCCTGACCTGAGAGACTCTGGAACGCCCTCCCCCCTGACCTGAGAGACTCTGGAACGCCCTCCCCCCTGACCTGAGAGACTCTGGAACACCCTCCCCCCTGACTTGAGAGACTCTGGAACGCCCTCCCCCCTGACCTGAGAGACTCTGGAACGCCCTCCCCCCTGACCTGAGAGACTCTGGAACGCCCTCCTCCCTGACCTGAGAGACTCTGGAACACCCTCCCCCCTGACCTGAGAGACTCTGGAACGCCCTCCCCCCTGACCTGAGAGACTCTGGAACACCCTCCCCCCTGACCTGAGAGACTCTGAAACACCCTCCCCCCTGACCTGAGAGACTCTGGAACACCCTCCCCCCTGACCTGAGAGACTCTGGAACGCCCTCCCCCCTGACCTGAGAGACTCTGGAACACCCTCCCCCCTGACCTGAGAGACTCTGGAACGCCCTCCCCCCTGACTTGAGAGCCGCTCCTTCAGAACAAATTTTTAAGCGGCAACTAAAGACACATCTTTTTAGACAGGCCGGCAGTCACCTTTAGCATTCTTATTGTTCATGTTTATGTTTTGTTTATGTTGTCACCTTTGTGTTTTTAATCATTGATGTTTCAAATTTGTTTTTTATTCCTGTATGTAAAGCACCCTGTGTATCCGTGCTGGGAAGGGTGCTATATAAATAAAGTTTTACTTACTTACCTATAGTAGTATTTCGTAAAAATTGTGTGTTGGTAACAGTGGGCAATCATTTTAAATGTACTGTCTTCTATTTTTATTACAGCTTTGATGCCCAGATGGGATGGGAAGGAACTACACCAAAGTCCCACTAGATTCTTTATGGACTATAATGATAAATGCATACTGTACACACGGACACAACATTATTATTTTTTCCATTGCCATTTTGTTTTCTCTTGCTGCTGCAATATCGACTGAAAGCCATAAGAAGTGTACTCTCTTGTACTTGTATAATGGGATGTAATAAACTGTTGGCACACATGGCAATAAAAAGTCATGAATTTTGAATTATTATTATTATTATTATTATTATTATTATTATTTAGCAATATAAACATGTCAGCCCTGCAAGTTTGTTTCCTGAGGTTTAGCTGACAACCCCACTGACATGACAGTTAGATAATGACAGGTAGTGTAATGGGGGAGTGGTTGGGGTGGAGTTAACCAGCTATTGTTCCCACACATTTCCTACCTGTGAAAAGTGGCTGTGAATACTTTGAGGCCGAATTTCCTGGTTTGTTGATTTGGGGGTATGAACATTCAAATATGCATAACTTCTTCAGCTCTCAGATTTCAATGTATGACACACCATTTGAAAGCGTACAATCTATCTGCAAAATGACGTTGCCCTACTTGGGGACCTTTTCATCAGACCCTGTCACATCTGTACACATATACGTACCTGATAATGTGATTATCTCTTGTTTGATTTAAAATACAAACTTTCGGAGTGTAGAGCCAAAAGAACGAAAAATGCTTCACTGTCCCATTACTTATGCAGGGAACTGTATATATGTAAATAGTCCCAACATTTTTTCCTTTTTGTGTTGTTTATTATCCAGGGCTAAATCGTCTTTTGAGCAATACTACTTACGAGGCTGCTTTTCCCCTTCATGAGGTAATTCTGTACATAATAATATTAATTATTAATTCACACTTGGAAGAGAATAGTGAAACCATTTAGTCAAAAAGCCCTACTTCACTAATGATACCAATCCTATGTGTTGAATGACAATGTTTGCATATTTCTACTCTGTATGTGTACACAAATGGGTCACAATGTATGCTTATGTTTACTCTATTGTTTACTGTGTGTGTGTGTGTGTGTGTGTGCGTGTGCGCGTGCGTGTGTGTGTGTGTGTGTGTGTGTGTGTGTGTGTGCGTGTGTATGCACATACAGGGGAGCTACAGAAGTAAGAACTCCATTCGGACACATGGGCCAGCGAACCACCGGCACCTGCTGTATGAGTGCTGGGCGTGGTGGGGCGTTTGGTACAAGTACCAGCCGCTGGACCTCATAAGGTACAGTCCTGCATCGAATAGACTGTATAGAACAACAATAACATATGGCATTTAGTAGAGATGGAATGATACACTCAACTCACGAGTCGATTCGATTCACAACACAAGGTTCACAAAACGATTTTCTCACGATTTTGATAGAAATTGAGATTGCAGACAAATACTGACTGAAAAATATAATTGTATTTATTTCTCAGACAAAAACTACAAAATACTGTATTTTCTTAAAGAATCCCTTTTTATTTCTGAGGTAGTGTATAACTTCAAAACACAAACTATGCAATGAATGCATATTCCTTTTCTTTATAAAAAAGCATCAAGTCAAAAGTAGATTATGCTGTTTAAAAAGCGTATTGCGATTCATTTTTCATCTCACTGATTTGAATCGTCGCATATATATACAATATACAAATATTATTTGTAATAATCGATAATTAACTGTCTCACAATGTATCATTACATCCCTACCATTTAGCACTTAGACACTTTTATCCAAAGCGACTTACAGTAGAGTGAGTGCATGCATTTATCTGTTTAAATACTGTAGACAATGCCCTGGGACAGAGATGTAATGGGACAGTGAAGCATTTTTTATAGTTTAGTTTGGGTTTGAATCAAACAATCATGGTGAGGTTAAAGTAGAGATTCTCTATATAATAATAATAATAATAATAATAATAATAATAATAATAATAATAATAATAATAATAACTGTCCAACTGAGACCAATGGCTCTTCTTCAGGGGAGCCTTGCTTACATTAAAATACATGTCATTAACCTTCATTGCAAACAATTTACACATGTTTTATTTTTTTTATTTTTTTTACAGACAACAATCAATTATAACAAGAGCACTCTTCCACTTCATCATGTTCCTGAAATAGCCCAATGATACTAAAGCAATCCTGAATATGTACTGCTAGCTTCATAGTATAGCCCTCTGCGCAGGGAGGAAGATGCATACCACACAGAAAACCTCCTGCTAATATTTCCCTAATAGTTTTGCCTATAAACTATACTTTTGAAGGCAACTTACCTGTAACTTACCTGGCTTCCTGGTTGCTAACACAAGTGCAACACAATGTTTACTGTGTTATGTGTGTCTCTCATTTTGCATGTACAGCTTCAAAGTTGTCTTTGTTAAAGGGACCAAGAACTCTGCCGTAAACTGAGCACCAGTACCGTTTATCGGGCTGACAAATGTGTTGTTGTTTTATTGTAGTTGTTCACCTTTTCATTTGTCCCTTGGGTTCTGTCTTAGGCGGTATTTCGGGGAGAAGATTGGACTGTATTTTGCCTGGCTAGGCTGGTACACTGGGATGCTGTTTCCTGCAGCGCTGGTTGGACTGCTGGTCTTCCTGTATGGAGTATTCACCCTGGAGCACTGTCAGGTCAGGTAAGGTGACCCCATCCCTCCTCCCACAGCGTCTGCCTAGCTAACAGACTATGTTCACTGAACGTCTAAGAACGCTTCCATCTTCTAGCCTCATAGGTGAGTGCTCTCTGTGCTCTCTGTGCTCTCTGTGGTTTGTAAGGTGTTTATTCAAACATGGACTTCTAGGACCAGGGAGACTGATGTTATCAGTGGAGAGCCTTCGTGGGTGCAGACTTTCTTTCCAATGAACCAGTAACTCATCTGATTTAACTACTCAAGTAAACCTTGTTTTGATTAGTCACATGTTCTATTTGGTATGTCATGCATGGTTGGAATAAAAGCTTACATCCACATAAGCCCTCTGCTGATAAAACGTGTCATGTCTGTTTGAGAGACATTGCAACAATGTCAGAAATATGGGAGGATCTGGTTTGTCACAAAGGTAATCCCTGTCCTATCTGTAAATTGTTACTTTATTGTTTCCAACCCTGTACCAGTGGTAAATGAGTCCACAACCCCCTTCCTCTCATGGTCAATTGCTTCCATGTTCTAAGAATGTTGCATACATTCTAAATATTCCATTTGATGTCATAATGCACTCAAGCAGACATTAGAAATTGCAGTTAATGGAAGTTCTAGATTGCACAGTAAAATCCTAGAATGATTTGCAGAAATATTTTACTCCTGAAAATTAGTGACATTTCTCTAGAGTCTACCTGACACCAGAGGTCAAATCTGAAGTGGTTCCACGTCTAAAAATGAAGTTTACAGTCTATAGAAACACTGTAGAAAGTTTCATGCTTTAGTCATAAAATACACAATTGTTATGCCTATCAGCCTCACTATTGCTTTTCAATGGTTCCTTTCCTTCCCCTCATGACTACTGCCCCCAGTGGTGGCAAAATGGTGTAAACCTGGTGTGAACCTCTCATCTCATCTCCTGTCAGTGGTCAAGGAAAGAAAAATAGGGGAGAAACAAGGAAAGAAAGACAAATGATCACTAAATGTGGTACTTTTCTCTTTACGTTACTGATTCCATTGATATTTGCCCAGTATTTACTATCCATTTATGCCTTTTTGTTCTTTTTATAATGAATCCCAAAAACAAGAAAGAAATTAACATTTCAGCATCGATTTTCTAGTACACGCATTTCTGTATGATGAAGTTAAGTCCTATCAGTATAATTCCAGTTAGTCTTTCAGCAGCATTGACACAGGCTGATTGGCCCAATCTCTACACGAAAAAGTCTATACTTAATTCCTTGAATTAAATTATATATAATAAATATATTAAAAGCCATGTCCGTTATGCATACATTTTGTGATTAAAATGTCTAAACTCAGATGCTTTTCTGGTGATATTGTTGACGATCTGTACTAAAATGTCTTTATTTAGACTTATATCCAGTAGGTTATGCTTTTTAATCTTCAGATCCTGCTTAAATAATAAGCAATACACTTACATAATCTATATTTAAAGTCAGATATTGCAGTTAAGATGATAAAGACAACACATTTGACAAGCTTTTAAAACGATGATTTGAGATATAGTATGTTGTAAAATCACCTTGGATTTGTATTTAAAGGAAAACATTTTATACAAAGTGTATGTATTAGTGATATGGCTTTCACCATCCTGGAACCCTACTTAAACAAATCTACAATAGTGACATCTTAGTAGTAGCAATAATGTCAAGATAGCAAAGCCTGTGTACCAAAAGATCAAAAAGAAAGTCATTTTAGTAGATGGTTTAAAATCACCATAAAAAATATCTACCTTTAGACATTTAATCACTTAGCCTCCCTGACATGGCTTTTGAAAATGGTAAAAACAAGACATTTCATCAAATGCATATATTTAAAAATGCATTAAAATATTAATGGAATTATTTTAATCTATAGATGCGTGTTTATGATAAGGTGTTGCACTGCCAGACACAAGTACTTGCCAGTGAGTGTACTGATCCAGACAAATTGTGATCTGTGTTTTTACAGTAAACAAATCTGCCAAGCCAGTGATGTCATCATGTGCCCGATATGTGACGAGTACTGCCCCTACCTGAGACTGTCAGACAGCTGCATCTACGCCAAGGTAAACTTCTTATTCAGATAAGTCAGAGGACATTGCATGCATTACACTGAGCCCATCCTCTGATTTCTGCCTCCACCAGCTTTCCCTGGTGTCTTTGGATGTTGAGATGAATTTCAATTCAGTACGTAAATAGAAATTACAGTTCAGTCATTGCAAATAGGGCATTTATTTTATAACACAGAACCAGAGTTGGTCATGTCTAAATAGTGTTGATGACCAAACAGTATGACGTCAAAAATCCATAAAGTGAAATATTATTGTATGCCAAACATTTTCTCTAGAACTATGGAAAGCTAACATGTTTACAATGAATAAGGAGGTAAACGTTTTGAGCTTGCTTCTGGAGAAAATGATTGTCAAATGAACCTCATTAGCTTTGCTAAGGTATCTGAGTACAGGGCTGAACTGTGGGCAGCAGGTGGTTGGTCTTAATGCATGTCCATACACATCATGCTGTCTGGGCTTTACACTGGGAAAGTTAGACGTTTCAACATAGCCGCTTTATATCCCGGGACTGCTTCTAGTTTTCTGTGGTTAATCAGCTAATCACTGATCTGAATAGAACATTCTAGCAAATCACTTAATTGTAGTGCGTTGTAGATCGCAGATTTACATTTACATTTTTGGCATTTAGCAGACGCCTTATTCCAAGATCAGTTATCAGGTCTAGTTATCAGGGTTCCCACAGGTCCTTGAAATCCTTGAAAGTTTGTGAATTTGAGAAAAGAAAATCAAGGCCTTAAAGGTTTTTGAAAATAGACATGGGTCATTGAAAGTGCTTGAATTCCCCCCCCCCTCTCTCTCTCTCTCAAAGAAAAAAAAAAAATGTTTTATGTATTTATAGTAGATAAGTCACATTGCTTAACTTAACACAGTAACTTTACACATATTTCACAATATATTGTTTTGCTGTGCTGTGGTAGAGAAGGCAAGCGACCATCTAGTGTTCACACATTCAAGCCTCTCTTTTTAATTGTTGTCTGTGAGCGGATAGTTCCTATATATTATCAATTCTCATCTAGATCTGTCTCAAACTATGCCGTGTTGGGTCCTTGAATTTGAGGGAATTGAGTCTTGAAAGTCCCTGAAAGGTGCTTGAATTTGATGTTTCAGAAGGTGTGGGAACCCTGAGTTATGTACTTGTACAATAGATATAAAGGTCTCCTAGTTGATCAAGCAATGAATATGCACATATTTCATACACATTCTCCTGATGTGTAAAGCTAGTCTGGAACATCAATGCAGAAACAAGTGGGGATCACAAAAGCCCACAGAGACTAGCATATTGGCTAACAGAGACTACTAGCATACTGGCTAACAGGCTGGCCCCATTCTGACACAATCAAGGGCGTTAAAATGGTTTTAGAGCAAAAGTGATTATGTTTTTCTTGGCTTTAGGTCACCCATCTTTTTGATAATGGAGCAACAGTTTTCTTTGCTGTTTTCATGGCTGTGTGGGGTAAGTTTTATTGTGATTTAGTTTGGTGCCCTCTCCTGTGTTAGAAGTCTAACGATCAGAATAATTTTTTAAATTAAATAATGATAATATGTTCAAATAAATGCATGTTACCAAGGATCACCAAAACAATATACCTCATATACCTATTATTATGTATGTTTTCTACAGAAGAGTATTAGGGCCACCAACTGATTTATTTATTTTTTTCTCCCGAAAGGGGGGGGACTATATTATATATTCTTTAAAGTATATACTGTATATATTCTGAGTTTAAAGTCCGAATTTCTGAAATAAAGAGTCAGAATGTCTGAGAAAAAAGTCAGAATTTCTGAGATTAAAGTCAGAATTTATTAGAAAAAAAAGTCAGTTCAGTGTTTATTGGTATTACTCAGATTTGAATGAGGTAAGAGTCTTTGTGCAGGACGAACTATCGAGAAGTGGCCAAATGCAAGGCTATCGTTGGATGCATCTTCGTGCCATTCGAATGGGATTCGTGGTGCAACAAGATGTGATACGACAGATTATCAAATTAATTGACCCTCAAAGTGTGGAACTGCGACGGGCACATCGTCTGTGGTGACGGCCGCACTCTACCTGAGGTCCTAATGCACTCTGGGATATGGACTGTTACCACAGTACTCTACCTGCGGTCCTAATGCACTCTGGGTAGTACTCTACCTGAGGTCCTAATGCACTCTGGGTAGTACTCTACCCCAGGTCCTAATGCACTCTGGGTAGTACTCTACCTGAGGTCCTAATGCACTCTGGGTAGTACTCTACCTGAGGTCCTAATGCACTCTGGGTAGTACTCTACCTGAGGTCCTAATGCACTCTGGGTAGTACTCTATCTGAGGTCCTAATGCACTCTGGGTAGTACTCTACCTGAGGTCCTAATGCACTCTGGGTAGTACTCTACCTGACTCCTAATGCACTCTGGGTAGTACTCTACCTGAGGTCCTAATGCACTCTGGCATATGGACTCTTAGCACAAACTGAAGCCGTACGGAATCAATAGGGACCATAGGGATCAATGGTTGCATCGATGGCTATAGTCGTTATGTGGTATGGATGGAAGCGTACACTACAAACAACGACCCTAAAGTCATAGCTGGATATTATATTCAAAGCATTGAACGTGTTGGAGGATGTCCAGAGAGGCTGCGACCTGATAGGGGCACAGAAAACGGGTCAATTGATTTGATAATCTGTCGTATCACATGTTGTTGCACCACGAATCCCATTCGAATGGCACGAAGATGCATCCAACGATAGCCTTGCATTTGGCCACTTCCCGATAGCTCCTCCTGCACAAAGGCTATTTAACCTCATGACCTCATTCAAACCTGAGTGATTTCTCCTTCTGTAAAGACCCAGTTCGCGACAACATCGCTTCAAAGTATGAATACTTGTTATAATAAGGTGATTTTTTGCCAATAGACAACGGATTTCCTTATTACTAAAGCCAATTCCAAAGTAAAACTTGATAAGAGCATTCATGTCATTCACTTTAACCAGTGGGGCCAATAAACACTATAACTGACTTTTTTTCTAATAAATTATGACTTTAATCTCAGAAATTCTGACTTTAGACTCTAATATAATATAACCCCCCCCCCTTTCGGGAGAAAAAAATAAAATACTTAGTTGGTGGCCCTAATACTCTTCCGTAGTTTTCTGTTCAATCTTACAGTATAAAAAAAACATGACATAAAAAGGTGCCCCTTGCAAAAAAATATGGAAATATGGATTTTAGGTTGGCAAATATGGATTCATGCCAACCTAAAGTGTTACTCCGTTCACTTCAGTGCTGCACAAGGTCCCAGGGTATTAAAGGTTTCCATAGACTATCAGTGCAGGTCCTGTCATCAAAGCAGTAGGGTCCAGGTATAGCAGGCGAGGGGACAGCAGATTGTGACATCACCGTGACATCATAAGGACAGCTCTGTTGATTCCAACTCTTCAAGTCCCCTGGCAGCTGGACAATGGAAGATACTGGAACACACGAAAGACATTTGTATTAAAGCAGCTGTTTACAAACCTTTCCAAATACACTCTTTAAATTGTGTATTTCCCCCCCAAAATTGAATTGGATGTAAATTAGGCTCAGTACAGAGGGTGCCCAATTCACAAAGGTTTTGGCACATTTTTGGTAACATAGTTCCATACTAAAAAAAGTTCAAAGTTAGCACAACAATTACAAATCTTAGGCTGGGTTGCACCAACCTGGTTTAAATTTTAAACTGGTTTAAATCAAGGCTTGTCTACTAATCCTGTTGCACCAAACGTTAACCCTATCTTGTTTCAGTTTTAATGACAACATGGCTGCATATCTTCGCTGGATGAGAATAAAGGAAAGAGTTTCTCGCAGGAAAATTCAAGACAGATTAAACCCAATTGAATTTTATTACATTTTAATTTTAATAATAATTTTATTGTGATATAATTTTATAGTGATATAAAGTGAATAATTCAATTGTGAGTCTTCCCAATGGTATAGCTTTACAAAATACTGTTTACTGTCATATACCTCAATGGGTTGCAGCTGTCAAGCATGGAAGTGAGAGGAACTCTCAAACGCCCTCCCAGTTCTGGGGGGCTGTATGTCTACTATTTACATGGATTGTACACTATTTAGAACCATCTTCAAACCAATATGAATAATTAATATGAATACACCAACCAAATAATGTGATTGATTTAGCTGTTCATATTATAGGGTCTGACATCTATTTCAGATGCAATGTCCTGTCCTTTTTACACATACTCAGTATTTTGTTTCCCTCAAAAGTAACACTGCATTGAACCTGAGATTTACTCATTCATATTACACCTCTTGGAAGAGGAAAGAGAGAGAGAAAAAAAACATAGACTAGGGTACAGTTATATTTTGTGTACCCTTGTAAATGGAAAATTGTCAGTGTGGAATAGCGCTAATGGTACAGGGTAGAGTGGTAACAAAACTGCTCCGTGTTTTATTTTAGACTCAATGCATGACATTGAGCCATGGTGACAGAATCAATCAAGTTTATTGTTACATCCCATTATACAAGTATCTTTTTGGAGTTCACTAGACTAGTCCACAGTGTGCAGAATTGTCAACAGAAGAGTGTCAAAGGTACTGTATATAATAATATACCATGCCATCTACCGCATCGCGCAAGCCTACGGCAATCACTCGCAAAAAGCTCCGCTAGCACCATCGGTGGTCGGTGAAAAGCCGACGTGACCGTGCAGCACGACCACTGCAGCCCCGCAGCGGCGGTGGTGCCACTTTTTTCGACGTGACCGTGCAGCACGACCACTGCAGCCCCGCAGCGGCGGTGGTGCCACTTTTTTTTTGCACACGTTTACATTTACATTTTGGCATGTAGCAGACGCCTTATTCCAAAGCGGCTTACAATCAATACATTTGACTAAGCAAGTGAATCATCAATCCACCAGTCGTATGAGGAAGAGTAATCCAGCTCAGGCCCGGGGCCATTGGCAGTCTCTATTATTTGGTTATTTTGTGTTGGGTAGGGAAAACAATATGGAACACAGAACCAGAGTTGGTCGTGTCTAAATATTCTCAACCTTAATGCTATTTAAGTGTGAGATGCTATCTATAATTTATCTAGGGCCATATTTATCTTTACATTTTAGCCATACATATTTACATTTGGAACTGAAGCACACTTTATGTTAATTGAATGTATAGTATCCACTTTGGAGTATTTGTATTCAGACCTATCTTATTCAGAGTGGGTCTTTGGGTGTGGCTTGTTTGACATATTGAATACATTTAATTCAATGCCCCCCCGAAAAATAGGCAAGAGTTCTAATCTCTAGATGGTGTGTCGGGAGCCAGCGCCAGACATGCTTGAGACACGCGCCTCACGTGCGCTGTATGGCTGCTCCAAAATGAAACGCACACACGTTGCTGAGGTTGACGCTTGCGGTCTATTTTAGGGGTTATACTAATGGCCGTTGTACAGGACGGCACGCATTTGTATCTTACCCGTACCGTATTTTCAGAAACGCTTCTCCATTATACACATACAACAGACCCGGAGCGAGTCGGGACAGTCCCCACTTCTGTTCGCTAGCTACTGTATATAGATACCTTCACTGCGGGGTTCGACAGAAACATCGTAACATAATAGCTAAACAAGTTGTAAAGTGATTTGGGGGGCCAATATCTTTAGCTAGCTAAAGTAACTAGCTTACTATATTGTGGTCTTAGCAGTTGGTAAAATAACAGGATTAAAATAAATATATATGAGCAATAAGATATCGTGGGCTTGCTACAGCAAACACAATAAACCATAAATATCATCCTTAGAGAAGAGTCTCACCTGGTGTGAGCAGGTTCCCTGCAGTCAACGGGTTTTTGAGTTCCTGTTGTATCCTACCATCGTACCTCCAATACGTAGACAGGAAGAGCAAAGCTAGACAGAGCTGCAGCATAAACGTCAACACTCCCAGCAAGACAATGGCATTGTTTTCTGTGTGGGGGGGGACAGAAAGCATATCTCAGCTATGATAATAACACCCTGTTCAAGAGATTCTTTACACGTCCACCCAAACCACAAATATTTGAAAACCATAACATCATAATATTGAATCTTCGCTACGGTAGGCTACTAATTTTTCGTCATGGCACATTCATTCACTCCATGTGCTCTGGCACCCTCTGGTAGGTGCATACATTAGTTTAAATTGTGATCAGGATATTATTTTGTCAATTCAAAGCGCCTTCTTCATGGAGGCCTTCCTTACTGGGCTACAAATGATTAGTCTACTGACAGGCACAACAGGCAGGCTACCTCATCAGATGTTATTAACACTAGAACAGCCGTGCCTTTTTTACCTACTAGAAGAGGCGTCTCTTTACAATGCTCAAACTGCTATTTACACACAACGACCACTAGTTGGCCGCTTGTAAATTAGCCTGCTTCCTACACAGAAAAACGGCAAAATAGCTTCATACTAGCTTATCCTGATGTGATTTTGAAAATGTAAGGATACTGGGTGGTAGAACGCACATATCTAGGAAAAGTCATGAAAGGAGGGTCCTGAAATTTGATCGAGTGCAAAGATATAAAATGTTTCTTTACTCACAAATGACTCCTCATGGCTGTTCTAGTGTTAAGAGAGGGACAAAGTCTGTTCCCCAAAATATACAGTCAGGCTGTATGGTCTATAATGCACAACTCTGCATTCTTTTTGTCACTCAGGTCTAGTCTAAGTGTCAGGGCTAGCACCCTGTTTTGGCTCTAGCTGTTCATAGGTCCGTTTTGGTTCTCATCGGAACAGGTCCACATTTTGTGATCTATGAAAACCTCTACGACAAGAGTTTGAAGTACTGCTGTAACATGCCATATCACCACGAGGACACGTGTGTCACCTGCAGACAGCTCAGCTTCTGGCTCCCACGCCCTGACCTCAGGCTGAGCGAGGCCCAGGGAGAGGCTCTGGTTGTGGGGAAGCCCCATCGATCACCTCCTTGACCCAGAACCAGCCCTGGACGAGACACACAGTCATATTCCATTCTGATGGCTGTTGATTTAGTCATGTATATTTGACAGGGACCGTGCTCAAGCACAACATTAGTGTTCAAATCAATCTAAATGTGACGGACTGAGCAACATCATGGCAGACCTGGGAGGTAATTCCATCAATGTCACTAAAGGAAAATACAGGCTTATTTTTATTTTTTTTACGAAACTTGATGGAATACCCCCCCTAGGTTGGAACGTTTTGTAAATACTTTCAAATACTTGAATTAGATTCAACCTTTTTGTCATTGCACACAGTACAACGAAATGTAGTTTTTGCTCTAGGCACAGTGACAGCCAAAGTCAGCGCCCCTGGTGCAACGGCAGTGGTTAGGCACCTTAGATATGATGCCAGCAACCCTCCAGTCCCCAGCTCATATGCAGCTCCCTCCTGAGGCTGTGATTAAACTAGCGACCTTCCCATTGCTAGCCGGCCTCTCTAACCACGCCTGGTGTGCTACATGATCCAGGTTAGCACCTTTAAGACTCTTCCATTGGTTCCATTGTACCAGGCAAACTCAATCAAGCTCAGCCTGATTCAAATACTATTTCAACACTGGTCTGCTTGTAATGGTGCTTGTAAATCAAAGTCACAAAGTCATAAAAGCAGTTAATGATAACATTAATATGATACGCCGCAGATTGGTTCGGGAAACTTTTTGTAATGTTTATTTGTAACGTTAAGCTCATTGCACTGGGTTCATAACAGCATAACATTCTTCTCCACTGTTTTGTTTTACAACGTACAGGAAATGTTTGTAGCAATGGTTAGATTTTAGTTGTATTAGTACTGGTCCACTCTCAGTCTTGTGTATTAACCTCTTATATCTAGGTCAGAATTTGAGAAGAGAAACTGATCTGAGAACTTATTTCACAATCAATATGCATTCCTCTCCAGTTTTAATGATGAAATTAGACCACTTAAAACCTCATCCTTGAATAGGATTTGCAGCTTGACATACAAAAACAAATATACTGTACAGATAAAGACACAGATTTGAACAACAATAGACAACAGGTTGCATCCAGATTGTGTAATGTTTAGAAGTCCATGAGTTTTGAAATGCATACTATGTTCAGTGCAACTCTGCAATTTTCACAGTCACATACACAAACATGACAAATCTCAACCTACCTGAGTTTATGTGGTAAACAGTGTTTCTGCTGGGCCTTGCTTTGCTGTCTTGTATTGAAATCCCTTCATTAGAACTCCTCTGAAGTGTGTTCCCTTGCTGTCTCTGCCCCAAAAAACACGCTCTTTCACCAAAAACAGGTCTTAGAACAAGTGTCTGGATCTATAAACAAACACCTTTTCTTCTAAAAGAGGCAACTACTTACCGATCTTAGACGAGCCACTGAAAAGAGAGTGTACATAATAGTCAGGTGACACCCTGTTAAACATGCAGGGAATAGGTTAACCATCGTAAGGACTTTGTACAGGAGAACCTACCCTCTTTTTGAACCCTAGCATTGAGAAGGCAGCAGTCATTTGTTTGTGAAATGTACTGTATGTTCCTAAAGTACATTCGAAAGAATGCCAAAAGTTTCAAATAAGTAGGAACTGTTACAGTGCAGAACATGCCACCAAATAGCTGTGAAGAGTATGATTGGGAGCGGCACAGTGTTCTTATCTGAAAGTGGTGAACCAGCAAGGGCCCTATTCAATGTTTCCAAAACAACTACACCTAAAACCACATTCTTAAAAGTCATGAAACATACAGTAGTCCATACAATGTTTCACATGGCAAATTAATTTACCAATGATAAAAATAATTCAGCAAAACTAAATGGACTGAAAATGGACGGACTTATATAGCGCCATATTCCAAAGCGCTTTACAATGGCCTCTCATTCACACACACACATTCACACACCAATGGCGGCAAGCTACCATGCAAGGCGCCGGCCTGCACATTGGGAGAAATTTGGGGTTGAGTGTCTTGCCCAAGGACACTTCGACACATGGCCAGCCGGGGCTCAAACCGCCGATCTGCCAACCTTGCGATCATTAGACGGCGGCTCTACCTCCTGTGCCACAGCCGCCCCAGACAAAACTCTGGTTATTGTTTGTGCGCACTGCTAAGATGATTTTCGTTTAGGTTGTCACACAATTTCTTCATAGAAACATTTTGCACAAATTATAAATAACAACTGTATGTCCTCAATGTCAGCAATGTATTTTATTGATGGAGACTTTCAGACATGCACACAAGCAGTCTAATTGAGCCAACCTTTGACTGACAGAAACCAGAAGATAAATTATCTTATACAGAAGCGATTACAATTTGCAATGTATCACATCACAAATGAGCTTACCAGTGATCGAAAAAATGTACTAAAACACTTGTTCAAAACTCAACAGTAATCCATCGGTCGCTGTTGTTAGTGTTAGTGCACGCAGAGATGTTTGTTTTTTCCGCGTCCAACTAAAAGTTCAACGAGAGGACGAGATGGGTCACTCCAATCATTCACTGTTCATGTCTTACCAACGCAGACCCAGGTCCCAATGTAGATGCTGCTGGTGATGGAGGCAGACCCACAGCAGGTGGAGGTGGTCTGTAGTAACAGCTGGACGGCTGCCAACCATTTCACCTTCACAGGGTATCCGCGGTGTCTTGAAAAGTATTAAAAGTTGATAAATAAATTTGGGCAAAATCAAGACTCTTAAAATGTCTTATCACGATTTTATGAGGTCTTGAATTTTGTTGGTATTTTTCTGAATTAGACTCCTATTTGAGTCCTAAAAACTTTTAGTAAAAGTTTGTGAATGTATTAGTTTTATTAAAAAAACTGAGAAAGATGAACCGGAAATTCTGTTGTATGATAGTGGTCTAGTCCATACCTGTCAACATTGGGATTTGAAAATAAGGGATATTTTCCCCAAAATAAGGGAAAATAAGGGATATCCCCCCTGCGCACCCCCGGGTCATCCTCTCCTCCCCCCCACCATCCACAAACCATACCCCTTACATTTAGACTGTACACACAGTCAATCCTAACATCACCACTAGACAACCATAGGATATCCCTTACATTTAGACTGTACACACAGTCAATCCTAACATCACCACTAGACAACCATAGGATATCCCTTACATTTAGACTGTACACACAGTCAATCCTAACATCCCCACTAGACAACCATAGGATACCTCTTACATTTAGACAAGGGTAGACACAGTCAATCCTAACATCACCACTAGACAACCATAGGATACCCCTTACATTTAGACAAGGGTACACACAGTCAATCAACCACCTGCTTCAGTGCAACAAGAATTAATTAATTAATTTAAAATATATATATTATATTTATATTGAAGTCAACTGCTGTTTATTAATTATTAATCTCTGTTTATTGGAGAAGGGGTAGGATTAAATAAGCTTATGCTTCTTCCTACTCCTTTTCGGACATGTGAAGTAAATAGTGTTTTTTTGTTTTGTTTAGTTTTTTCTTGTTTTTGTTTTGTTTTGTTTTGTTTTTTTCTTGTTTTTGTTTTGTCTTTTGTTGTTATAACTATTTCTCTCTGCACATGTTCGAAATAAATGCTTTCATTCATTCATTCATTCATTCATTCATTCAAGTAGTTCCTACATTAAGTAAGTGACTACAGGTGGTCAGAATCTGATACCTGGTTGAAAGTAAAATACTTTGAACATCCCTGCATGAAAACACAAAAGGGCATCTAAATTCAGCACATTTATTTATACATTACTTGACACCGTGATGTCAATGGGAAAAGAGCGGCGCAAAGCTACCAGCGATCATTTCAAAACAGCGATAATCGAGGCTGCGTTTGTAAAAACGCTCTGGAAATCTGATCACCACTCATGGAATGCCTCTTATCCAATCAAATTACTTGGTCCCTTTATGACGTTGCACCTAGTGTGCGTTCCGGCACTCTCAGAGCAAAATTACGAACGCAGCCCAAGAAACGAGAGCAGACAAGTCAACTCTGACATGGATATAGCGATTGTGCGCATGCGTCTAACGTCTAACAATTAAGTGTTAATTATATTTTATTATAGGTTAAAAACACGGGACATTTATGGGAAAATATTTAAACGGGAGCACCGCGGGAAAGAAAGGTAAAATACGGGAGAATCCCGGGAAAAACGGGAAGGTTGACAGGTATGGTCTAGTCTATTGCAAACTAAAACTGTTAACTTAAAGGTGTCACTGATGTAAACGGTTACAGCTCGAAGTGGCGGTGAGGTCTGGAAAAATATTGACAAGGTCTTTAAAAAGTCTTAGAAAGGTATTGAAATTAACCTCAAGATTCCTGTATATACCCTGCTTCACCTGGCCCCGCTGTTCTGCTTGATGAGTCCCAGTCTGGAGGTCAAGTCTGCCTGCCATCTCTGAGGCAGAGTACTTCAAGCTATTCCTGACAGATGAGCTGACGGGAGATAAAAACCTTAAAGCCTTAAAATAAAACACAGCTACAGGACAAGACAGAAGGAGGCTGGGGAGAATTCCTTCCAAAAGGGAACCCCGTTTTGGGGTTTTGGGGTTGTTTTTTGTGTGAAAGCAGGATTTGTTCAGTACACAGGGTCCACCACTGACATTAATTTTCTCATCTAGCCCAAACAATTCTCAAATGCTAAACTGTGTGTGTTTCAGCAACTGTGTTTCTTGAATTCTGGAAGAGGCGGCGAGCGGTCCTCGCCTATGACTGGGACCTGATCGACTGGGAGGAGCAGGAGGTGAGACACCTTCACCACCGTCACCATGACGTCTGCTTACTATGCAGACATCCATTCACGTGATATGCTATGAAAGTCCATACGTCATAAACTTCGGAATGTAAAAATAACTAGAGACACTCTTCACTTTGAGTCAGTCAGAGAGTTGAAGTTACTCTTAATATTTAGTTGGCAAACGTTGATGACCTTGGAGCGAAGTAGTCGACTAGTAGTTAATTCTCAGTAAATATGCGACTGATAATGGGCAGCTACAGATAAGGAGTAGTGGTGGTCTAGTGGATAGTGAGTTGGACTTGTGATCGGAAGGTTGTGAGTTCAAATCCCGCCTGAAGCCACACCACTACTAGTGTGCCCTTGGGTAAGGCACTTAGCCCTCAGTTACTCCAAGGGGAATGTCCCTGTAATTCGTAATTGTAAGTCGCTTTGGATAAAAGTGTCTGCTAAATGGCAAAAATTTAAATCACACAGGGTCAACAATGAACAAATGTGTCCATGAAACAATTCTCTTCTGTGATAATGAATGCCTCTTCAAATTCTAATATGAAAATAAATACTTGAACTTCCCTCCCACATTTCTTTAGCTTTGTTTATGGCTCATCATGTTTCTTTAGCTTTGTTTATGGCTCATCATGTTTCTTTAGCTTTGTTCATGGTTCGACATATTTTAACAATGAAAATAAATAGCAACGCCAGTTGCCCAGTATTAGAAAAGATGTGAACATATTTAAAAGCCTGTTGATGTAGTCTTGCATGTTCCTGTAGACTGTACTCCATTTGTCGGTGGGTGGGTTTGTTAAACCTTGAATGAAGGTCTAGGTCAAGGTTTCTTTATTGTCCTCTAAGGGAATGTACCTATCGCTAAGCCACGCCCCCTTTGAAAACTCGGACAAACAAACAACACTTCACTGACAGTGACTGACTGACCGACCGTGACTGAATGACATTCAATGACTTACAATGGCGGGAGTTGCCAAATTTCTGATTTACCACAACAAGTAATAGACAATTTTTTTAAAAGATGACAAGAATATTTAGTCTAGAAGCTTTTCACCATCAGATATTAGTGAGTTGTTTGTCCGAGTTTTCTGCCTGTCGTGACTTTTGCTGTGATATGATTGGATAATTTCTATTTTGGGGCGTGGCTTAGTGATAGGTCCATTAGTTTTGCAGCCAAGTTCACACAGACAGAATACAAAAAGGACAACATCACAACAACATCAACACAATAATCAATAGAATAAAATTGCTGCGCTAATTCAGAGAAATGGAAATTCATACTAGTACAAAAGGTGCAGGGGGAGTACAAGAATGCAGCCAAAGTACTATTTGCCATTAAGCATATTAACAGCTCTAGAGATGAGGGAAACATCAAATCCTTTAGTCCTCCTAGCAGGAGCCCTGAAACGACGGCCAAAGGGCAAAAGCTCTTCCCCCCTCCGGAGGGATGGTCCTGGCAGACCAATAGCTTTATCCCTCCTAAGGACCTGCCTGTTAGACATGTCCAACAGCCTGGCCTGAATACCACCAGAGATTCCAAATGGCCTGAATAACACCAGAGATTCCAATGGCCACTTTAACAAGATTTCCAAGTCTGTTCTTATTGGATATATGTAGGTTACAAAACCATGCAGCAATTAGAACAGATTCAACAAAACGTATTTGTCTAAATGGTGTTACAATATGTGTGTGTCAATATGGTGGAGTGTTCTTATGATTGTGTTAAAATATGTGTGTGTGTGTGTGTGTTAACTGTGTAGAGGGGGATGCCGGTGACCTCAAACCCTCATAGCCCCCAGGAGGTCAGACATGTTTATGATGCCCCCGGCCAGCTGAAGTAAACAGTTGGAAGGTTTAGAAATACTGGGAAAAAGACTGACTGGCACCATTTGTGGTCAGGAGTGAATCATTTGTGTAAGATGCCCCCACCTTGGCAAGTACAGGGAAGAACAGGAAGGAGGTCAGGGAGGTTGGAGCAACAGAGGTAATCAGTGTTTATGATGCCCAGCTAAGTTAACAGCTATAAGGCCTTGGGATGGGAAGAGGGTTAACCAGTGGTCAAAGAGGTTTTGAGAGGATACAGGAACAGCTAGGAAGGGGGGCTATACGAATGGCCATTTTATGAGGGGTCTGTTGGAAAAGGTATAGAGCTGTGTGGAGGGCTGTGCTGGACTTTCCTTTGCAAAGGAAGTCGCCTGCATTGTTTTCCATAAAGGCTTCCTCTTGTATCGTCTTCAGCTTTGGTTTCTTTGATTATTTATTCTCTGTTAATTAAGTATTATAGTTTAAAGAATTAGAGGAAAAGATTTTCCACCACATCATCATTTCAGTAGAAACGTTAAAAGAGTTCATTTAAAAAAGTCTTTGCTGGACCTTTAACACCAGAACAGCCGTGCCTTTTTACCTACTAAAAGAGCCCCCTCTTTTTGCTAAGCTGCTACTTACACACAACGACCACTAGTTGGCCGTTTGTAAATTAGCCTGCTTCCAACACAGAAGAAAAACAGCAAAATATATTTGTATTAGCTTATCCTGATGTGATTTTGAAAATGTAAGGATACTGGGTGGTAGAACGCACATACTGTATCTAGGAACAGTCATGAAAGGAGGGTCCTGAAATTTGATAAAGTGCAAAGATATAAACCTTTATTTTAATCACAGTGTTCTCGTGTTAACTGTAGTGGCTACAGGACACCACACACGGTGTGATAGTTTATACACTCAAAGTGTAGCCAGTGTTCCCTGCTACATTGCTGCATGCGTAAAGCAGACGTTGTATGGCTGCTGTAGTAGGAATGTCAAACTACACTTGGAGTCTATTTTTTTAGCGATCAACACGTGTAATAGAAGAAAAAAAAACTCTTTGGTCTTCTTTGGTTAAATAAAGGATACATTTAAAAAGTATGTATTTCTGCTGTAGGAGGAAGTCCGTCCACAGTTTGAGGCCAAATACTCCAAGAAGGAAAGACTGAACCCTATATCTGGAAAGCCAGAACCTCACCAGGCCTTCTCAGACAAATATAGCCGACTCATCATGTCTGCATCTGGAATCTTCTTCATGGTGAGTATCTGGAGAAAGGACTTTTCTCTGGAGTAGGGATATATTTGTTTTTAGAATGTCACGGTACTATGCAGCAAGACTATTTTTTTGTTTGATAACATAGTGTTTACTTATTTGCAAGCAAGAACACACGTCAGATTTATTATTTATTGTGTTAACGTCATTAGCACAACGTTCGTTAACAATTTTACAAATCTAGCTTCATAGTTACCTTTTTAGACCATTCAACTGCAAACAGAAATTCTGCACACATTTACACAAGAGACACTATGAACGCGGCCTTCCAGTCTACGTGATGAGCGGGTAGGACGCGAAGATATCCCTATATGCGGACGATGTACTTCTATATGTAGATGATGCTCCACAATCCATTCCCCATATTCTATCCATCTTTGATGCTTTTAGCGCCATCTCTGGATACAGAATACATTAGATCAAGTCTGCTCTCTTGCCGCTAAATGAGGCCATGAGGAGTGCAGTTGTGCCCTCCCAGATTCTGATAGTTACCAAATTTAAATATTTAGGCATTGACATTTATCCCTCACTGCTGACTACAGGTAATACCAATTTCCAGAATTTCCTTTCTAATATAACACAGAATTTGGACAGATGGGTTGCACTGCCGAATTCCCTGAGGGCTAGGGTTTCCATAGTTAAAATGAATGTGCTCCCCCGAATTAATTTTGTAAATTCTATGCTTCCTCTTCCTCCCCCCGCCCTTTCCTGGAACAAATTGCAATCTGCAGTTACTAAATTCATCTGGAGAGGTAAACCACCCCGGATTAAATTGACCACATTACATCGTGAGAGACATACGTTTAGTAATTCGTTAGGGTTAGGGTTAGGGTTAGGCCCTACGAGCCAGAACGATCGCAAGGATTCTAACCCTAACCCTAACCCTTGCGATCGTTCTGGCTCGTAGGGCCTAACCATAACCATAACCCTAACCCTAACGAATTACTAAACCGAGGGAACGAATTACAAAACCGAGGGAACGGATTCACACATAAAATATTTTTTTTCTACCATGTGACCCCAGGGGGGCTCCGTAGAGACAGGATGGGGGCCTTTCTCTACCTAATTTTAAACTTTACTATTGGGCTTTTATACTGCGTCCTCTGGTAACTTGGTTTAATCCCATGGCTGAGGTTTCTTGGCGTGCTTTGGAAGAGGGATTGACATTCCCTCTCACTCTGAAGGAGGTGCTGTTTTCCAACACTCCACCTGCTCAGTGGAGGCGACGGTTTGGCCCAATCATTTCTCAATTAATCAGTGTCTGGCGAGCAATGACGAAAACATGCAAACTGCCCTCTGGATGGAATGCCTGTGTGGTGCCTTAATGCCTGTGTGGTGTTATTTTTAAAATTTTTGACATTTTTTAGTTAGTAATTCATAAAATACAACGGTTCCATCTCACAAAACATAATGGAATGTAAAAACGTTGACGCTCAATATCTCTGAACTGCCCTAAACGGAGATAGAACCTTATCATTCTAAACTCACGAAATGTGATGTACATTTGGCATGACTCCGACCCTCTGAATCCTGTCCTCTGTCGATCCCTTGATCTCCATGCCTTCTCTTTTCCTGACTTGGGTGCCCTTGCGCCTGGTTTCTCTCAGATCCTGGTGGTGATTGCTGCTGTTTTTGGCATCGTCATCTACCGTGTGATCACAGTCAGCACGTTCGCTGCCTTGGGCTGGGCCCTCATCAAGAACAACTCTCAGGTGGCAACGACTGGTACGGCTGTGTGTATCAACTTCTGCATGATAATGCTCCTCAATGTGGTAAGTGCCCTTTTACCCGCCAACATGCACTAACCCAGCTGATTCTAATTAGCACAGGTAGGAGAATTTATTAGAGGCATAAGCTGGTTTAGTGCTTTTTCTTGTGTTCAATACTTTTTTCCTGTGTCATTCCACTTTATTGCACAACTTCTTTTATGGATTGGAGTGTTACAATGTCTTTAGCTGTGTAGTTTTAATGGGTTGTCTGGTCTAAATGTCATGTCAATAGCTGCAATGGAAATATGTTGAATTTAAAAATTGCTGATGGTTGAATACGTATTTCCCCCACTGTAAATGATCTTAAATTAGCAGTAGCTATTCAAACAAATCCAAACCTTGAATCATAGTGTCTCCTAGCACATGGGAACCATACTGTACATGCGTTGTATTTGTGTGAACCATTCCTTCAACCAAGATAATGGATTAGTTCACTTCCAACTGTCACTTAACCCTTCCAACTGGTCAGCTTGTTTTTTTTTCAGTTGTATGAAAAAGTCGCTCTCCTGCTCACCAATTTAGGTAATTACATTTGCACATCTGTTATATACATACGCACATCTGTTATATACATACTGTTATATACATACTGTTATATACATACTGTTATATACATACGGGGCATCTTCATAATGGTTTTTGTACTTAAAGCCAGTATAGTCAATACAAGGGCCACCTATTATATATTATATTATATTTATATATACAAAGGATTTGTTTTGATCTCTCCTTACTCTCTCTCTCTCTGTCCTTCTCCCCTGTCTCCTCCTCTCCTTCCCTCTTTGTCTTTTTCTGCTTCACTCTTTCCCTAACTTGGTCCTTACAGAACAGCCCAGGACAGAGTCAGAGTGGGACAACAGCTTTACCCTCAAGATGTTCCTTTTTCAGTTTGTCAACCTCAACAGCTCCACGTTTTACATCGCTTTCTTCCTGGGCAGGTGAGACCCCTGTGCAGTCTGTATGAAATGATACAAATATCCCCACAAGTGCTGGTCATACTCATATTGGAAATCCATTCCAATTGGGAGCAATAAAAACCCTTTCACACATACGAGCCTTCCCAGTAGATTCTACGAAATTTCCCGTTGTCGGCTTATGTGTGAACGCGACTGACCTGGGAAATTCGACCAGGCAATTACCTGGGTCGGGACCATGTATTTTCCCATGGAATCTACCGGGTCGGCTTATGTGTGAACAGAAGCCTGAACGTTCCCTGGTCCGTCTCCTTTCACAGCTGTCCTGCATCGCACAGTCAGCAGGGCAGAGCGCATAGGAACTACCCCAGACTGAATATTGCTACTGCTAAATATAATTCCACAACTGGACATTACTTCATTTCCAATCATAGTGGAGGTACGATATATGGCAGACACACACACTAGCTCCTCCCAGCAGCTGTCCTGCATCGCGCAGTCAGCTGGGAGATCCCGCAGCGCATAACATTATGACTTGAGTTAACTCATTATGCTTACCATCACCAAGTTCTCCCATACTGTGCTTTTGGACGAGTATAGTATGTTTATATCAACGGAAATCAAGTGCTTTAGTTGGCGAGCGAACTTGGTAAGCATAATATGAGTTGCCTTGCTGTTAAATTAATGTGAAAAATATGATGATAAATACATATAAAACGGAGGTCTATATATATGGTATACGGCAGTCTCACCCACCTGTCTCCTTCCAGTTCTGCATGATTCAAGTAGATCGCGCAACCCGGGAATTGCCCACATGTGTGAAAGGGGGAATCTACCGGACATTTGGCTCAAGTGTGAATGGTGAAAATCACTGGCAGACACAGGTTGGGATTCCATGCACTTTACAGGGAACTATGTGTGAAAGGGGCTTAAGTCTCCTGCCACACTTGATCGTAGGGCATGCATGTATATATGTATATATGTATATAGTGCTGAATGAGATCGGCCACGTAGGGTGGGACCAACCAACCAACCATGCATGTTCACCACTGTAATGCAGTGTGGCTTAGATCTGGATTGTTCATGGAGGAAATCGTCGTATGAAGGGACAGTTGTAAAGGAGCAGCGTGTAAGTCTGTTGGAAACCAACAACAGCATCCTTGCTTCCATCCATCCTCCAGAATAATAATAATAATAATAATAATAATAATAATAATAATAATATAACCCCCCTGAAGTTGATTTGCAGTGTCTGACACTAGCTGTGGGGTTTCTGTATGACTGCTCTAATTTGAAGAGGCAGATACAAAACAGAAAAGCAAAAATCAAGTCCATTCCCCTACATCTCGAATAAAAAAGCACAGTGACCAGTGCATTTCTTCACATTAGCGTGTCTCCCTCCCGTTCTACTCCACTCTGCAGAAAGCTGCAGCTTGGCTCACGAGTGTGTAGTGATTTGAGCACAATTATCATATCATATGTATGATGTTATGATTTACACATATTGTAAGGCAAGTGATTTGCCAGTCAAAGCATTTGTTCCTTTCTGGCAGATTCACTGGCCGGCCAGGTGCATATCTTCGCCTCATTAATCGCTGGAAACTAGAGGAGGTGAGTAAACTCACACTTAGGGCTTTCACACCGCCAAGGAACCGTTCCGGCTCGTGTTCGCGAACCAAGTCTGTTGCGTTCAGACTGAAAATAAATTGGTTGGTTCGCAGCTGGAACCAGAAAATAGGGGTTCTCAACGTGAACCAAAAAGTAGAGCCGTGACGTTGTGAGTGGGTGTGTCATATTCTAGGCTGTGAAGACCAGCAAGAAGGAAGGAGACCAAATGTAATCTAATCTAAATCTAATCATTAGTGATTAAAACAAATTATCAAAAGTTTCATCACTATCTCTATCTTCCTCACATGCTCACGCATGCACACGCACGCACACACAACGCGAACTTCGTAAGCCATTTCTATTCCAGTAATGGAGCAGCTGGTCAGTAAGAGAACGTGTTTAGAAAATGTTGTTTTGTTTTGTTTCATAGGAAATAGTGTTTATTTCAGATACTGTAGTGGAAGATAGTATCCTCATTTCCAGTGTAGCTGCCATCTTGTTGTGACATTTTTGTTTATCCCACCCCTTCCTCACCCAGCTAACAGCACTAACCAGTTTCAGCCAAATGTGCTATTTGCATCCTAGTATCCATTTATTTGAGAGTGGGTCTTTTTTGAGCAAGGGCTATTCTAGCGAAAAACCACTGAGCCAATCCTAATGACTAGTTAAAACCGCAGAATGGGCTAGTTCAAAAAATTTCTCTGGTTGTACTATTGCAGACTACTAAAAGTAAACACAAGAAAGATAAACACGATTTTGGCCACTTCTGGTCTGGTCATTTACATTTTTGACATTAACATTTTTGGCATTTAGTTTCAGGCTTCGCCTTATTCCAAAGCCACTTACAATCGCTACATTTGACTAAGCAGGTGAATCAGCAATTCACCAGTCGTAGCAGGAAGAGTAATCTAGCTCATCTTCCGGAGATAGTCAGTCAGTTGTTTAGATGCAGCACGTTCAAGGGTTTTTTAAGGGAAGGAGAGAAGGGATACCAGTCTGTAGTTGTGGACAGAGGACGGGTCAAGGGTTGATTTCTTGAGGAGAGGTTTGACTCTGGCTATCTTGAAGGCAGCCGGGACAGATCCTGTGGATAAGGAGTTGATTACTGTGGTAAGGTAAGGAAGGTTGTCGGAGGAAATGGATTGGAGAAGAGGGAAGGGGATGGGATCGAGAGGGCATGTGGTTGCCAGCTTGGATGTGATCAGTGTGAGAATCTCATCAGGGGAGAGGGGGAGGAAACGATGATAAGCCAGAGACCGAGTGTCGAGCAGAGAGTCTGGAAGGGGTGTTAGCAGCGTTGGTAGGAGGAGGGGAAAAGGTGCTACTAATGTCATTAACCTTTTTTTCGAAGTAGGTGCCAAAGGTTTAGGGCATCAGAGAGACCGTTTTTTGTCTCCATTTCCTCTCAGCTGCCCTGAACTCTATTCTATAAGCATGTAGCGTTTCAGTGAGCCAGGGAGTACGTGGAGAGGATCGTGCTGGCTTCAAGGTTAGTGGACAGAGGGCATCGAAGAATGAGGTGAGAGCGGACAGGAGGGTGGAGGATGCTGAATCAGTGGATAGAAGGGAGAAGGGTTCAACAGAGGGTAGGGAGGATAAGACAGGTCGAAGGAGAGGAGAAGGTCAAGTACTCCAGATGAGAGAAGCTTTTCTGACTGGAAGTTGAAGTCACCCAGTAGTACGAGCGGAGTGCCATCATCAGGGAAGGAGCTGAGAAGGACATCCATCTCTTCTAGGAAGTGACCGAGCTGACCTGGGGGGCTATAGATGACAACAATGTGAAGTTTGACAGGGGAGGAAACAGAAACAGCATGAAATTCGAAGGAGGATATTGACAGGTGTGACAGGGGAGGGACAGTATGTGACCACTTAGGCGAGATGAGGAGTCCTGTGCCTCCCCCGTGACCAGAGGGTCTAGGGGAATGAGAAAAGGAGTAGGCGTCAGAGAGGGCTGCTGGTGTAGCTGTGTTTTCAGGTGAGATCCAGGTCTCGGTGAGAGCGAGGAAGTTGAGGGACATGAACGAAGCATAAGCTGAGATAGCCCCAGCTTTCCGGACCGCTGACTGGTCTCTGGATCTAGCACAAGAATTTCCTTCAGGATGAATAATAATAATAATAATAACTTTTATTTCTATAGCGCTTTTCCTGCAAACATTGCAGCTCAAAGCTCCGGGGAGTTAAAGGGAAGCCTTGTTTTGAAATGTAATCGTTCCAGACTTTAGATATTTGGCTTTGCACCATTTGAGCCATTCATCTTCTTAATTTTTTATAACATCACAACATTCAATTCAATTCAATTCAATTATACTTTATTCATCCCCATGGGGAAATTCATTTTTCCACGCCACTCTCTAAAAACAACACATGACAACACAACAAAGGACAGACAACAATACTGGGCCAGCCATGTATAAAACAGTAAGATCATGATAGAAAAATGGATAAAAAGATGGCTATAATTATGATATTAAAATACTAAAAAGTGATGATGATGATTAAAATAAATAAATAAATACAGATTCAGGAGCCTTGACCCCGACTACTACTTTAGTTGCCATTGAACAGTCTTAGAGCAGCCGGGATAAATGATTTTTTATAGCGCTCCGTCCTGGAGCGTACCGAAATGAACCGCCCTCTGCGGCGGCTGCTGGTTTGCCCAGCGAGGACATGATGGAGGGGGTGGTTGGGATTGTCCCTGATGGACAGCAGCTTGCTCCTCGTCCTTCTCTCCACCACCGTCCCCAGAGAGTCCAGGCTCCTTCCCACCACTGAACCCAGAGAGTCCAGGCTCCTTCCCACCACTGAACCCGCCTTTTTTACAAGCTTGTCCAGCCGTCCGGTATCCCTCTTGGAGATGTTTCCACCCCAGCAGACTGCAGCGTAGAAGAGAATGCTGGCCATGACAGACTGGTAAAACATGGCCAGCATCTCTCCACACACTTCAAAAGACCTAAGTCTCCTTAGGAAGTACAGCCTGCTCTGGCCCTTCTTGTAGAGTGCCTCTGTGTTGGCGGACCAGTCCAGTTTGTCGTCCAGATGCACCCCCAGGTACTTGTAGGTCTTCACCACCTCGATATCCTCGCCCCGGATGTTAATGGGCAACCGAGGTGGCTTAGACCTGCGGAAGTCTATAACTAGCTCCTTGGTCTTGGTTGGATTGAGGAGCAGACCATTCCTCTCGCTCCAGACGCTGAAGGCTCCTGTCAGATCCCTGTACTCCCCCTCCCGTCAGAGTACTTTGAGTTGGACTCTGAGTTGTAGTTGAAGTCTAACGTGTACAGGGTGAACAGGAAGGGAGCCAGCACAGTTCCCTGCGGAGCCCCGGTGTTGCTCACTAATGTGTCCGAGACACAGTTCCCCAGCCTGACTGACTGTGGCCGTCCAGTGAGGTAGTCCATGATCCAGGATGTAGTGGAGGGATCAACCCCCATACCTGAAAGCTTCTCTCGGAGTAGAAGAGGCTGGATGGTGTTAAAAGCACTTGAGAAGTCGAAAAACATTATCCTCACCTGACTTCCCGGCTCATCCAGGTAGGAGTAAGCACGATGAAGGAGGTAGAGGACAGCGTCATCCACACCAACTCTTTCCTGGTACCCGAACTGCAGGGGATCGCGTGCATGTTCAGTCTGTGGTCTCAGATGTCTCAGAAACAGCCGCTCCAGTGTCTTCATAGTATGTGAAGTGAGGGCAACCGGTCTGTAGTCGTTGAGCTCGGCCGGGCACCCAGTTTTGGGTACTGGCACGAGACATGATGTTTTCCACAGAACCGGCACCGTCCCTGACTGTAAACTCAGGTTGAAGAGCTTCTGGAGGGGCTCAGCCAGTTGGTCTGCACAGACCTTCACCAGCCGCGAGCACACCCCATCAGGACCCGCCGCCTTTCCAGGGTGCAGCCTCTTCAGCTCCGCCCTTACCTCCTCCACTGTGAGGGACAGGGGGGGGCTTGGTGGGAGGGGAGGGGAGGGGGAAGGGGAGGGGAGGGGAAGGGAGGGGGGAGGGGAAGGGAAGGGAGGGGGGAGGGGAGGGGAAGGGGGCCCAGCCGTGCTGCCGAGGCTGTAGCTGTGGGATGTGGGGGATCCCATGCTGATAGAACATCAACAAAACAAAAGTATTTACAAAAGTCTCCCTTACCAATAGCCTATGGCAAATGAGAATAGTGAATCCAATCCACAAATTATAAGTATTTAGTGATCGTTAAACTGTTGACTTTACAACTTCAGGTTTCGTGTTATGAAAAAAAACGAGTCTGCGAGTGGTTTAGCCCTACGCTGCGTTCTTAAATTCGCTCTGGAAATCTGATCAGCGGTCATGGAATGTCTCTTGTCCAATCAAATTACATGCTCCATTTATGTCGTTGAGCCCAGTGTGCCCTCGGGCACTCTCAGAGAGAATTTACGAACACAGCCCTAGACTGTCTCGCGTACTTTACAGCCCTTTACCTCGCTTCTACCCTGCTGCTACGCTGCTTCTATAACATCAGGATCAGACGCAGGGTGAGACCTTCAAAATAAACCTTTTTAATGGCTTCTGTGTGCTTAAGACTTGCGTAGAATCGATTTAAAAAGTCTGACAAAAAAAATATTTGGTATTGTCGCCAGCCGCCACCGTCGTGGGAATACGACAGACAACATGTAAAAAAAAAAAAAAAAACGTGCACTTATTACTTATTGCTTATTGCTCATGGTTAAGCTGCCGCCAAAAACCCAGATATTTTGCCACGTGAAACGATAAGACAAGAGGCCACACTATGATCATCGCCGTGGGGTTACATTTTTTCGACTGCAGGCATGTGAAATTAGAATTTCTTCAAACTTGCAGTGGTAGCAACGGTGTGTGTGTTTTAGTAAATATAGGTGTGTGTGCGTGTGGGGCCCACCTGTGAGAGGTGTGTGTGTGTCATATCTCAGTATGTAGGCTATGCAGTGTAAGTGAGTGTAAGTAAGTGTGTGAGTTTATTCTGTTATTTGTGCTATTGTATCTAGTATTGTGTTGAGAAGCAATGGAAATGAATCAAGAAATTGATAGAGTAGGCTAACTTACATTATCATTGTTCTATATGTAACAGAACAGATCACCCAGCATTGCTAATGAAAAGAATCAACCAATGTGAGTCTAATACCAATACTTGCTCAATATGTCTTAAATTCTATTAAAAGTGGTCTTAAAAAGGTCTTAAATGTAACTTGTTACAACCAGCAGAGTTATTAATTAAGTGTTATTATTCTCTAAATAATAACACTTTTTCTCAAAATGTTTCCACCGTGTATTTTTTTCCTCTTCACTTTGTCCTAATACTCTTACTAGTTCTAAATGTTTACACTGGAGGATATCTACCAAAGTTCAGTGCCTCTGTGGTCAAGTTGTTGTCATAATGAAGGTCAATCAATAGTCCTGACGACAAGAGGAGATCTGTGTCGTGACTGTTCAATGTTTTCCCTTTTTCTTTCAGTGCCATCCCAGCGGCTGTCTGATTGACCTCTGCATGCAGATGGGAATCATCATGGTGCTCAAGCAGACGTGGAACAACGTCATAGAGCTGGGCTACCCGTGAGTACGGCCTAGTCTAGGCCTATACTACTTTTTTTTTTTTTTTTATGATTTATTTATGGGTTTTTCAATTTTACAAAACATAACACAAACACACAGGTACATTCACAAACATATCAACAAAAAACAAAACAAACAAACCAAAAAGTAAGCAAATAATAAAAATAATGATAAAAGAAGAGCAATTACAACAACAATAACAACAACAATATATATTATCAAAATAAATGCATAAGTAAAAAAACATAGGAGGGGAAAAAATAAAATAAAAGTACAAAGGTCAGATAGGTAGTTAGGTAGTTAGGTCAAGGTCAGATAGGTATGTAGGTCAAGGTCGGCCTATACTATCAAACCAGTTTAAAGGTGTATTCAATAACTATTTCCTCAAGGGGTGTTTGTGAATAAAACTTGAATATCGGATCAGTTTGATATATGCTATGATATATACCATATGGTGTATTCATGTAAAAGAAATGTCTGCAATTCGAACAGCCAGATATACGTATCTGTTGTACAAACAACTCTTTTTTCTTTCTTTTTTTTACACTTGAGACTCTCTTGACTGAAATGTCAGTGATTATTAAACAGTGATTTTTGCAAGTAAGCTGTGTTAATGACCGGTGGGCAGATATTTTCTTTATTCACTATTTTATGCAAAAGTCATTTTGAAGTGGCTGACCATGCCAAACCGGGGTCGCAGCCAGGGAACATCACCAGGGCATATTAAACTATCCACTATGTAGAGAGTTACTTGATTGTAAAGGCGAGGGACTAATCACTAATTATCTAATCACACTTTACGTCACTCATAGTGCAGGTCATTAACTGTGTCTTCAAAGACGATCCTTTGAGGATATACAGTAACCACTGATTACTGTGGCACAAAGAATAATACAAAACTTACATTGCAATGAGTGCAAACGTTTTGCAGTATACAGTGGGTTCGGAAAGTATTCAGACCCCCTTAAATTGTTCACTCTTTGTCATATTGCAGCCATTTGCTAAAATCAGTTAATTCCATTTTCTTTCCTCGTTCATGCACACACAGCACCCAATATTGTCAGAAAAACACAGACTTGGAGAAATGTTTGCAGATTTATTACAAAATAAACACTGAAATATCACATGGCCATAAGTATTCAGACCCTTTGCTGTGACACTTGTATATTTAACTCAGGTGCTGTCCAATTCTTCTGATCATCCTTGAGATGGGCCTACACCTTCATTGGAGTCCAGCTGTGCTTAATTATATTGATTGGACTTGATTGGGAAAAGCACACACCTGTCAATATAAGACCTTACAGCTCACAGTGTAAAGTCAGAGCAAATGAGAATCATGAGGTCGAAGGAACTGACTAAAGAGCTGAGAGACAGAATTGTGGCAAGGCACAGATCTGGCCACTGCTACAAAAAAATGTCTGTTGCACTTAAGGTTCCTAAGAGACACTCTCCCTCGAACTGGCCGTCCGGCCAAACTGAGCATCCGGGGGAGAAGAGCCTTGGTGAGAGAGGTAAAGAAGAACCCAAAGATCACTCTGGCTGAGCTCCAGAGATGCAGCGGGGAGATGGGACAAAGTTCTAGAAAGACAACCATCACTGCAGCCCTCCACCAGTCGGGGCTCTATGGCAGAGTGGCGCGACGGAAGCCTCTCCTCAGTGCAAAACACATGAAAGCCTGCATCGAGTTTGCCAAAAAACACTTGAAGGACTCCCAGACTCTGAGAAATAAAATTCTCTGGTCTGATGAGACCAAAATCTAACTTTTTGGTCTTAATTCTAAGCGGTATGTGTGGAGAACACCTGGCACTGCTCACCTGCCTAATACCATCCCTACAGTGAAGCATGGTAGTGGCAGCATCATGCTGTGGGGGTGTTTTTCAGCTGCAGGGACAGGACGACTGGTTGCAATTGAAGGAAAGATGAATGCAGCCAAGTACATTGATATCCTGGACAAAAGTGTTTCCAGAGTGTTCACGACCTCAGAATTGGCCGAAGGTTCACCTTCCAACAAGACAATGATCCCAAGCACACAGCTAAAATAACGAAGGAGTGGTTTTAGAACAACTCTGTGAATGTTCTTGAATGGCCGACTTAAATCCAGTTGAGCATCTCTGGAGAGACCTGAAGATGGCTGTCCACCAACGTTCACCGTCCAACCTGACAGAACTGGAGAGGATCTGCAAGGAGGAATGGCAAAAGATCCCCAAATCCAGGTGTGAATTCCCAAGAAGACTCATGGCTGTATTGGCTCAAAAAGGTGCTTCTACTCAATACTGAGCAAAGGGTCTGAATACTTATGGCCATGTGATATTTCAGTGTTTATTTGGTAATAAATCTGCAAAAATGTCTACAAGTCTGTGTTTTTCTGACAATATTGGGTGCTGTGTGTGCATGAACGAGGAAAGAAATGAAATTAATTGATTTTAGCAAATGGCTGCAAATGACAAAGGGTGAAAAATGTAAGGGGGTCTGAATACTTTCCGAACCCACTGTATATGGTCCCAGTGGGACCTTGCGCACACACTCATACAAGTAGGCAGACAGACACACTCATGCACGCAAGGAATTCCATAAAGCCTGACTATATAAGACTCATTCATCTTCATATCGACACATTTACATTTACATTTTTGGCATTTAGCAGACGCCTTTATCCAATGCGATTTACAACAAATAAATGTGTCTAAGTAAGTGAATCCATCATAGCAGGAAAAAATAATCTATGCTCAGGCCAGGCGCCATTGGCAGTCATAATGCTGATGATGCAAGAAGTCTGTCAGCCACTGTCCAGGAGCAGATGAGAGACTTTGGGGGTAGCTAAGAGGTCATCATTAAGTACACTAAGATCAATAGCCGTGGTCCCCTCATAATGACTTTGTCTTAGACAGAGGTATGTCTAGCCTGCAAACTGCGACACTTCAAATGAATGTGCAATAACACTATGTGCAATATGACAACCCTAGTCGTCTATCTGTACAGTATAGTATAGTGGATAGTGTACATAGCCTTTATGTATGTAAACCAGCTCCGTCCCTTCTTGTGTTTTTTTTAGTTTTTTTTTTCTTTCCTAGCACCAGGGGAGCCACCCCTCCTAAATGTCGTTGTTTGGTACCTGTACTGTAGCAATGACAATAAAGACCAATCATTCATACAGTTCAAGAGTGTGTTTAACAAAAGCCTTTGGGATTCCAATGTTAGTGTCAAACATATCACTTGGCAAGTGGTATAAGGCTATGTCCTCAATATTGACTTTGGTATGTTAAGAGTAATGGACCTATCACTAAGCCACGGCCCCTTTGAAAACTCGGACAAACAAACAACGCTTCACTGACTGACCGACCGTGACTGAATGACATTCAATGACTTACAATGGCGGGAGTTGGCACATTTCTGATTTCTGATTTACCACAGCAAGTAATAGACATGTTTTTTAAAGATGACAAGAATATTTAGTCTAGAAGCTTTTCACCATCAGATATTAGCCAGTTGTTTGTCCGAATTTTCTGCCTGTACTGACGTTTGCTGTGATATGATTGGACAATTACAATGTTGGGGGGGCGTGGCTTAGCGATAGGTCCATTTGGGTCGTGATGGTCATCCGAAGGTCATAGGTTAGGGTGGCAGAGGTGGCAGGTGTATTGACAAGCCACTCGTCCACAGTTATATTGACCTGGGTGGTGGTGGTTGTCATGGCAATGTTCCCGGTCAGCTGGCTGCCACAGAGTGCATTGTTCTGTTCTGGCACCAACCCATAATGCAACACTGTTTTCAACCTGTGGATGTTCTCAGTATCAGTAGTAAGGTTTAGAAGAAAATCAATCTCTTTAGCTTCTGCGTCTACATGGAGTAGGATTCCATTCATATCTAGAGGATCAATGGCGGAGCTAACTGTTGGGAGGAAGTCCCCCCCTGAGTGTATGTTCCATCTGCACATGGCCATCATCCTGTATGAGTCTGACCTCCATGAGCTCTTGGTAAATGGTAAATGGACTGCACTTATATAGCGGCTTTATCCAAAGCGCTTTACAACGGCCTCTCATTCACCCATTCACACACACATTCACACACCAATGGCGGCAAGCTACCATGCAAGGCGCCGGCCGGCCCGCTCACTGGGAGCAATTTGGGGTTCAGTGTCTTGCCCAAGGACACTTCGACATGTGGCCAGCCGGGGCTCGAACCGCCAATCTGCCAACCTTGCGATCATTAGACGGCGGCTCCACCTCCTGCGCCACAGCCGCCCCCTTAAGCTCTGGTTGAAAGGCTTTCCAGTTGGAGTCCATGTTATGAACTTCTGCACTCTGTTACCAAATACCAAAAAAACAAGGCACTTAACCCCTAATTGCTCCAGGGGCGCTGACTATGGCTGACCCTGTGCCTAGAGAAAAACATTTATTTAGCCCCAGTCACCAGACTCATAGGTATGTTAGGTGGCAACTGCATTACTCTAGTACAGGGGTAGGCAACCTTTTTGATATGAAGTGCCATTTTAAAATGTTCTTGTTAGTCAGTGTGCCAACCACAATATCAACATTAATTATGACTCGACATCAAACCAAACCAAACAGACCAACTGATCTGCAATTTTATTCCACAACATGAACAACAATTTTCAGCAAAGAGCTATGTATGCAAAGCCATGTATGCTAAATAAACAGGCCTAACAGTCAACTAACTGAAACTTGAACAAAATGACCAACATAACATCTAAGACAACTAAACGTTGTGATGCGTAGCACAACTTTAAGCAAATTGGAGCGCTCAATTTCTACCAAAGTTGCAATGCTGCTAACTGCGCTCCCTATGGTTATCATTTTAATAAGTAGGCCTAACTGGAGGGTGATTATACAAGGGTCTTACTTGTATGAATTATAATTTATATTTATATAATTATTTGGTTGTTACTTACATTTTATTATTTTATTCCAACCACAACAAACATTTTTTGGGGGTTGCAAAGAGCTATGTATGCAAAGCCATGTAAACAGTCCTAACAATCAATGTGATCCCTGGCCCTGTAACCTTTGCTCAACTCCATTATCTGGGGGTGGTACTTGGTCACTTTAAGTAACATGGCATGTCATTCACATCTACAGGCTAAACACCGTCGCATCTTTCAAACCAGCGGTCTGCTGCGCTTTCACGTTTTCTGCCATTTCTCCTATTCTTCGTTCCACACTTCTGGCTGACACTGGGATGTCTTTTATTCTTGATTTTATTGTGTCTTTGTTTGATAAGCCTTCAAACAAAACATCTGAGCTACAGAGGAAAGCCTCCTTAATATATTCTCCATCAGTGAATGGCTTTCCACGTTTCGCAATGCAATGAGCAATGAGCAATGCGAAAGCTTGCTTCAGTTGCGTGATTTTTAGCAGTGGCAAATGCTTTAAAGGTGCTGGCCTGCTTCCCATACCTTGACACAGCACGTCTTATTGATTCGGCCTTGTCTGTTTCATCCTTGAACGACTTCTGATGTTTGGTCTCATAATCATGCCGTTTAACGCTTGAAGTTCGGCAAACAACATTTTCGTGACAAAGGACACATACAGCACGGTCTTTCTGGGACACAAAACCCCACTCTTATTATATATTATTATTATATTGTTATGTGTGCTTAACAGTAACACTTGTATCGAATCGAATTCAGAATTTTACTTCTGCGCCAGAATACGGCTCTCGTGGAGTGGATGAGAGACTAGGGCTGCATTCGTAAATTCGCCCTGAGAGCGCCGGAGCGTCCCCGAGACTGCCTCTAGTCCAATCAAATTACTTGGTCCCATTATGACGTTGAACCCAGTGTGCGCGAATTTACGAACGCGGCCAACATAAAATACAATAAAAACATTCTCCCATTCTCGCACTTATTGCTTGCGTGCCACTGTTTAAGCTGTCGCGTGCCACTGCTGGCACGCGTGCCATAGGTTGCCGACCCCTGCTCTAGTACCTTACCCCCTGGGATCTGGTGATAAGACTGAGCAGCCTCAGAATGTGTGTATCAAATCAAATCAAATCAAATTTTATTTGTATAGCGCATTTCTTACAATATGCAACTCAATGCGCTTCACACAATGAACATTCTCAGTCAATGAACATTCTCAGTCAATCAATCAATCAATCAGTACTGACAGAGCCGCAAGCAGGCAAAAGTAAAAACCTGTACACTATGTAGCCAGGAAAATTCCCTTGCAGCCCTCTACACATAGAGCGACTACTAGCCAGTTTGCCTACCAGCACCCAGCGGTGGGCCCCCACACCCCCCCCCGGGGAGCCCCCGCCGCCCCACACACCCAGCCCGCCCCACCACCAGCACACCCGGCCCAGCCAAGCAAGCACAGACCATAAAGGCCCCGCACAAGGACGGCCAAGCAGGTGCCCCGGCGGCGGAACAGACCAGGCACACGGGGCAGCCGGGGGCCCCCAAGGGGAGGCCCAAGGACCACCGGCGCAAAGCAAGCAAGCAAGGGCGAAAAACCTGTACACCATGTATCCAGGAAAAGTTCCTTGCATATTATCGGCGTACACACTGTCCATAAATTTAGTGTTATATCTGCATCGTTCTGCATCCAGCATGGGCACAGGTCCTGCCAAAAGAGAATCTTAAGCGCAGTTATGATGCAACAACACAATAAAGATGACAGCAATACAACCTGATGGTGGTCCAGGTACATCCTGGTACCGGTTCCAATACTGCTCTAGGTGCTATTGGGAGCTGACAGTGCCTCATCAGCACCCAGATCCTTTTTCCTGTCAGCACAAATCTCAAAACACGAGTATGGTGTAATGGCCTAGTGATCCTAGTTCTATAATGTCCAATGTCTCCCTTAGTATCAAAAGGCGACATTGAATAAGTAGGTTTTGAGGTCTCGCTTAAACATTTCCTGAGTTTTAGACAACCTCAGGCCCTCAGGTAGGGTGTTCCACAATCTAGGAGCATATATGCTAAAAGCTGATCCTCCAAATCTCTTTGTCCTAGCCTCTGGCACTATTAGAAGTTCCGTGCCACTAGACCTTAGGAGTCTAGCTGGTGTGTATCTTATGAGCATGTCCACCATGTAATTGGGCGCATCGCAGTGGAGTGATTTATAGACTAGTAAAAGGATCTTAAAGTCTATTCTATAACTGACAGGGAGCCAGTGTAGTGATCTCAAGACAGGTGTGAAGTGCGCTCTTCGTTTGGTCCTAGTAAGGACACGAGCAGCAGCATTCTGAACCATTTGTAGTCTATTAATCATTTTTTTAGGGAGACCTGTCAGGAGAGCATTACAGTAATCTAGCCTACTAGTAACAAACGCATGCATTAATTTTTCGGTGTCTGCCTGGGAGAGAAATGATTGTACCTTAGTGATGTGTACTTATGTGTACGCACCAGTTGTCGAGAAACAACTGTGTGTGCGAGTCAAATGGATATTTTGTGTGTACGTACACCAGGCTATTTGTGTTACCTAATCAGCCTTTTTTTTATTTGTGAAAGTGTAGAGATGTTTCTCTGCTTCTGCAGGTCAAAACAGGGACACAGACCTACTCATATATTTTTTCCTCTCACGACATACTATAGGAGTTACAGGGTACACGTTTAGGTGTGTGAATCTTGATATCTATCTCAAATTCTTCCTCATGTGAGGCATTAAAGTAACACCATACTTTTCTTGTTGACAGATTGATCCAGAACTGGTGGACAAGACGGAGGCTTAGGCAAGAGCACGGTCCCCAGGCCAAGGCCAGCTTCCCACAGTGGGAGAAGGACTACAACCTCCAGCCTATGAATGCCTACGGACTGTTTGATGAATACCTGGAGATGAGTATGTGCCCTTTCACTCTTAGACCAGGGTTTAGTTAGATGGGCCCTTAAAGTAGTCTATGGATCAGGAAAGGCTGTTATCCACGGTTTATTTAAGATAACCTCTGCTGATTTAAGCCACTTCTAACAAAAAATGGGAGTTCAGAATTGCAAGGCCAAATCAATAAAAATTAACTATGACTTTGGTTTGAAGTTACTGAGATGGTTTGCCACATGTATTTTCTATTTGCTCCATTCGCTCGCATTTCTTGGAGGGGTTAGAAATGCCTAAAGTTAAAAAAAAAGTTAAATGGTAGTAGTGATTTAAAACAAACCAGAAAAATTATGGATTTAAGTCTCTCCTGGCCCATACAATGCACATCTTTTAATCTCGGAACCCAGAATCTCATCTCTCGATTGAGATCCTGGGGGTGTAAGAAGGGAACACTGGGAACAATGAAGTCTCCATCCCCTAATGTTTTTACTGTGACTTCACCTGCTCCACCTGAGCCACTCACAATGTCTCTCCCATTCCCGCCTGTGCCCTGTTTACAACCAACCTGCACACTTTCATTGTACAAAATGAAAACATGGAGTTAGCTGAAGTTGTTTTTCGTGCCATTACTTCACAGGTGAGCAGTGGGCAGCCCTGCAGGTCAGCAGGACAGTGAAGCATTTTCTCTTCTTTTTGCTCTGTACTCCCAACGTTTGGAATTTAAATGAATTTAACAATTATGATGAGTATATCATAATTATATATATTATTAAATGATAGATGATCTGCTTTTATTGGATGGTATTTGTGTACATATTGGTTTCACCTTTTAGAAACACTTTGTATACATACGGTAGTCCCCCTATGAAGATGGACTTGGCCAGTCGTGAACTTTCCACGTTTCGGCCCTGAAAATCTCCCTAGTTGTTATGGCAGTATGTTTTTGGTGGTTGTCTTACTGTATCATTAACCTCCATCCAATGAATTTGGAGGTATTTGCTTGTACTCGAGCAGGCAAATCTTTCTTCATCATCAATTAAAACAAGTTAGCCAGTTCTAGGGGCAGCTACTCATGCCCAAACCAGAACACCTAATAATGGCTTCTTTGACTTGCAGTGCCATCTCTTTGGTCCTCATGTTGACAGACACCAACAGCAGACTCCAAAGGCAAACGTACGGCCTAGATTCAATACTAGACATTGACAGCTGTCTTATGTCTGCACAAATGATTTGATGCCTTGAAATAGGGGGACTATGTATACAAAGTATTGTCAGTTCTATGTACACACATACCGTCAAATAAAAGCTGAAAATATCTACTTTAACCACATAGTAATCGTGCGTTTCAAATCCATAATTCAGACCTTAAACGAGAAAAGATGCTTCACTGTCCCATTACTTATGTGCAGGGCATTGTATCCAATACTCTATATGAAAGAACATTCTGGTGGGAATCCCTGCTTCAAGCACTTCCTCACCTTATACATGTGAGCTGCATTGAGACAAAACTCCTCCGAAATTGAGAATAATGAAGTTCATATTCGGTACGTATTTGTATCTGTTTAAATCTCATTATCTGTGCACCTCCAAATATAGTATTCAGATTCGGGTACATCTCTGAGGGGTATGCATGCCATCAGCAGGGACTGGGGAGTTTGTCAGGATCAAGAGAGAGTTAGTAAGTTGGCTCAGTAATTCTGGGCTTCGAGAGGAGGAAGAGACTGCCTGATCAACACACTGTTAGGATTCTAGTTGTGTAATATATTATGCCTGACTACTTTCTTAACCTATGTGATTTTGTGTCAGTTTTACAGTTTGGCTTCACCACCATATTTGTGGCAGCTTTCCCCCTAGCCCCACTTCTGGCCCTACTCAACAACCTCATCGAAATACGCTTGGACGCCTACAAGTTTGTTACACAGTGGAGGCGACCCTTACCCTCTCAAGCCAAAGACATAGGTAGCTAAAGATTACCCAACTGGATATCCTCTATACTGCATATCATACAAAGATTACATTCAGAGTATATTGTAGATACCTTTTTATTAAGCCAAGAATTAAGCCAAGTGCTATAAATAGGCTTGATTGAGGTGTTGAGCAGCACCTTTGACGAGTTCACACGATGTTAGACAAATAAAAGAAGAAAAACTTTACTGAGGAGGATAATAAGACTGCAGGAGCTTCCATACACAATATGCAGCGTCTGAAGGAGGGATGAAGAATCTACCTTGTTGGGTGTTTGAGGGGTGTCCCTCCGGAGCTGTCAAGGCAACGCCATCTCCCCTTCAGCATGCCTATAGCGCGCTCCACACCGGAGCCTAATGGCATATAAAGGAAGACTGAAATACAATCATAAACATCAGTTCCCTTTAAATCTTGAATTAAACAAATTTTCTCGGCTGATAACAACATTGTCAATTTTATTACGAGCCACTTTCACTTCGCATGAATTACAGTTAAGTAGGCATTAACGTGTTCGAGTGCGGCTCACATGCCTGTAATAACTCCGCATAACCAGTAAGTAATGTGCGTACGTCAAGTCAAGACCTGACGTAGAGCTACGATTGTTTCCACAGTCAAATTGACTCACGTTGACATTTTATAAATGGTGGTTTATTTATAAAACGTGGTTTTCTATGTACGCCACGGGTAAGATCAAATTTGATCCAAAGTACTTTCTATAAATGAGGCCCCTGATATGTATTTTGGTCCGAGACCATTTTGTGATTTGTTCAATTCTCTGAGAGAGTAGCCAGTGTAGAGGTCTCAGGATTTGTGTAATGTGTTCAAACGTCTTTCAACCCTGACTTTTAATGACTTTGATGTAAAAGTAAAACATGTTGGGGACAGTTTGATTCTGTAGGGGATGTTCTGAATACCTGTCTTGTATTTCCATGTAGGGATCTGGTATGGTATCCTGGAAGGCATTGGAATTCTCTCCGTCATCACCAACGCCTTTGTCATCGCCGTCACCTCTGACTTCATTCCCCGCCTTGTCTACGCATACAAGTACGGCCCCTGTGCTGGCCAGGGCCATGCTGGGGAGAGGTGAGACAGAAGTCTTACAGTGTCTTCGGAAAGTATTCAGACCCCTTCACTTTTTCCACATTTTGTTGTGCTATAGATTCAATTTAAAATGGATTCAATTAAAAATAATTTGCCATCAATCCACACACAATACCCCAGAATGACAAAGAAAAACCCGTTTTTTGAAAGTCAGTAAAACGTATTAAAAAATGTAAATACATAAATACCTCATGTACATAAGTATTCAGACCCTTTGCTATAACACTCTTAAAATGAGCTAAAATGCAAAAAAAAAGTAATCACTCAAGTTGAATTGATTATTTCTGTATTTCAATTTGAATACAGTTACTGAAATTTCAAGATTTGTTTTCACTTTGTCTTTCTGGGGTATTGTGTGTGGACTGATGGCAAATTCTTTTCATTAATTGAATCTATTTTAAATGTGAGTCTATAACAAACAAAATGTGGGAAAAGTGAAGGGGTCTGAATACTTTCCGAAGGCACTGTATGTCCCCCCAGAAGAGCACAGCGTTGTCTGGTGAAACCGTCACAAAATAAAAACATGTTCTTATTCACCCAGGTGCATGCTTGGATACGTGAATGCCAGTCTGTCTATATTCAGAGTGTCTGACTTTGAGGACAAGTCAGAGCCCAGGTCCAATGGAACAGACATGTTTGGAGAACCAGTGAAATACTGCAGGTATCTTTGGTGTCAAACAGAAGTAGGAGGATTATTTATTGACATGTTTTAGGTCCAATAGTCATATATATATATATATATATATACAGTTAATTTGTTTGATCCCCTCACCACCTTGCCATGACCTCTGACAATTACAAGTTGATTTGAGTTTATTGTACACCATAGGAACACCATAGGAACATGTATATCTGTGCAGAGGTACTGTTTTTACTGTGAGTTTGGGATATTCCTACATAGGGGATGAGTGTATTGGCCTTGTGGTTAACCCCATAGGTACCGTGACTACAGGGACCCACCAGACTCTGGAGAGCCGTACTCCTACACCCTGCAGTTCTGGCATGTCCTAGCAGCAAGGCTGGCCTTCATCATTGTGTTTGAGGTCAGTTTGGGACCTGTGCCTGATGGGATCATAATCAAATGTGACGGCAGCTGGTAAAAGGGGGAACAAGTCGCCAACCAATCCAAATGTTTGACTTTGTATGACTTTTATTCTAAAAAATGTAAATAAATGTCAACGTTGTTAAAAATCAATAACACGCTCGCTAGTCAAGCCAAAATATTGCAATGCAATGGATTCGGTGAGTAATCCCCACTACTACCTAGTTAACTATAACACTACTTTACATTGCTGGCAGGCTCACAAACCAAGCTGTGTTAGTTCGTCATTGATTTTCAACAACCTTGAAATGTTGACATTTTCCAGAATAAAAGTCCAAACATTTGGTCAGTTGCAACTGCTGTCACAAATGACAAAGTCATTGAAAGGCCAAGGTTCATGAAGACATGATTTGTTCTAAATTAATCTCATTCTGAATTTCTCCAACCAGACAATAAAAACGAATATTACAATAAAACAAATGTAATTAAAATATGCAATTAATATCAGCTCACATGCAGATATGAGCTACTGTTTCACAACAAGCCCACCCATAATAATCTCTCAATGCTGCTGTGGTGTCTACAATGGTGGTTGTATTTCTGAGGTGAAAGGGGGAACAAGTCAGCAACCAGCCAAATGTTCAGACTTTTATTCAGAAAAATGTAACTCACCAAATCCGTTGCATTGCAATATGTTGGCTTGACTAGCTAGTGTGTAGCTAGTGTGTCATTGATTTTCAACAACATTTCAGTAAAACAATGTGTTTTGAATCAATGCTAAATTATTTATTTCACCTTTAAAAAGAGCATTGTTTCAAAACATATTGTTTTACTGAAACATAGTTGAAAATCAGTGACACACTCGCTAGTCAAGCCAAAATATTGCAATGCAATGGATTTAGTGAGTAACTCTTTTAAGAATAAAAGTCCTAACATTTGGTCGGTTGCCGACTTGTTCCCCCTTTCACCAGCTGCAATGTCCTCCAATTTCAAAGCTGAAAAATAAATTAAATTAAATACATTTTAAAAGGCTACAGTAAACGGTACGTGCCTCACCTACTACCACATTAACATTGTTTACTTCACGCTGGTTTCAGGCACACTTTTCCATGTTGAATACCAGAGTTCTGATTGGACCATTGACAATGCGTGAGCTTAGAATGATAATGTTCTATCTCCGTTTAGGGCAGTTCAGAGATATTGAGCATCAAAGTGTTTACATTCCATTATGTTTTGTGAGATGGAACCTTTGTATTTTATAAATTACTAACTCAAAAATGTCAACATTTTAAAAAAATAACACCACACAGGCATTAATAAACACCTAATGGATCAGATTATGTAAAAAACTAAATTTTTACCAAAAATTGAGAGAACCATATAATTCTAACATCACGAATGTACTAAAATGAAAATGCCTGAGTAGACAGATAATCAAAAGATACATTATTAGGACTATGCACACAAACTAGCGATGCCAATATGTTGTGGGACTTTTGGGGTAAATAATTTATTCTCAAATATAAAAAAGCTCCCTCACCAGGGATCGATGAGCAACACAAGTTTGGGGTCCCGCCCTCGCCATCCAATCAGCCTTAAGGATTAACTCATTAATACTGTACTGGGCTCCGGGCCATGATCTGGTATAGTTATCAGACCAATCCTTGTGGACTAAGAGTTGGGGCATTACTAGGAACGTCAATTAGTTTTTAATTGTTTTCCATTTAACACTTAATCAGCCATGTGAGTAAAGAAAAGTGTTATATCTTTGCACTCGATCAAATTTCAGGACCCTCCTTTCATGAGTTTTTCTAGATATGCGTTCTACCACCCAGTATCCTTACATTTTCTAAATCACATCAGGATAAGCTGGTGTGAAGCTATTTTGCCGTTTTTCTGTGTAGGAAGCAGGCTAATTTACAAGCGGCCAACTAGTGGTCGTTGTGTGTAAATAGCAGCTCCGCACTGTAAAAGAGGGGGTCATTTGATCTCTTATAGTAGGTAAAAAGGCACGGCTGTTCTAGTGTTAATACTGTACTGGGCTCCGGCTCATGATCTGGTATAGTTATCAGACCAATCATTGTGGACTAAGAGTTGGGGCATTTACTAGGAACGTCAATTTAGTGTTTTCCATTTAAGAGCAAGTGTCTGTGGTTTGTTTTCACAGCACATGGTTTTCACCATCAAGAACCTGATTGCATACCTGATCCCAGACTTACCAAAGGACCTCCGGGACCGCATGCGCAGGGAGAAGTACCTGATCCAGGAGATGATGTACGAGGCGGAGCTCGAGAGACTGCAGAAGGAAAAGAACGCAAGAAAGAAAAACAATAGGGCCCATCATAATGAGTGGCCCTGAATGCAACAAACAGGTAACTACAACTACTGGACAGCATACTCGAACTCTGCGACTAACTTGTTCCAACTGTGTTCTTATTCTTTAAGTGATAAAACATTTTCATCTGTGTGTACATGTCATGGTACTGACAGTGTCTCTGTGCTCCTCAGGTCATACTTGTGTCCATCTTTGCTGTGTTCTGTGGCGAACGACAGTGGGCCGGCTCCATGCATGCCAGGGACTGTCCTGCCTGTCTCCTGCTGAATCAAACCAGCGCCCCCTAGAGAAGGATCTGCAAAGTGCATTGAGCATGCTTCCAGTCATGGCATAGATAGATAGATAGATAGATACACTTTATTCACCCCCTGGGGAAATCATGCTACTGTACACAGAAAACAGTGATTTTATTGTTACATGTTATTATTGTTTTATTGTTAATAGTTTTCAATTCTCCCTTTTTCTTTTTCTTTTTATAATACTTTCTGAGAAACCCTGACCATGGGCATCATTGACCAGTATTGTTGAGGGGTCATAGAGGGTCATATAGGGGTCATAGTTTGGTAACACTTTCTATGAGGCACACACAAACGGTGCATAATTATTGGGACAGTAAAGCATTTTTTAAAATTATGTAAGTAGGTAAAATGTTGGATTTGAAATCAAACAATTTATATAAGGTTAAAGTATAGATTTGCTACTTTTATTTGAGGGTAACACTAGAATAGCCGTGCCTGTTGTACCTACTATAAGAGCTGCCTCGGGGGTCAAATGACCCTAGTCTTTAGAATGGGAAGCTGCTACTTACACACAACGACCACTAGTTGGCCGCTTGTAAATTAGCCTTCCTCCTACACAGAAAAACTGCAAAATAGCTTTATACTAGCTTATCCTGACGTGATTTTGAAAATGTAAGCATACTGGGTGGTAGAACGCACATATCTAGGAAAAGTCATGAAAGGAGGGTCCTAAAATTTGATTGAGTGCAAAGATATAAAACATTTGGGGGGGGGGGGGTTCTAATGTTAATGAGATTTCCAAACTGTTGTTTTTGGTAAGCCATGTTTTTTTGGCTATGTTTTTGTTATTGTTTTATGTCAGTTTCATAATCAGTGATACTTCTTTGGTCTGTTGACAGACACCAATAGCAGTAGCACTCTATTGCAAAAACGCAAAGCCTAGACAAGACAAGACTACACAGCTCTTTTACTGCACAATCAACACATCAGAGTAACCAGAAACACCTGTCAAGGGACTGTGTAAAAAGTGTTGTAGTTTCAAAATGGTGAAATCAATGTACACAAATACCCTCAAATAAAAGCTGACAATCTATACTTAATAATACTGATTGTTTGATTTCGAAATCCAAATGATTGGAGTATAGAGCTAAAAGAAGAAGATAGATTGTGTGGAAATGCATCCACCAGAAGGCGCATGGATTGACATTTTTACAGTACAACATTTTGCATGCAGAGTGACCAGAAAGTCGACACAGCTTGCACTGTACAGAGAGCAAGTGGAGAAAAACAAGTATTGTACTATAGATTTAATATTATAGATTTAATTAATTGTCCAAGGGTTTTTTGGTTGCCTCTCAAGATTCAAGATTCAAGATTGCTTTATTGTCTGTCACAGAGTGACAGAAATTCTCCTTTGACAGGCTTTGTGCAGTTCATGAATACGTTATCCACTTGTACAACATTCTTTGGATCAGTGGTAAGCAAGCAAGTAAGCTGTCATGTTGACATGCTGTTATTAATATTATTATGTAGGCTTTATAAAACTCACAGAAAATAACGGTAGGCCTAAAAAATACTGCAGCTACAATATGACTCGCTGGATACAGGTAGTAAGACAGTGGCAATATAATTAGTTTACAGTTCAACTGTTTACTGTTATTTTTTGTGCATCATGTCTCATAGTTGGCTACAAATGAATTGTGTCATATCATTGCTGTAAAGTTTGGGAATGGCGTGCTCAGCTATTGACAACTTTTTCGGGTGCAAGGTTATGCACTCAGTAGAACTAGACATTTTTCCACACTGTCCAAGGTCAAAGGAAAAATAACAACAATTAAAAATGAATTAAACAAAATGTCTGGATTATGTATTGAGATGTCTGTGTGGGTTCTATTATGTCAGTAATACCAAGAGGGAATTAAAAGTGAGGATCACAGAACATAAAAGCAATATCACAAATCGTGACAAGCCCCTAGCGCCCAGGCACTTCAATGAAGCAGGTGTTGTTTCTTAACTTAAGTAACTTGTTTGAGATAGATCACGAATAAACTTCTGAGTTTTAAGACTATTTATTAAACAAAGGTACAGTTTACAAGAACAGCTGATGCTGGTGGTGAAGAGGTGAAGAGAGGAGCTGGAATGACAAAGAGAGCGGGCTCAGCCCCCTGGCTGCCCTGTTTGTAACCAATAATATGTAAATACAGTTTAAAATAATAGCCTATCACATTTACTGTAGAGATGAGCCAGGTGTGGAAACTAGGCAGATCTACATGATGTCACTCTGGGCTAATGTTATTCCAGGTCAAAGGTTAGGGCAGATTCACAGGAAGTCATTCCTCAGATGACCATATAAGGACAGTCACTTCCTGAGGCAGTATCCTGAGCATATGGCCCCAAGACAAAAGGACATGCTATGTCATAAAACCCCCTTGTCAGGAGACTTTCTTACAGAGCCAAAAGCAAATAATACAGTTCATGCATGTGTGTGCTAAGTAAAATATACCACACAGGCCACAAGGTATGTTGGGTCTGTGAAAATTCTTGTTAGCTACTCTAAATACTTTGTTGTAGTCATCACACATTCTCTCATAGGCCCGATGCTTAGATAGCAACCAACAGGCGACAGCGCAGATAAGCAGGGGACGTTTTAGCAGTAATTTCATGTTTAGCGGTAAATAAGTCAGCTTTGATAACCCAATTACAGCAAATAATATGGCTAAATTCCAATATCCTAATAGAGAAAAATAAACCATGGGAAAAAAACAAGGGAATCGTTTTTATTACAGTTTTTCCCAATTGCTAAAACACAAAAGCCAATTCTCTAAACCAAATGACCAGTTCTCTAAACACATTTAATAAAACTAGCTCCCATTTGCCAAAACCATAAACACATTTCACATGAAGACACAATTCACAAAACACAATCCTCCTTTTCTCATAAATCTAAACACATTTTGTCTTGCTAAAACACAAGTTGCAAAAAAACTCTGCTCAAATTCTCAAATTAAAGCTCATGTGATGCAAAATGCTTGCCACAGTAGGCAAAATTTGAACACAATGAACACACCTGGCTTCATTCATTAAACATAACGACTCAAAATTTAAGACACTTGTTGCAAATGATTGTGGTGTGTGTGTGTGTGTGTGTGTGTGTGTGTGTGTGTGTGTGTGTGTGTGTGTGGTATAGTTCCATAAATAAATAAAAAAGTTTGCATTGAGTTGTGATACAGTACAGTATTGTACATGTTACGGTACATGTGGGAATACGGTAAATTTTTCAAACCTTTATTTAAAACTCGATAGGACAACAGTGCAACAACTTCGCGGCTGAACATTACTGTAGTAAAATTTCGGACATCATATGCCATTTAAAGGGGGGAAATAGATATCTAAAAATGCATGACTATCATGCTAAATCAGCCTTAAAATATGTAACGTTAGATATAACGTTAGACAGGGAGCGCAGATTTATTTTTATGCATGACTATCATACATGTGGGAAAACTAGGGTTAGGGTTAGGTGCTAGGGTGCTAGGGTTACAGTAAGGTTAGGGTTAGGATTAGGGGTAGGGTTAGGGTTAGGGTTAAGGTTACGGTTAGGGTTAGACATGCCAGCATGTACCAAGTCACCCTAGCACCTAACCCTAACCCTAGTTTTCCCACATGTACCGTATTCCCACATGTACCGTAACATTGAAGGAAGTTATACTATTTCAATTACTGTAACTCTCACCCACCCCTGTGGGTGAATGCGTACTTCAGAATGGTCAATAGATCCCTTTAGAAAGAAGTCGATTGTCCACACGTAAGATCAAGTTCGAATTACTGTACTGTAATGTCTTTTAGTTATATAGTAAAATTAGCCAAGCATTACAGTAAAACATTCATGAAGAACATATACATACTGTAAAAGGATATTTTCCAACAACATACATACTGTATTTTCTGTAGATTTACATACTGTTCATATGAAACACACAAATCTATGAATGCCCAATACTCTACAGTGATATATTCTGAGAACAGATACTGTAAGGTTTCTAATGTGCTTGGGCAGTTGTGAAAAAAAAGAACATTCTCACACACTGAACATTGTGTTTTCAGTTGTTTTGTTGTAGTCTGTAATGATGCTTATAGTGTTTACATTTTTGTAGGCTTTGAGCAGCTGTTTTGGTGTGAAAGTTTGAGTTTTGAAGAGAGAAGGTGTGGTTTTGTTTATGTAGCTTTAGAAAAGTGTGTTGTGTTTAGAGTTTTGGGAAAATGGAGGAATGTTTTGTGAAATGTGTTTTAGCAATTGAGAAAAACTGTGATTACATTGTGAACCAAGATGGTGAAATCATGTCACATAAGCAACTAACAAATCTCTATGGAGATGGAAGAGGTAAGTAGTTGTCTAAATAGCCACTACTGACTTCAGCTAACTGTAGCCACCCTTCTCCCTGCATTGCGGGTCAAAAGTGACCGAACTTCGTTTGTAGTCATAAATATTGTGTTTTTCATCCAATTGCCTCAAGACCTTAGGTTATCCTCCACACTAGGCCTCTGAACATGTACAATTGATGATCACCACTTGCATTGAATTTTGAGTGATTTATTCAACAGTGACACACCCATGATGTTTTCGGTCATAATTGACCGCCATAGGAAATGAATGGGTATGAGTATATTATGTTCATCCTGCAGATAGAAAACATCTCCACACAGACACACTCGCACAGACACACTCACACAGACACACTCACACACAGACACACACACACCATGTTGATGTTCTGTTATGGTCTTTTTTTGAATATTTCTTTTTCAATAAATGTTCATTGAGGAAAACAGTATCAGTGTCTTGTTTTATATTCTGACTGTTCAAATGAGATGTCAACCATCAAAGTTGGATAAGGGGATCCAGAGATATCACTGCAATACACTCCGGCCAACTTTGACCGAAAATAGTATGGGAAGGGGGATATGAAAGTACACAATGAAACACTGGCTTCTCCTGTATCAAATCAATACATCCCATACATCATTGGAACGGGGAGATTCTCAGCTACAACACTAACTAAAACATCTCCAATAAACACAGCCTACATGGCAAGCATTTTTATAATATACAGTAGTGTACAGTAAACACTATCTTTGAACTTACTGCAAAATTATAACATGAAATTCACCATCATGTCAACCATCATGTCAACCATCAAAATTGGATAAGGGGTTCCGGAGATATCACTGTGCAAAACACACCGGACAATTTTGACCGAGAAAGACATGAGGGTTTGAGTGAACGGGAGCAGTAGACAAAGTTAAACATCGCACGGCCAAATCAACTCAATTAACTTTCTGACTTGTTTGGTGTTTGGTTTACTTTGAGGTGATTTGGCCCAAGACATTTTTTTGTCGACTGCTCCATCTTTGTGTTAGCCATAGTTAAAGTTAGCTGAAGTTAGTGGTGGCTATTTAAACTATTTAAATTTCTCCTAGCCCATAGACTAGTTTCAGTGTAAGGAACCATCTGATTATAAGATGTAAAAGAGTGAATTATCCCTTTAAAATATTCCATATTCGAAGTGATCTGTAGTCATAGTTTACACTTCAGTAAGGCATGCTAATAGTGTCCACTGTGTCATTAAGAATGTGGGGGAGCATGGCGCGTTCTGGCCTGCAGAGAGAGCCAGACTGTTGGTGGGGGATGGATGACGATCTGATTACGGACAGGTGTCAGTAATCAGACTCGTTATCCAACCGGTCTTCTTAACCTGTGTGAGTTTGTTCCCCCGGCAGTGAGCAAGGCAGGGAGAACCTGCTACACGGAGAGAGAGAGAGAACATAATGTTCAACTTGTTGCTCTGGCAGAAGAACTTAAGGAGAGGGACAGAACACTGGACGGTCTGAAGGAACGAATGACTTCTCTCACTGAGTCTGAGCCACACAGGACTGACCATAGTCCACACACAGCAGTGAGCACCCATGACCGACAGCAGGATGATAACGTCTCTCTACCAGAGAGAGAAGAGTCCAGTAGCCAAACACAGCCAGATGGGCCCATCAGACCAGATAACCTCTCTCTACCAGAGAGAGAAGAGTCCAGTAGCCACACACAGCCAGATGGGCCCATCAGACCAGACGGCCCCACTGCAAAAGTAGACATTGTGATACTAATCGATTCAAATGGAAAATTCATTGATGAGAAAAGGCTTTTCCCCAGGCACAATGTGGTAAAGTTCCGCTGTCCAAACACAGAGGCAGCAATGGGTATGCTATCTGAGACTCGCCTTGGATCCCCAAGCCATATCCTAATCCACACAGGTACGAATGACCTTAGAGCGCAACAGGAGAGAGTGGCCCTGTCTCTTAGAGCTGTCGCCGAGAAGGCATGTCACACCTTCCCCAACTCTAAGATAGTGATGTCCACCCTGTTACCAAGGAAGGATTTCCACCCACAGATGATACAAAAAGTGAATGTCAGCATCTCCAGAGACTGTGAAATGTGGCCAAATGTCCACGTTGCCCACTACCCCTATATAACGGTGGACGATCTTTATGACCCGGTTCACCTCCACAAAGAAGCAGTTCCACTGTTTACCAAGACACTGAAAGATGTCACACTAAATCGACGATCAACACCCAACAGGAGGAGCAACATGGGAGTCTCGAACACTCAAACAACAGAGAGACCAGCCAACAGCATGCCGAGGAGAGCCTTCCAACACAGGCCCAAGCAGCAGCACCTACAACCACCACCACAGCACAGACGTCAGGACAACATCAGTCGTATGGATGAAAACCAGTCTGCACCCAGACCCAGGACCTCACCACCTCCAAGACATGTCGTACCACCACCTCCGCAGCAGCAGCAGCAGCAGCAGCAGCAGCAGCAGCCAGGCGGACTGTCCTATGCTGATGTGGTCCGAGGAGCAGCAGGCCCCGCCCACAGCGAACTGAGAACCATCCAGGACATGCTGAGCACTTTATGCTCTCATCTAATGGGCCACAACCAGCGGCAGTGGTCATTAAGCAGGTAATGCTTGTTCATGAAGTAAAAAAAAAAAAAAACATATCTAGGCTACATGCCAAGTTACATTGTAAATATGTCATGTTCTAGACTGTTACTTCTTTCTTCTCAACTTAAAATGTCAATTTGTTACAGTGTCAATGATACAATCGTTTAGCATATCAGTTTGGAATATTCAGGGTTTAAATTCTTATTTATTTGGTTTAAAAAGCAGAAATCTTGAATTTTTAGACAAGGTTACTGGTGTTGATATTGTTATTTTGCAGGAGACTTGGTGCAAAGGAGATGTCCCTACTGGGTGCCCTCCTAACTATAGAGAGATTATAGTCCCATCAACTAAACTAAATGGAGTCACCCAGGGCAGAGACTCTGGGGGGATGTTGATCTGGTATAAGTCACAACTAGCTGACTCTATAGAAATAAAGAAGAAAGGGAAAAATCACATTTGGTTAAAAATACAAAAAGATATAATTTCCAGCGAGAAAAGCATTTTTCTATGCGCAATTTATAATCCCCCAATAGAGTCTCCATATTTCAGTGAGGAGATTTTCTCCATCATAGAAGAAGAGATCAGTCATTTCCAGGCCCAGGGATCTGTGCTGATCATGGGAGATCTAAATTCTAGGACTGGTGAGGAGGTAGACTTTACTAGTACTGAAGGTGACAGTTACATCACTGGAGATAACCTTCTTTTTCCTAACCTTACCAACAGGAATAACTATGATAAAATCACAAACAAGAGTGGAAAACAAGTGCTGCAGATTTGTAGAGCGTTGGGCCTGTACATTGTCAATGGAAGGCTGCGAGGGGATTCTTTTGGACGGTATACGTATTGTTCAAGACTTGGAAGCAGCACCGTTGACTATGCTATAACAGATTTAGACCTAAACTCTTTGAGAGCCTTCACAGTAAAAGAACAATCACCTCTATCAGATCACTCCCAGATCACTTTATATCTAAAAAGGGCAGACACAGGTAATATATGTTCTCAGTCCTGTAATCTGTATAACATAAAGAGGAAATACAGATGGGCCCCAAACAGTCCGGAGCAGTACCAGAATGCTATGGTCAGTGAGTCAACACAGTCTCTTCTAGACTCCTTCTTGTCCCAGACTTACCCTCAGAATACTGAAGGTGTAGAGTGCTGTCTGGCACACATTAACCACATATTTGATCATTTGGCCTCATCCTCAAACTTAAAATGCAAAACAAAACAACAAAAGAAAACAAACAGGGAAAGGTGGTTTGATTTAGACTGTAAATCCATTAGGAAGACACTAAGAAATATCTCCAACCAAAAACACAGGAATCCAGAGAGTCAGGAGTTACGCCTTAGTTACTGTGACACTTTAAAGCAATATAAAAAAACACTGAGAACAAAAAAAGACCAATATTTACAAAACCAACTAGAATTAATTGAAGAGTCTCTGGGATCAAATAAATTCTGGGAAAACTGGAACTTATTTACCAAGAAACATAAAAATGAACAATCAATTCAAAATGGTGATACATGGAAAACACATTTTGGGGATCTTTATAGAAAACCTACAAAGAATGAAGCCCAAGAGCAGATCTCAGATAAATTGAAAACCTTTGAAAGAGTTATTAAGGACTATCAGACCCCACTGGATTTCCCAATCACTGAATTAGAATTGGAAGACAAACTAAAGGTTCTGCAGAACAAAAAAGCATGTGGGCCTGATGGCATCTTAAACGAGATGATAAAATATACCAATAGAAAATGTAAATTGGCCATTCTAAAGGTATTCAACTTGGTACTGAGTGTGGGTCATTTCCCTGAAAGCTGGAGTGAGGGGCTGATTACACCCATTTTCAAGAATGGAGACAAATTTGATCCAAACAACTACAGAGGTATCTGTGTAGGTAGTAACCTAGGGAAGTTATTTGGCAGCATTCTAAATTCAAGAATTATATATTTCCTCACAGAGCACAATGTCTTGTGCAAAAGTCAAATTGGATTCCTCCCAAATTATAGAACATCTGACCACATTTTCACCCTACACACACTAATAGATAAATACACAAATCAAAACAAAGGAACAATTCATGCATGCTTTGTCGATTTTCAGAAAGCTTTCGACTCAGTTTGGCATGAAGGTTTACTTTTTAAATTAATAGAAAGTGGAATAGGGGGAAAGTCATATGATGTCATTAAATCAATATATGAAAATAATAAATTGGCTGTTAAAATTGGTGATAAACACACAGACTTCTTCCCGCAAGGGAGAGGGGTGAAGCAAGGATGTAACCTCAGCCCCACCCTCTTCAATATATATATTAATGAACTGGCACGGTTATTAGAACAATCACCAGCACCTGGTCTCACCCTTACTGACACAGACATTAAATGTCTCTTTTATGCAGACGACCTAGTCATACTGTCCCCAACTAAAGAAGGTCTTCAGCAAAGCCTGAACATTCTTCATCAGTACTGTCAGACTTGGGCCCTGACAGTAAATATGAAGAAGACCAAAATTATGACCTTCCAAAAGCGATCACGGTTACAGAAGAATCAACCAGTGTTCAAAATAGGTGGGACCCAAATAGAACGGACAAATACCTATACATACCTAGGTTTACAAATTACTTCCACTGGGAATTTCTGTGCAGCTGTGAAGGAACTCAAAGACAAGGCAAAAAGGGCTTTTTATGCCATCAAGCGTTCAATTCAAATCCAAATTCCAATTAGGACATGGCTCAAAATATTTAAATCAGTTATAGAATCAATTGCATTGTATGGCAGTGAGGTATGGGGTCCCTTATTACAAAGTGATTGGGCAAAATGGGACAAAAACCCAGTTGAGATCCTGCATGCAGAGTTCTGCAAAACTATTATCAGGGTACAAAGAAAATGCCCAAACTCTGCATGCAGGGCTGAATTAGGCCAATATCCTTTACTGCTAAATATACAGAAAAGATCTATTAAATTCTGGAGCCATATTAAAAAGAGTGACCCTGCCTGTTACCATTATAAAGCCCTTGCCTGCCAAGAGTTGAACATCCAAAAGAGCCCCCTCAGTCAGCTGGTTCTGAAACTAGCTGACCTCTCACCTTCTGACATCACAAACCCCAGACAGCCTCAGTGCAGCTACACTATCACTCAGAAGATTAGACCTAACCAAATTATAACTAAAGAAAAAGATAAATACATCACATATTGGAACGAACTCACACAATCACAACACAAACTAGAAACATATTTGGCTCTAAACAGACAGTATACTGTGGCAGACTACCTAACCACAGTAACTGATAAAAACCTGAGAAAGACTTTGACAATGTACAGACTGAGCGATCATAGTCTGGCAATAGAGAAGGGCAGACACAGACAAACCTGGCTGCCCAGAGAGGAGAGGCTGTGCTGTCACTGTGATGACGGAGCTATAGAGACAGAGTTACACTTTTTAACACAATGTAAAAACTACACAAATATTAGAGAGGAGTTCTTCCCAAAATTTGAAACTAATTTCCCAGAATTCCGAACTATGACAGAAAGGGAAAGATTACCAGCCCTTCTGGGGGAACAGAAAGAATGTGCAGTTTTGGCTGCAAAATATGTCAATTCCTGTCACAAGAAAAGGGACAACCAGTAGGACATACAATATGCCATGTTTTATTCTCTGCACCACCTGCTTTATTTTATTTATATTATTTTTATTTATTTTTTCATGTCATTGATATTATGTTGTTATGTTGTTGTTCGTCATATCTGTGATTGTGCTTTGGCAACACTTGTAAAACGTCATGCCAATAAAGCCTGTTGAATTGAAATTGAATTGAATTGAGAGAGAGAGAGAGAGAGAGAGAGAGAGAGAGAGAGAGAGAGAGAGAGAGAGACTGCACCCCACGAGCGAGCAGATCCCCAAAGGGGAAGCTGACGCCGCAGCGATTATTATTATCTGCTTGTGTTTATTATTTTGAAACAGAATCCCGCCAGCACTTCAGTGACGTACGCTGCGCTTTGTAAGCGAAATAAACGCTCTGATTGAACCGTTCCTCTGTGTCGACCTCCCTCTGTGCCTAGAGACTCTTACAAAGAGCCTTAGTTATTGGGTTAGTGTTACAGATGTACTACCTAGCTCAGCTCTCTTAATAATACTGAACAGAACAAGCTGTTTTTGACCTTGATGGGGGGGCCTTGTTATCCAAAGGCTCCCTGGAGTCAACTCCATTACAAAGAACAATACTTCATCTCACAGTAGGTGCGTTTCCATAAAACATTCTGATTCGCATTTCGAGGTGATCGGCATCAGTTTGAGATGATTCGCATGAGAAGTTTCTCAAGGCCTTTGAGGATCCAATCACACACAGGGAGATACCTTCAGATACATTCACAGTCCAATATCAGTTCTCACAATTCCAAAGGTATCACTTTTAAAGTCCAGGCAGTGGATGTTTAATACATGGATGTTACTTGTCTGGCTTTAGTTCATAATGAGATATCTTTTATTTAATAAAACAATGACTATAGTTATGTAAAACAATAAATACCCCATTATTTCCTTACAGTGATACACAACTTCAGATACAAAATAACAAATAAGTGATACATGTAATCTCAGTCGGTTGTGAATTACCCAGAACATTGGGAATTCATAAATTGCTGCATTTCATTATATCCTATAATTTACCTTTTAGTTTCCTCTCTGTAAACGCTGTCTAAGCTGTATGGTAAATATTACAGTAATGTACGCCTACTTAAGGTCACTGGCAATAGTGGATAATATTCAACACAAAAACATACATTGCAGAATTGTGGAGTGCATAGAAACAATCCAGTTTCCGAGGTCATGAATGCACCGTGTCATAGGCCTATTGTATGTTAGGTTATAGGCTATTATTTTCCCTTCCCAATATTACCATCGATTGAAGAAGTGAAATGTACCTTTCAGGATGATATTAACGACCTTCTTAGGTTGTGCGTAAAGGCTCTCCTTTTTTTAGGTATGCATATTTTCCTGTATCTATAGTATACAATGTTTAAGATATTTATAACCTATCAAAGACATGCATGGTTGCATGATGTCATTAGTAATTAGCACATGAAATAGCTAGTTTGCCTCCTTGATCTCCTTGTCAAGTCCTCCGAACACTCCCATCTACTGCTCTGCCTATATTGGTGGAAAGCAGTGGCGGACTCAGGCTGTTTGAAGGGCAGGGGCGAAAAGAAAAAAAGGGCACCTACTGCACAACATGGGACCCCATCAGTTTAGACCATCGGAAGGGCAGCCAATAGGGCACATCCTCTAATTTCGCCACTCAAAAGGGCACTTTAGTGCAACGTTTTTCAACTGTGGGGGCACATGGTCAAGTTTAGACCATTGGAGTTGCACCAATAGGGCACGTCCTCTCCTTTTCGCCACTCAAAAGGGCATTTTTTTCCACTCAAAAGGGCACTTAAGAGAGACGTTTTTCAACCGTGGGGCACTAGGATGGGGCGGTCGCCCCCCCTGCCCCCCCCCCCCCCCCCGAGTCCGCCAGTGGTGGAAAGTCTGTGTTGGTCGGAGCAGAAGCAACTTGAGGGTGACACCAAATGACCAAAAAAGGTCTTTGCACAAGGTTTTCATTCTGCCACTATTTCGCGAAGCAGATTGAAGCCCGATGAGCTCAAAACAGAGCTCTCCATGTAAGATCGGATCGGTGCCACCCAACTAAAGACACAGCAACGTGGATTTATCGCGAAACCAAAGTGGTCTCACTAGGTTCCGAGGTTTAACACTAGAACAGCCACGAGGGGTCATTATGACCCCTGGGAGTAAAGAAACATGTTATCTCTTTGCACTCGATCAAATTTCAGGACCCTCCTTTCATGCCTTTTCCTAGATATGTGCGTTCTACCACCCAGTATATTTACTAAAGCTATTTTGCAGTTTTTCTGTGTAGGAGGCAGGCTAATTTACAAGCGACCAACTGTGGTCGTTGTGTGTAACTAGCAGCTCGAGCATTGTAAAGAGGCGGGTCATTTAGTAGGTAAAAAAGGCACGGCTGTTCTAGTGTTAAAAAAGAAAATGTAAAAAAGTAATATATATTTAAAATAAAAAAATAATAATGCAATCAATTGTTATTTGTCTAATGTGCTATCTGTATTTGAACCTGCTGGTGACAGCCGACACTCCGTAATGCGCATGGAGTGCTTCGCCAGAAGAGGTCAGTTACTATTGGTTACATGGTAGAAAACACTTAAGGCCAATGCACACGGCGTGCGATTTTGTCGTGTGCATTGGGCTTTACTCCACAAACTTTACATGTGAATCAGTATCACAGGTGCAATGTAAACCAGTCAACTGTCAGTTTTTTGGGAACATCCGCAAACCCTTGATGAATCTGCCCCGAGTGTGAGTGTGTGTGTGTGTGTGTGTGTGTGTGTGTGTGTGTGTGTGTGTGTGTGTGTGTGTGTGTGTGTGTGTGTGTGTGAGAGAGAGAGAGAGAGAGAGAGATACGTGAAATGCATACTGGCAATGACAACAACTTGGCTTAACTTCCTATTTCTACTCATAGGCCGTGTTCGAAATGGCATACTAGCATACTGCATACTACATACTCAATGGGGGGATTTGTCAGAAACAGTGAAGGTTTGATATCGTTTGCACCTCACGGCTATACGACTCCGCCGAATTCGTGAGCTGAGACGATAGCGCTGGGAGGGTGTTTTCATTTAATTTTCTTCAATACTTTTTTCCTGTTTCATTCCACTTTATTACACATAACTTTATTTACATATGGACTTTAATGTTTAGATTTTTTGTCTGGATTGTTTGAGTTAATACCAAAGTCTGGTGCAAATTTCACTTGAATAGATTTAGGCTACTGACAAAATGTTGATGTATTCAATACTTATTTCCCCCTCTGTATATTCCCAAAATGTGGCCAGTTTATCAAAATAACCCATTTATATCTGATCTGACCTTTGTTTTCCACTTCTGTAGGCTAACATTCGCTAGCTACGTTACCGTAGTTACCGGTAGATACCTTTACTGCGGGGTTCGACAGAAACATATTAGTTAAACAAGTTGTAACGATTTGGGGGCCAATATCTTTAGCTAGCTAAAGTAACTAGCTTACTATGTGGTTGTCTTAGAAGTTGGTAAAAGAACAGGATTAAAATAAATATATATGAGCAATAACATATAACAATAAAAAACCAACTTGTTACATCTGAAGCTACAATACTGGGACCATTCGTGACTGGGCTACAGGCAGTCAAATACTAGGCGAACGTGTGTGTAAGACACTAATAAACTTGGATTTTATGCATTTCAAGTGGCATCTTTCTAATCATGACGACGTAGACATGTCTAAGAATGCATTTCACCAAAATAGTACATTCCCAAAATAGTGAAAATACGCTCATCCGTGATCAGACTTAGCTGAGGTGCTGCAGCTGTAGAGTAGCAAAAACGAGTGCAAAAAAGCAGAAAAAGCACCCAAATCTGTAAAAATATATATATATTGCGAGCTTTCGTTCTCTTCAGGCAATCGCATCATGTAAAGCAGTATGACGAGTTTGTATGACGCAGTTTGATGAGACTGAAGAGACGCACAATGCATTCTGGGGAAGTATCCTCACGCCGCATACTCAGAAATGTTGGAGGATTTAGTATACATCCGGGCATTTCTCACGTATACACATTTCACATACTATGCAGTGTGAACGCACTACATACTCAAATCTACATCATACATAGTATGAATAGTTACGCTAGTATGCTATTCCGAACACAGCCACACACTATGGCAAATGCATCATCAACGCAATATTTTTAGATTCATGATTAAACGGTAAGTGACACCATGAATTGCATAATGGAACACTTTGCAGCTATATCGTGGCTGAAAGCTTTGTGACGTATGCTGCCTCCCAGATTGACGCCAAACCAGATTGTAAAGCTTTGACAACGTTGCAGGTAAGCAGATACGATGTTGACACCAGCCCATAAAAACCTCAACCAAACTGATCCAGAAGCAGTTGTGCTGTGGGGGACCATACTGAACCATACACCATTTCAAATACAGTTTGCCAAAAGGGCCATTATAGTTCTCTGGAGCATAGCTGCATAGCTGAATATCTGCTCTCCTGACCGAGCATGACTTTCCCAATAGCTTTGTAGCACTAAGACTATCTTAACCTCCATTGCCTATGAATGGATTTAAGATGATTTCAATGCTACGAATCATTCAGGAACCCTATCGTTAAACGTATTGTTATTGTTGTTCATTATTGTTAAGTTGTAAACCAGCTAAATCCTAACAGAATAAGGCAGTGTAGTATATTTTTACTATGAAGTGTATAATAATGGGCCTGTATTCTTGCTTTTGGCTCTGTAAGATTCTACTGAAAATGGGGGTTTTATGACAGCTTGTAAACACACACACACACACACACACACACACACACACACACACACACACACACACACACACACACACCCTTTTTTAGCCAGATGACCAAACACACACACACACACACACACACACACACACACACACACACACTGACCATGACCATATAAGGATAAAGAACGGGGGAAAGGCTCATTATTGGCTAAAGAGGCTAGGAACAAGCTGTAGAATCTTCTTGACCAGACCTCTGTTTTTGGTTGGGCCAGGGGGGAAGGTATTTGCATATGAAAGGGTATAAATCCCCTGGGCAACAACTGTTCTGTCTCTTGACTTCCTGCGACCCCCGCCCAGATGACCTGATCTCTAGACCAGACGACCATATGCTGTGTAACCGCCTTGTTTGAATAAATAGTCTTAAACTGCTCAAGAACTATTCTTCATTTTTAGCAGCCAACAGATAACTTAATAGACAACAGCAGTAAGGTATGACCTTTCATCAGGTATGTGTGTGTGTGTGTGTGTGTGTGTGTGTGTGTGTGTGTGTGTGTGTGTGTGTGTGTGTGTGTGTGTGTGTGTGTGTGTGTGTGTGTGTGTGTGTGTGAAATACGGGTGACATTTTGACAGTGCAAAACCATGGAGCCGTTGTCAAACAAGACCCAATCACTTCAAATACCCATCATAGCACTTATTTTAAAACATATGGGCTACTAGTGTTCGATTTTAAAGGTATTATCAGCAATATGACATCATTCATTAACAATGGGGTGAAGATATCATAGAAGCAGGATACCACTATTCAGGATACTACTATTCACCATATTTTTGCATACCATTATTCACCTAAAACTATTTTGCTTTGAAGCTTACCCACATAGGGATGAGCCAATAGTGGAATTCTAAGAAGATTTTTGTTAGGTTGTCGTTTATGGCTAAATGTAGACAGTGTGTTAATGTTGTCATATTCCTGAGTTTACCTTTAAAAGCCTGAATAGAAAATAAAATAAGGTTGTACAGAGCAATGTTAAAGAGATACAGCTACTATTGGATGCAATACTATTTCTTTCTCTACTACTACTTTTTGCATTGTAAGGATTCCCTAGCCCTCTTGCCTCTATGGACAGTAACATGGTGTCTGTGGGTTTCACAGCCATCAGACATTTTGACTACTTTTTAAAAATCATTTTACAGGTATGTATTGCATGTTTGTATTGGTTAGGTTTGTCTGTATTGATACTTTGATGTAGAACTCTTTGGGTTCTACTGTACTCTACAATTATCTCTCTGAAGGACCTCATTTCTAATTAACCACCAGTCCCTCCAGTCAGACACCCATAGATACTATATATCATGAACAATACCTTTCACAATCCATCTGTCCACTCCTTGCAGATCTTTAAGAGAAGGAACAGAAAAGCTTATAGGAACTAGGAGGCCCACCTCTACAACATAACCATTTTAAACAGCGTCTTTGAGCCCTTTAGCTGTACGCTTCTGCAGGGCACACAGGTCAGTAAGCTGGGCCCCGCAGCCAACGTCCACAACGCAGTAGTCTGGTGAACACAGAGAAACCCTATAGTTGTATTCTAGAATACACTTTTATTCTTCTCGTGGAAAAAGTAAACGGGTAACTGTGGAACAACAGGGATGATGTAGATCCAATGGAAGTTCAAGGGACGAATCATCCAGAACAGAGTCCGACTGAAGCCTGGAAAAGGCTTCAAGTCAGCAACGGTGGCTTGTTGACTTTGGTGGTCAGACGTAGACGCCCTCGGGGTTCAGGCTGGATGAGACAGGGTTCTGGAGGGCGCGGAGGTCACTAGGGAGGAGGCGGGAGGAGCACTGGAGTTTCAGCGAGCCTAGGGGAGGAGGGAGGCAATGGAAAGAAGAATAGTCGGTGAATTAATCAATCAGTCACTCCATCAATATCTTTACGTCATCAAAAGTTAAACACAATAAATCGGCCCCTTGGTCTTAGTCTGAGTTTCTCTATCTGGGTATTCATATTAGGGGTGGGCATCGACGATCGATAATTGATCGATAAGGATCTTGGTCGATCACAAAATAAAACATTTGGTCGATCACAAAAAAAAAAAAAAAAAAAATCCCCATGGGCAGTTAAAAAAAACGGACATTGGTTGTATTAACATTGACCCCCCCCCCCCCAGGTTAATCAAACTGTGTTTCCTCCCTGTGGTCTGAAAACAGAAACATATGTGGTTGATGATTTAATTCCTGATGGCATAGTTGAGTCCTTCGGTGAGCTCAGAGAGACAGACAGCCTCCCTACAAACCACTAAAGGAGCAACGCTTTGTCTTTAACAAAAGTACAAGAGGTCATTCTGCGGGTATCTTGGACACAATAGTCCTTGATGAAGTCTGTGTCATAAAACATTGACATAACCAGCTAAATAAATAAAGTAAGTCAATCCACTAGAGGGCAGTAGTAACTCATATACCATGGTTATTGGGCTTGGAACAAAATTCAGTGGGTTTTGGTCAGGTCTGGCTTGATTTGTCTTCTTTTTATTTTATTTTACAGTTTCTTATAAATAGTGACACTTCTTTTTTTGGGGGGCAGTCTCACTCTTTTATTGTGATAGAGATAGTAGAGATTTTGACAGGAAGGATGGGTGAGAGAGAGAGAAGGGATGACATGCAGGACATGTCCACGGTCGGAATCGAACCGGGAACCCTGCGGTTACATGGTCGACGCTTAACCCGTTACGCCACCTAAGTGCCCCTGACACTTCTAATAATTGTGACATTGGTGTGAAAATGGGTCCCCTATGGTGATCTCGCTAGGACGCTGCTTGTGTGTCAGTCTGCGTGTCCATTCAAAAACCTAGGGACCTAATCAAAACCAGTGACTCTAGTAGACCAGTAAAACAGCTGAGACACTTGTCTTACCTGTATTATCTTCCACTGTATCTGTCTGGGCTGGCAGCACGGAGACCTTGGTGCCCGTCTGCTGGATGAATTGCTGAAGGTTCACCTGTCTCAGCTCCTTGGTCAGCTGCTGCAGGTTCTGCTCTCTCTCCTGTTTCACACAATCAGTCAACCAACAAGTCATTTCATTGAGTGTCCCAGAGAAAGAGTTCTATAATGCATTCAAATGTTCTGTATAAAAAAGCTCAAATCTGTAATGATAAAACTTAGGGTTAGTTACTTTATTTTTTTCCTTCTCTTTATTTTATTTTACTTGTACTCTTTAGTTGTATCCTTGTAATACCTGACTATGTTGTATTTTGGGAATTGGAACTAAATCATACTAAACATGTATGCCTGGCAGCTTGTTTGTTTGTTTGTTTGTTTGTCTTGTGTATAAAACTGAAAATAAAATATTAAAAAACAACAGTACGGTAACTTGGTTTCCTGCGCGATATAAAAAAACAAACAATCTTAAAGTCTTAACGACTTAAGAAGTGAGTGAACATTTTGAAAATGTCAATTTAATAATAATTTAAAAAAAGTTCTGCTCTCCCCATTTCTCACCTGCAGCTTCTTGCTGGACTGTCCCAGGGAGCGCTCCAACGCTCTCCAGCTGCTCTCCAGCTGGGCCGTGTGTCGGGTCTGCAGGTCCAGCTCCTCCCTCACCTTCCCCACCTTGGCCTGGACCTCCTCCTCGTCGGCCCGCTGGCTGTGCTCCGCCTCCTGCTGCAGCTGCTCCTGCTCCAGCCCCGCCCCCAGGCCCTGGACGCGGGCCAGGTACTGGCCCAGCCGCGCCTCGCAGTCCTGCACACGGCCGCGCAGGTCCAGCAGCTGCTCCCGGAGCTGCCACTCGCTCTCCTGCTCCACCTGCAGCTCGTTGTGCCAGAACTCCTCCTCCTCCGTCTCCACCTCGTTCCTCCGCAGCTCCTGGTCCAGACGGAGGAGCTCTTCCTCTAGTCCACCGCTACTCTCGTCACCCCCGTCTCTGCCGACGCCACCGCCGCCGCCCTCTACGCTGCTCTCCCAGCCCCACAGCTCAGCCTCACAGCAGCAGAGCCTGTTCTCCAGGAGCTGGAGCTTGTCCTTCTGGAGACGCACCAGGCGAGCCAGCTCACAGGTGGGGCTGGGGGGCACGGCCGGCACGCCGCCACACCTGCTCGGGTTCAGAGCTCTCTGCTGCTTGGCTTTATGTGTAGGAGGAGATATGGATGGATGGATTGATGGATGGATGGATTAAGAACATTTAGTTTGACAACCAACTAAGGAATAATAGCCTTTCAAGACAATATATCAGTATTGTAATTAGGATTGGACGGTTTTACGGTTAAACCGAAAACCAAAAACCAGGGTTTCTAAACATGGGAAAGGTTTTTACCAAAACTGTCATAAAACTAGACTTTTAAATGTGTTATTATTATTTTTAATATTTAATCACAACGTCATAAATTGTTACATATAATAAACGGCATAAAAGTGTGTGGTTGAAGATGCTATGGAAGTGATTTTTTAAACAATGTCAATAAATGAACTGTCTAAAAAGACGTGTCACATGACAGCTTTTCCTCAGAACGGAGAATTAGGGAACAGTGTTGCCTGATTGGGCGTATTCCCGCCCAATTGGACTACCGGTACTTATGATCACACTGGGCAGTTTTTAGACAGTGGTTGGGCTGGAAACCAATCCCATCTGGCAACACTGTTAGGGAAGCGAGATACTCCCTTAAAAAGCCTTACGGACTAAACAGACTAGTCTTGATGCAACTTTCATGCCCCCTGTGACGGGGTACATTGCAGACCGCTACACACCGCTACGGTCTGCAGGATAAAATACAAATTGTTTTTGGTAGCACATATGCCTGAAGAAGGCCTATGAAAGACCGAAAGCTCGCGCAATAACGTCGCCTTGGATGAAGGATCACATGGAAGGAGATTAATAAGGGATCATCGGAGAAAAATCACGGAACCTGTCAACATATTGCTTCCGCTTCCATTGCTATGCCGATGACATCCAACTCTACCTCTCCTCCAAAACCATCTCTATGGGCAGAGATATGTGCCACTAGAAACTGAATTTGAATTACTGACATTTGAATTTGAATTGCTCAATTTGAATACTTAAATGGAAAAAAAGTAATTTGAATCACATCATTTGAATGTGTATTGTTTAACTTGAATAACTGAATTGAAAAACTGAATCTGAGTAGCATAATTTGAAACTGAATTTATTTGCTTTCACAATTCAAATGCGCTGCCACACAAATACAAATCCTAAAATTGTCAGACATCCGGATCCTTCAGGAAGAGCAATCGAGCGCTGATTGACCTAACTCCTTTTCGACCAATCAGCACCTTTCATTAACGTACCCAAGGAAGTTTAAAGAACGCACTCCCAGTGTTGCCAACTTGTCGACTTTATCGCTATATCTGGCGACTTTCCAGAGCCCCTTGGCGACTTAATTAGTCAAAAGCGACCAGCGACAAATCAAGCTACTTTTCCTGGTCATTTGGGGAATTACTGTAAAGCATCTAACATATCCCGTGTTCCGCGGTTCACGTTACAACCGAGCTCAGGAGAGACGAGTAGACCTACAGTCTCCCTGGAGAGACCCTGGTGACGCGAGGTTAGCCTACAGCGAGGGTTGCCGTCTTCTCCTCTCCCTCAACACTCACTCACGCAGCCAGTCTGATAGCAGCCTCGCGGGAGCGTACCGTTGTTCCCCGGGTCCTCGGGAGGGGGTGGGTGCGCTTAGCCTCACTTCCCGGGGTGCTATCGTCGAAAACGACACCTCAGTATGTATAGTATATATTTGTGAAACTATGAAGTATTTACAGTGTGTTGCGACTGTGCTTCCGGTGTTTTCGACACAAATGTATTGTAGTAATATAATAGGGCTCCATTCTTTGAAATTGGCGGCTCAACTATGTCATTTTGAATCCCGGTTAACCGAGAAACTGCGGTTATTTTCGTCAACGGTTTCTCAGTTTAAAAAAAAAAAATGGAAACCGTCCATCCCTAATTGTAATTAATAAGATAAAACATGAAATAAAAAAACACAGAAAAAAAACACTTTCAACAAGGCCAAAGAGCTCCAGTCCATGTACGTACCTTCTGTGTCCCGGGCCTTCCCGAAGATGTCTCGCAGCCCCTTCGTCCCGCTGGTGAAGGTGAGCGACTTACGCTTGGGCTCCCTGCGCTTGAGGGACCGGTCAGCGGCTGACGGCCGTAGCTTTGACAGAGGGGGCAGGCTCTGGCGGTAGAGGCCGAGCTCAGGGACGCAAGTTGAACCGCCACCGGGCCGTTCGCTGAGGGAGGGACCGGTCCGCTGCAGAACCAGCTGCACGTCACTGGCATACTGGCCCCACTTGTTGAGGGACACCACAGGGTTCTCCCCTGGGGCCAAATGACGTTCTGTCTCTCTCCATCTCTCGATCAAGGTGTATCTGCCAGTGCGCCCTGTGAAAAAGGGAGGAGGGGCTAAAGATCAGATTTAACAGGACTGGAATTGATAGATTTGCATAGCAACTGTGTAATGTGTATTGAACCGACAAACTATCCGCCCTGAACATTTTAAAATAGAAAGCGCATTGTTTTTCTTTTTAAACCACAACATTTTAGCTTTTTAAACCATAACACTGTTTTTTATTATTATTTTTAAATGACTGGACTTTTTAAATAGGCACTACATTTTATAAACACTGCTATGTCTGTCTGTTTTTATTGTATGTATTAATGTATGTGACCTATGTGTGTTTTTAATGTGGAACTGTATTCTTGAGCTGCACTTCTGCCTGTCGAAGGAGAATTTCTGTCACTGTGTGACAGACAATAAAGCTATCTTGAAGCTTGAATCTATAAGCCTAGTTTGAAGTATGATGTTCTATTTGCAGCTCAGGTTTTCTCAAGGCTCTGCGGAACACTCTCCCACGAGATAACATTGGGGAGGACAGCGCTGGCATCTAACTCTGCACTCAGACAGAGAGATTGTGTTCTGTTCACTATGTTGTATCTTTCCTTCAAGGGTCGCTTGGGACGGGGTGGCGTTTTCATGGGGGTATATTAAGAGAGCTGTGACTCTCATTCTTTGTGTGTTCAGCTGATGCATTCTCTGATTAAACAATTGGAACTTCACTTAGGGTTTTTGGACTCTTTGTTTGTTAAAAGGCTAACTTTTATCTTCTAATAATCGTAGTTTTATCAGAGTGCAGCAGCTTTCCAGTGACTCAACAGTGTTTCTGCCTTCCAGTCTTTTGTCTTACCCAGGCAAGGTTCTCCTCTCCTGCAGTTAGACACACAGCCCCAACCCCTTATCTGAACCCAACCTCAGCAAAGAGCAGAGAACCCATTCCGTTCCACAACTGACATAGTTTGTCATGTGGGTTTGACTTAACACTAACACACGGTGACCCCTGTGAGTAAAAAAAAAGAATTCCATCTTTGCAGTCGATCCAATTTCAGGACCCTCCTTTCATGATTTTTCCTCGATATGTGCGTTCTACCACCCCAGTATCCTTACATTTTCAAAATCACTTCAGGATAAGATAGTATAAAGCTGTTTTTCTGTGTAGGAGGCAGGCTAAAAAAGAAGAAGCGCCCTCTAGTTATCTCTGTGTGTAAATAGCAGATTGACATTCTAAAAAGGGGGTCTATTTGACTAGTAGGAAAAATAGGCACGGCTGTTTTAAGGAACGTTTTTCAAAATTGCTTTCAGGCTGGGGTTACAGGAAGGTTCAATACAATTCTAACCCCAAAATGTGTGTGTTTGTCCGTGTGTGTGTGTGTGTGTGTGTGTGTGTGTGTGTGTGTGTGTGTGTGTGTGTGTGTGCTCTGCTGTAGATAAGACCTACTACAAAGGCCACTGTTTGTCCGTCCCCCCCCCCCAGCAGGGAGCCACATTAAAAGAGCACATTCCCATCAGTCACTATAGCTGAATCTGGACGAAGGCCTTTCACATCAAAGATCCCTGGGCCAGACAAAAGCCTGGACATGTACAAAAGAGGCCGTGGGCCATAAGTCCTGCCCTGCTGTCAGAGTGAAAAGACACAAGCGTCTAACTCTCACAGACAAGCATCTGTGCACGGATCACAACGGAACAGTGTGCCAAAAAACCCTACCTAGTTTATTTATAAAAGTCGACAGAATTTCACTAGTGACTTCGCAAAACTGTTGGTATTGATCACTCTGATACAACTGATACTGGTAACTGATACATTCAATAGTGTGCGATGAATAAGTGAAGCGACAGAGGTCACAATGAGAGCAAAAAGGTATCGGGCCTCCGTAGACACAAGTATGGTGTTCGAATGAGTGCCTTAATATAATAATATACACCATTTAGGTGACACTTTTATCCAAAGCGACTTACATTGCAATGTAGTGCATACATTTCAATGTATAATGGTCCCGGCAGTAATCGAACCCACAACCTATGCGTTGTTAGTGCCATGCTAGCGCCATGCTCCACCAACTGAGCCAGAGAGGACCTCTTTACTTCACCTATGGCCTGGGCCAGCGCTATCACCACCTCCTGGCATGTGGTGAGCTCTGTGACGCCACACACGACCCGCTGCACCCCCTCCACCCACACCTTCAGCTCCATGCCTCTCATCTAGGGGGCCTCATTCCTCCACCACTCCAGAGGGCGCTGTTTGTACTCTCTCTAGCATCCTGCAGAAGAGAGAAAGAAAGAGTGATGTGCTGGACAGGATCAAACTTTGAGCAGTTGTCGGCCGGCGTCATTCAATACCTGTTGCATGATGGGGATAAAATTATGTCACACTTCGTGAGCTTAGAATGATAAGGTTCTATCTCCGTTTAGGGTAGTTCAGAGATATTGAGCGTCAAAGTTTTTACATTCCATTATGTTTTGTGAGATGGAACCTTTGTATTTGATTAATTACTAACTCAAAAATGTCAACTTTTAAAAAATAACACCACGCAGGCATTAATAAACACCTAATGGATCAGATTATGTAAAAAACTCAATTTTGACCAAAAAGGAGATAGAACCTTATAATTCTAACGTCACGACTTGCTAGAAAATGCAATGCTGCATGAGATTTACCAGAGTTGCGAGATCACGGCTCACCTGGTTTTCAGAGCGAGGCCGCTGTGGAGCTTCTGAGTCAATTCTCACAGGGAGCATAGAGCAGCATAGAGCAGCATGTGCCTTCAAGGCACTTTTCATGACCAATCATGAATGTTTTCTTTCACTTTTGCGTCTTAATATTGGTCATATTAGTGTCATTTAATATACTTAAACTTAAGTATATTTCAACTCAAGTATTACAGAAATATAACAACGTATATCTTTTCTTCACTTGGGGAAGTGTGCCTGTTAGAATGCAGTCCGTCTCTGAATTCATTTGTTTCTGCATCAAGTTCTGATTTAGAGACGAAATTGTTGAGAAGCGGTTACATTAACCAAATGCTATTTAATCAGAGAAGAAACTGTAGAGACTTTAAGCCTACGTGTTACACAACGCTCAGTCAGCTGTTTGAACAAGTCTGGATGGGAAAACTGAATGGGGGTTCACAGAATACATTTGGACCAAACCACTTTGCCTCTCTATTCAATAGAGTCTATTGTACCCAACACTTCTGCATGTCACCCTAATGATCCATCCATCTATCTGCAGGGTTCCCACACCTTCTGACACATCAAAGTCAAGCACCTTTCAAGGACTTTCAAGACTCAATTCCCTCAAATTCAAGGACCCAACACGGCATAGTTTGAGACAGATCTAGATGAGAATTTATATACCGGTAATAGGAACTATCCGCTCACAGACAACAATTAAAAAGAGGCTTTTGAATGTGTGAACACTAGATGGTCTCTTGCCTTCTCTACCACAGCACAGCAAAACTATATATTGTGAAATATGTGTAAAGTTACTGTGTTAAGTTAAGCAATACAGAGACTTATCTACTATAATTATGTAAAAAAAAAAAAAATATGAGAGAGAGAGAGAGGGGGGGGGGGATTCAAGCACTTTCAATGACCCATGTCTATTTTCAAAAACCTTTAAGGCCTTTCTTTTCTTTTCTCAAATTCGCAAACTTTCAAGGAAGGATTTCAAGGACCCGTGGGAACCCTGTATCTATCTATATATCTATTGTTTGAAGCAAGTTTTTTTGCCATTGGATGATTTGTGATTTGTAAACTATAATTTAGGATGTGCTAAATCTTGATAGTTTTTATTGTTATGGTTATGTGGTTAGGTTATAAATGCATGATTGAGAACAGCATTAGCAGTACACATTATCATTAGAGTATGGTTCTGTTCCAATGTGTTTCTATGTTCAAGGCCTCAGCCAAGCCTCAGCATTTTCATTTGGTAATGTAACAAGAAACGTTGCTTTGGCCCTTACGTCCTTACGTTAGGACTGACGAGCACGTTCACACTGCTGACAGAAGCACCTCAGCTGAAGGCTCATTACAACCCTGTCATGGACGTGACAGCAGGTCTCTTGGTGCTACAGTGCTAATCTGAACGAGGAGGGCTCCTAGGCTAATGCGCAGATGCAAATGGTTTTGTATCATTTTATACTGAGAAATGTAAGTCTCTCTACAGTTTGGCGAATCTAGCAGCACTCAAGGAAGGCCCATTTCCTTCCTGTAAGGGATGGGCCAAGATCTGTGGCGCAGTGAATAATTCTGACTATGGACAGGGCCCATAACTTGTGTAATCACAGATTTTTAAATATGATTGGTTCCCAAGAATAGTGACCTCATGACCAAGGACAGTTCTATAAATATGAGTCCCACCCATCATTGGGGGCTTTTTGCTTATTGGTCTGCTCATTTCTCTCTGCGCTCATGTAACTTTGCTTAATAAAAGGCCTCTTTGGAGACAATTGATCTAAGCTCTTTGTGCTTTATAAGTTTTACTAAATCTATTAAGAATCAATTATATCCCACAACAGTTTAACTCTCATTTTCCCCCAATTGGAAGAACAGTAATTATTTTTCCTGTCCTGTTCCTATAATTACACATAACACATAAAACACAACAGAAACTCAACTCATGTTGACTTATACTCACAGTCTACCCGTATTCCTGTCACCTGTGTCTACAGCAGCAAACCACGCCACTCTTGTCTCCAGACAATGCAGACTTGTTCCTTCTGCTGGAGAAGCAGAGTGATTTGTATCTGTAGACGGTTACTGCAGACTCCCTGGGCTCAAAGTGCTACAAACACTGTAAATGGGGATGTGCACAGGTGGGGCTGGTGGCCTTGTGGATAGTGAGTTGGACTGGTGATCAGAAGGTCATGAGTTCAAATCCGACCTGGGAACACCACCACTAGTGTACCCCTTGAGTAAGACACTTAACCCTAAATTACTCCAGGGAGACTGTCCCTGTCATCTCTAATTGTAAGTCGCTTTGGATAAAAGCGTTAAAATGTAAACAGCTCAGGGGGATGAGAGCGAGGCAGGCAGGGGATGTGTTTGGACGTATGGAGGGGGTGGTGGTATAGGGGAGGTGTGAGAGGGTGTCCTTTCCAGTAGATACAATAGGGGGGAACTCTAGCCCCGGAGTATCCAGCACCATATGATTCCATCAACAGGATCAAAAATGACAATGATGAGGACTTCATTTTAGAGACACATACTGTAGGAGTTTTGCTTTATCAAAAACCTAATAGAGCTGAGTTCCCTGCAAATTCTCCCTCTTTCTATGTTGTGTTTTCAAGATCTGTCTTGTGTTAAGTGTACATGAAATCACCCCTCCTCTAAGATTGATGCACACTTAATTGTGACCATTTCACAATAAAAGGTCAGATCTTCTTTAGCATTGATCCCCCAATTCTGGTGGGTCTCTACCGAGGGTCAGAGCATGTCCTGGGCATGACCCGTGGTCTCTGGCAGCTGAGGAACCACATGTTTTCCCATGAAGTATTCGGTTGTTAAGTCGTGACGTGTTTCCGGGTCCAAAGTTGGCTGAGGCGCTCTCTTCGAAATGCCTCAGTAATAATAATAATTCATTATATTTATATAGCGCTTTTCCGAGGCTCAAAGACACTGACAAATATGGGAAATACGGGAAAGTGCTGCGTCCCTTGTTGTATGAATAGATCCGAGTCTAAAAAAACGCTTTAGTACACTGGTACTCTGGTGCGGTTTGGACCCGGAAATGGCTAAACGTCACGTTTGACGTCAGACTTAACAACCGAATTGCATTGTCTGAGCTGGTCTGGCCTCCACTAAAAACCTGGAGCTAAACCTGGCTCCCTTTAACACACATCCTCTCCATGACATGGGGGATATGAAGGGGGAGGGAGAGCTATAGTTATCCATGAAAGGTTCACTGTTTTGTTTTCAAGCTTTACAAGGGGTGGGCGGGGGGGGGTTGGGGAGTTGAACCTAGTTGGTGCAGTTGTGTCACAAGATTAGATGTTTGAGGATATCATTCATAAATGTTAGTTGTTTTTTGGGCAACAACAAACAATAAATGTGCTGTTAAATAGTAAACAAATGCAGGTATATTGTCAGTGAGTTTTGGTCTGTAAAACAAAGATGAACAGAAGCGTTAGACTAATGATGAAATGTTAAAGGGGTACAAGGACGTGTTCAGAGGTTGGGGGGTTCCTGTAACAAGTTGCACACAAACAAAAGAGGAGGACCGTCCACATGGGCAGCACTGGCATGACTGGATGCAAACAATCCCTCACCATGGCAACCAGGCCCCAGCTTTGTTACGAGCCTAACACAGCTGACTGGACTTGTTGGCCTCAGCCTGGGAAACAGCCACCGGTAATTAGGAAACAATCCTGCTTTTCTGTTTCTGTCCCTTCTTTCTTTTTCCTTTCTAATTCTCTGTGGTCAGCGAAGGGCCACAAGTGGATTTGACTGGACTGGTACAAACAATTCATGTCACACCTAACCAGCGGTAATTACTTTTCCCCTCCAGTTTTCTTTCTGGAGAATGTTTTGTCCAAGCGATACAACATTTTGGACACACTTCTTACTTAAACCAGACCTTAAACCTTAAAGACTTAAACCTGGTCGCTACTAGCTTTGTTCTGCAGGATTGGTTGCATAGCATAGCAACCAAGCAGCTAATTATTTGAGCCACATTCATGGAACGGAACTCGAGCTGAAATTATCGTGAATTATCAAAACTAGTCTGAATTAGTTCTAATCGCCCTTCGTGGAACAGGGCCCAGGAACCTGCTGCAAACCAGTTTTAATTGAGTCAGGCCAGTCTAAATGTAACACATGTTAACATCTGTAATGTTACTTTTAATCTTTTCCTGTATAATATAGCCTACAGAAAGAAAGAAAGAAAGAAAGATCCAAGTAGATAATGTCATAGAACTGAAGGAGGGTTGTTGCATCTCCAGGCACACATCCGGCAGTCCTCCATGGTCCTTAAACATATATTAACCCCAAAAAGCTGTTAAAGAAAAGGAATATAGCTATCCATCTTGTCATGTTGCCCTTTTTTAAAATCAGGTGCATATATATATATATATGACAGCAGCTGGTGAAAGCAGGAACAAGTCGGCAACCGACCAAATGTTGTGGACATTTATTTTGAAAAATGTAAATAAATGTCAACGTTGTTGAAAATCAATGACACACTCGCTACTCAAGCCAAAATATTGCACTGCAATGGATTCGGTGAGTAACATTTTTCTGAATAAAAGTCTGAACATTTTGATTGGTTGCCGACTTCACTTGTTCCCGCTTTCACTAGCTGCTGTCACATGACTGATCATTATGCATGCCATACCATGTCAGGACGTCCAGAATAAATACAGATGACCTCATGGATGTAGTGGGGAATTTCTGCATCTCAGGCTGTCAGGGGCGTATCTGTTATCAATATTAGAGCACAAAATGGGCACATTGTAACACTCAATATGGTTTTAAAATGTGTTTAACCATAGCTTCCCCGCAGCCAAAAACAGAGACATAATAACATAACAGTGGGTGCATTCAAAAAAACGACCATGAATAAGAACACTAGCTAAAGCATTCTAGTAACAATTTCAGCTTAAACTGACTAGCTAGTTACGGTTAGCTCCATCATTGAAATCTATTTCTAAATCTGGCCATCACTGGATGTAGGCTGGATGTAGGCTAGTAGAACCAGAACCCTAGTAGGCAGGTCAAACCTTTTTTCATTATTAATACATTTCTGGGAAATAACATTTAAACTGAAAAACAATGATATATTTTGGTATTTAACAATAGTATTTGCATCGAAAACATATACATCTCAAGCTCACTCTAAAATGACCTTTTATATTAGGATTTTACACTACGCTTCCTGTTTTCTTCCTGTTCGCTGGGTAAGTTGCCCATTTTCATTACAACATTTTTTGTTATTCAACTGTTCAGTAATTCCGAGCGGTGGAGGAGGTTGAAATTCTGAGTGAAACTGTCTCACTCAAATGAATGGAAATGAAAGGAAATCGTTGACACTATTTAACATCCTCTTGGTGCAGAAGCCAAAACACCTTCCACTGCATCGCTCCTGGTGAGGAAATGTCAGCCTCAAAAGTTGAATTTAAGCAGCTTGGTAGAGACTAGAGAGGCCATAAGCCATTAACCCTGTAAGACTAAGCTTCTGGAGGGGCGAGGGAGTAGTAGTACACACAGGCAATCTGCCATGCGTTTTTACAAGTTATATCTCAGGAATTAAACTATATTTACTATACTTACTACTATATTTCTACAAAATAAAAAAGCAGGAATACAATAATTCCGTTTTTTTAACTACATAAACCATCGTTAGAGAGGATTCTGGAGGAGCCTGTCTTATTTAAACCTCGGACATTTAGGGTTAGACGTTTGGTTTGCTCTTGATTGTTGAAGTGAGTGGGATCGCCAGGGTGAGATCAAAAGCGCTCTCTGAGGCCTTCAGACAGAAGTATGAGTCTGGGAGGGGATTTAAAAAGATCTCCAAACAATTAGAAATCAGCCATTCCACTGTCCTGAAAATAGTTTACAAGCCTGGATTTTCCTTTAGCGACGTTAATGGAATTCCCCCCAGGCCCCAATGTTTCAAATATGTTTAGGTATCCTAATACATTTAAACGAGTGACAAAATATGCTCTTGTTTGCCAGTTAGTGCAATGATATTAAGGCTGTCCCCGACGACGTATTTACATCGCTTTACCCCGAAAGGAGTCCCTGGACACGAAATGACCGAAACATTGTCCCACGAGAGCAATAACGTTTTCGATTCTATTCAGTTTGTTTTCATCTTTATCCCATCACCACCCTAATTTTATGACATTATTATTTTTTATTAGTTATTATTATTCATTATATTATTATAACAAAAATAAACAATACAAAAATAAAAACGTAATATATGCACCTTCAGACACTCAAACTATTACAACACACAATTCGTCACATAACCTTGGGATATCAATCAATCAATCAATCAATAAACGTTCCATGCCGCAGTGAAGTTCTGTGTCGCTCTAAATGCCATCATCATCATCGTGGGAGCAGCGACATGTCCAGTCTAAAACATCTACTGTACCGACGGGTCAAGAACATACCTCTGTCCAGCCGCAGTGCTGGGGCTAAACACAGAAGAAACTCCCGTCGTTCTCCAGTCCCACAGTGCTTTGCCAATTGCTTGGAATTTGCTCTTGGATGAAAACTGCTAAGCCTGACTCCTTCACTGCATGTTATTGTTTGGATCCGTCAAACGGTTTAAAAGTAGTATCAACCTCGTAACCAAGGCTAGGCTATACATCATCAAAGTTTGCAGTGTGCGCTTGTTTAAAGAGCGCGTTCTAGGACACAGCGAGATGTGCTGCGCATCTTCTCAGTACACAAGCCTGGTAGTGGTGCACTCGATTACCTTCTCAGGACAAGCCTGTTAGTGGTGCACTCGATTACCTTCTCAGTACACAAGCAGCCTGTTAGTGGTGCACTCGATTACCTTCTCAGTACACAAGCCTGGTAGTGGTGCACTCGATTACCTTCTCAGTACACAAGCCTGTTAGTGGTGCACTCGATTACCGCCGGCGAGCCTGGACGTACGAGACGGGAGAGGAGGAGTTGAGTACTTGGCCGCTAAAACTCGAGCATCGGGAGCCGGGGAAGGTGAATCGTCACCAGTGAGAATTGTCAGCTTGATGTTCCACAAATCACAACAATTATTTCTCTAACCAATTCAAACAGTGTGAGGACACTGTCTCATTTGCTTCCGAGGATGTTAGGGTTGCTAAAGTGCACAGACCGTCTATGAGTTTCTCCTTCAATGCTTATCGTCACCATGTGCGTTTCTTTATTGTTTTACGAAGGACTCCTCCCGTCACAGCACCAACTTAGTAGTAGTAAGGAGCGGGTGGGGTGGTCCGGCGTGAAATCGAGAGCAAACTCCACCCACCGGAGAAAAGAAAGAAAAAAAAAATCCAGGCGAGAAAACGAGTGGACCCAATTACATTGTAACGGAACTGGGACACCGCAAGGCATTGTGGATCGGGTTAAAGCTGCAATGCACTTACCAATTGGAGCCACTGGGCCAGAAGCTCTCACTGAAAGTACTGACAAGCATCACTTTGATATAAGACATGACAATGACATTTTGATGACAGGGCAAATTGTCCTTTGTGTGTTTGGCACTATTATGATGAGCCTTTGAATGCCAGTATAATTAAATTCAATAACAAGTCTGAGACAAGTTACCCCCTGTCCATATGGATGATTAATTCTTGGCTTTGTTTCTTTCTTTCTATGTTTATTTCTTTTTTTGTAGGCCGTAGCAATAAAAAAAAAAGACTATGACAGAATCGCCTTCGACTTTAAGCCCCTCAAGGCCTCAACTGACGAAGATCCTTGGCTTACATGTCTGGGATAACCTGTCTGCAGTGGGCAGTAATGACAGGCTAGATAGCACCATCGCATCAAATGCGCTAATAGGCATTTACTGCAAGTGAAGGGCAATCAATATCTAATTTTGAAAAGTGTTTAATACAATGCACCCCTAAATAAGGTGCAACAATGCACCCCTAAATAAGGTGCAACAATGCACCCCTAAATAAGGTGCAACAATGCACCCCTAAATAAGGTGCATTGCATAAAAAATAAATGCACCACTTTTTAACCTTATATTAATTATCTCCAGCACCATACCAGTGTCTACATACAGTGCCCTCCATAATAAGAATAAGAATAATAACCTTTATGTGTATAGCACTTTTCCTGCAAACGTTGCAGCTCAAAGTGCTCCAATCATTATATAATCATAATTTAATTATTTAGTCATTTAAAGGCAATATTAAAAAGATGGTTTTTAGTCTTTACTTGAACATATGTGCTGAGGTTGCATCCCTAATGTAAACTGGCAGTAATATGCATTAACCACAGGTTGTCCCGCCACTTTGGGGGTCAGTCAGGCGCGTGTCCCCAAACTGTGACTACTGTGAGTAACAACCTTACCATAATCATTGCACTACTTTGAGAGGAATTCTTAATATTGTAACGATCCTGTATGAGGCCCCGTTAACAGCTCCTCCAAGGGAGTTAACTCTCTTGGTCTAATGGTTAGCGCGGCCGTCGGTTATGTGGGAGGTCGGGGTTCGACTCCTCTCCAAGACTTCTCCATCACAGTGGAGAACTCTACTGTAACCCCCTCCCTGACAGCCAAGAACCTTGGAGTGATCCTGGATAACCGACTATCCTGTGCGGAGAACATTGCAGCAACGGCTCGCTCCTGCAGATTCCTCCTCTACAACATCAGAAGGATACGACCATTCCTTACCAGAGAGGCAGCGCAACTCTTGACCCAGGCTCTGGTCATCTCCCGCCTGGATTACTGCAATGTACTCCTGGCTGGGCTCCCCGCTTCAGCCATTAGACCTCTGCAGCTCATCCAGAATGCTGCTGCCCGGCTGGTATTCAACCTCCCCAAATACTCGCATGTCACCCCTCTCCTTCGCACCCTGCACTGGCTCCCGATAGCAGCTCGCATCAGATTCAAGACCCTGGTGCTTGCATACCAGGCAGCTAAAGGGACAGCCCCTGCCTACCTGAAGGAAATGGTAACCCCCCAAACCCCTGCCCGCTCACTCCGTTCCTCCACCTCGGCTGGCCGACTGGCCCCACCTCCTCTACACAGCAGTCGGGCTGCCCGATCACGTCTCTTCACAACACTGGCTCCCCGCTGGTGGAATGAGCTCCCCACGTCTGTCAGAACGGCAGAGTCACTACCCATCTTCCGTCGTAGACTGAAGACCCATCTCTTCAGGTTACATCTTAACTGCTCCTCCTGAGACATCTTCTGACCCTCACCACTACGTCTCCTAAAGACACCCGCTTTCCCCTCTACTGTGTCCCTAAGAACTTCTATTGCCCCCCTTGTACTGTTTCTCAGTTTCTCCAGTAATATTTTTTTTTTAAAAGTTTTAGTAGAAGGCGATAATAGGGAGAAGGTTTTTCCTTCTATCAGTGGCCCCGGGCCCGAGCTAGAGTACTCTTCCTGCAACGAATAGTGGACTGCTGATTCACATGCTTAGTATTCAAATGTATTGATTGTAAGTCGCTTTGGAATAAGGCGTCTGCTAAATGCCAAAAATGTAAATGTAAATGTAAATGTAAAACACACACCCTAGTAGCTACATACAATGTGCAGTTTTTATTTTATTTTACAAACATCATTGGCAACAAACATACAGTTTAGGGGCAGGAGATGGGCACCTGCCCAATGGTAATTAGGTTTTGGGTTTGTTTTGGTGGAATTGGTGGTTTTTAGACTGTAGTTAGGCTGGAAATTGTCAATCCCATCTGGCAACCCTGTGCGGCTCGTTAGTCCGGGCGCGTGTCCCTCACTGTGAGTAACAACCATAATCTTGTAATCATTTTACCACTTTGCTGTAGATAAGTCTGTTGTTTGTTAGTTGGTTGAGTTGTTTAGAATTGAGACTGTTTAAATTTCTGAAGCTGTCATCTCTGTATTTTTAGAGGAAGCGCGCGAGAGATTCAGGAGCCTGACGCCTCTGATGGAGGTGTACTTGATCCTTCCTGTGAGCACTGCAGTGTGCGAGAGAGGCTTTTCTGCAATGAAGAGGGTCAAAACCGACTGGAGGTCAAGCCTCTCCTCCCTTCAGCTCCAAAGGCTTTTATTCTTGTCTTTGGAAGGCCCTCCACTGGAGCAATTTGATGCAGAAACGGCGGTCCATATGTGGTGGACCACCTGTCAACGAAGACGTCGGCCAGGATTTAACCCTTGGGACTTTAGGAGCGGGCTGGAGGAAGATGTATTAATTTGAAATAAAGGAGGGAGGGAGGGGTGGAGGGGGCAGGGTACTTACCCAAAGCACTTTTTGTACATAATTCATATTCTTAATCGAAAAGAATCGCTGATTACCCTTTCATAATAATTTAAAGTAATATTGTTTAATGAATAGATTTTTAAAATAAAGGATACGTCATTATCAAATCAATAATAGTCACATTTGTTATTTGCACTAACATATATTGTTTTTACAAACATTTTGTATTCGGACAAGTAACTTGAGCTCTCGGACAAGTAAAAGATAAGTTCACTTGTCCGAAGGACAAGTACCTGAAAAAGCTTAATGTCAAGCCCTGCTCAATATCTCTGAACTACCCTAAACGGAGACCCTTATCATTCTAAGCTCACGACTTGGCAGGTTCTGGTTCTGGCCAGACATAACGGATCAACCTCCTCTGGGTGTGGCATGGTTGGTATGGTAACAGTTTTCACATGTCACTCTCGGGTCGTACTAAAGAGAACCTTCCAGTGGGGTCCGGGATGAACCACCTCTCCCACAGGTCCAGATGGACGCAGGGGTAGTCCCAGGGCTTGAAGCGGCCGTTCCAGTGCAGCAGGTGCGCCCCCTGGAGGTAGGTTTCAGAGTAGCGGGCGTCTGGGCTCCAGCCTTAATAAAGGAGAGAACAGAATAAGAAACTCTTCTTTTTTAGCATAAAGAGCGATGGATAGTTAGAGCGCCTTTCACTTTCTTTCTTTACGACCATTATCACTCTCTGAATGGTGTTGGAGAGTTTTTGCCCAGATTTAATACTTCAATATTTTAGGGAGGAATGAAAGAACCCCCCCCCCCCGGAGATTTGGTCAAGACGAGATGGTCTCACCCAGGTGTCTGACGTGCCACAGGGGATCGATGGTTGTGTATTTGTCATGGAACACGATCAGCATGGGTGGTGTGGCCACCCCCCCTGCCATGGCACTGCTGTACAGGTTTTCCCTAGTGGGGGGGGGGAGAAGGAAGTCACTTGTTAACATCTCAAAGGAATAGAGTAGCTGAGTTGGAACTGAACTGGGGGGGTAACAATCTCACACAATCAACAGGGTAGGTTAGGTATGGTAAATGGTAAATGGACTGCACTTATATAGCGCCTTTTTTGCTGCTCCAAAGCTGCTCCAAAGCTGCTCCAAAGCTGCTCCAAAGCGCTTTACAACGGCCTCTCATTCACCCATTCACACACACATTCACACACCAATGGCGGCAAGCTAGCATGCAAGGTGCCGGCCAGCTCACTGGGAGCAATTTGGGGTTCAGTGTCTTGCCCAAGGACACTTCGACATGTGGCCAGCCGGGGCCTTGAACCGCTGATCTGCCGACCTTATAATCATTAGACGGCGACTCTACCTCCTGAGACACAGCCACCCCAGTGGTATGGTCACGGTCAACAGTCAACACGTTCTGTGCTCACCTGAAGTTCTCTTCCATCCATTTCTCCAGCTGTTTGGTGATCTTCTGTTTCTTCCACTCCTTCATGTCGGCCACAAACACCCCGGGGTTGAAGGAGCAGTCGTTGGGGTTGATCCCCAGGTCCCTCACTTCCTGCTTCCTGTAGTCCAGGAAGCCCATGTACGTGGTCTGTGAGACAGGCTCAGAAGGGAAGGATCATTCCATTATTGGGTTGACAAACAAGGGGTACAGCAGAGTTGGCTACTGTATGCTGATCTGAGGCCAGCTGGCCAAGTTAACGTCACTGGACGTTACTAACGTTATGTCGTTACTGAATAAAATAATGTGGTATTGTGGTATGTGACTTCTCTGGATAGCCTAAGGTTAGATAACCTCATTTTTAGCTCAAGCAAACCAACCATCTGAGCATTTTCTTTTCAACTATTATGTAAATTGAGCAAATACTCCCCTCTAGTGGATTATAATAGTACTACAGGCCCAGTCACATACCTGCATGCCCACACTGCGCACCATCTCATGTGTGGAGGGCAGATCACAGTCGGTGGCGAAGGCAGCCGCGTGGCCTGGCTCCAGCTTGGTACGGTACAGATCCTGGATATCGCCTGTAGTCAAGTATCAGTGTTGTTTCAATACAAAAAGTTATTGAAATAATAATAATACAAAGGCTCATATACAACAGCACCTGTCTCTACCTTTCTCTCTCTCTCTCTCTCTCTCTCCATAACTCTTCTAACTCAACAGACATTTTTGTACCTTGGACAATGATGTCGTCGTCTAAGTAGATGACCCTTTTGTGGTTAATGTCGAGGAGAGGCAGGTAAAAGCGCACAAAGTTGAGCTGCAAAACAATTAGGAGACGTTATTTCAACGTAGGGACGGTGCAGCGGTAAAGGTTTGGGACTGTTGGTGTGTGTGCGTGTGCGTGTGTGTGTGTTGGTGTGTGAGCGTCGGTGTGTGTGTTGGTGTGTGTGTTGGTGTGTGTGAGCGTTGGTGTGTGTGTGTGTTGGTGTGTGTGAGCGTTGGTGTGTGTGTTGGTGTGTGTTGGTGTGTGTGTTGGTGTGTGTTGGTGTGTGTGCGTGAGCGCATGGACACCTGAGCACTTACCGGATGCAGCAGCTCCGGCCTGGATGAGTCAGGCTTCACCTTGCCCTTTAGAACCATGGGGTTGAACTCCAGAATCTTATATTTGATTCCCTTTAGTTTGGTTTTCTCTATATATAGTCTATGAGGGACACATAGAAAAACACAGAATAGTATAATAATACAATTCAGTACAATTTAAAACAGAGTGCCTCATAATAATAATAATAATAATAATAGCTTTAATTTATATAGCGCCTTTCAAAAACCCAAGGACGCTTTACAAGGGAATGATGGGACTGACAAAACAGAAAACAAACAAAGCAAAAACTGAAACAGTGACTAGGGGCCAAAGGCCTTGGAGAACAGATGTGTTTTGAGGGCTAGTTTGAAGGAGTCCAGGGTGGGGGCGTTGCGGATCGCTATGGGGAGAGAGTTCCAGAAGGTGGGAGCTGCCATGCTGAAGGCTCTGTCCCCAAAGGTCCGTTATACCGTTACACGACAGTGATGTAAACAAAGGAATGGGGGGGGGGGAGATTGCTATGACTAACCTAACCTTGTTTGTTTGATGGCATCGCGAAGAGTGACAATATAGAAGAACACGCTGGCCTCTGTGTTGCTATAGATACTGTTGATGGTGGCCATGGCCCCGCCCATGCGCTCCTCCGACGCACAGATGATCACTGGGATGTCGCCGTCTGCCTCTGGCGCTGTCTCCACGGCAACTATGTTTGCTTTTGGGTCCTTGGCGAGGCCTATGTGGGACCCTGGAAGCCAGAGGGAAGTTGCTTTATAAATGACCCAGCAACTTTCCACCTTGTTTTCAACGGGAAGGATGCGTTTCATCATAGCGGTGGACCTTGCTGTTGTTGTTTTTTCTTCTTCTATAAAACAGTGTTTGGTGGAAACAGCCCTTAACACAGTCCATGAAATGACATTGTATTTTTTTTATTTTATATATTTTTGTCAGCTTTTATTGAGACAGTAGAGATAGACAGGAAGGATGGGGGAGAGAGAGGAGGATGGAGACAGTAGAGATAGACAGGAAGGATGGGGGAGATAGAGAGAGGAGGATAGAGACAGTAGAGATTGACAGGAAGGATGGGTGAGAGAGAGAGAGGAGGATAGAGACAGTAGAGATAGACAGGAAGGATGGGTGAGAGAGAGAGAGAGGAAGATAGAGACAGTAGAGATAGACAGGAAGGATGGGGGGAGAGAGAGAGGAAGATAGAGACAGTAGAGATAGACAGGAAGGATGGGGGGAGAGAGAGAGGAGGATAGAGACAGTAGAGATAGACAGGAAGGATGGGGGAGAGAGAGAGAGGAAGATAGAGACAGTAGAGACTGACAGGAAGGATGGGGGAGAGAGAGGAGGATAGAGACAGTAGAGATAGACGGGAAGGATGGGGGGGGAGAGAGAGGAGGATAGAGACAGTAGAGATAGACAGGAAGGATGGGGGAGAGAGAGGAGGGATGACATGCAAGATATCAGATGTCAGAATCAAACCAGGAACCTTGTGATATGGTACACACATTACGCCACTAAGCGCCCCAACATTGTATGTGTGTAGTGCTTGTTGCTTGTTCTTTGTGCCAGGGCTTTTGTTCCTTGGCTTGGCTGTAAAGTACCTGGACAGAGGCCCTCAGGTAAGTGTCTGTTTAGAGTGGGACCAGTTGGGACCAGTTCTCACCTGTGTGAGGGGATTTACCTGTGAGTTTAGGGCGTGGCGGGGCCCGGAACAGCTTACTGTGGAGGAGGAGGACCACCATCAGGACGAGCAGCATCAGGAGGGTACGGTTTACTGGAACACCACAGAGAGAGAAGGTTAGTAGCCTGTCAGCGGGTAACACGAGGGGACTGAATTTTAAAATAAAGTTTTAAGATGCAGTTTCCCATCATTTTCTTCCTGTATACCGTATTCTTACAGACTGCGTTTTCATTATTATTATTTTATTTATTTTATTTTTGGGGATTATTATTATTTTTAATTGTTTATCTTTGTTATTATTTGTGGCCCAAATCATACCTGTGGGTGGGGGTGGGGGGTTAAAAAAGAAAGTTAATAAAAAATAAAACAGGGAAACAAGGACTCTCTATGGAAGTGATTGATATGCATCTGTATTGTTTTTTCTGATTATTACTGTTATTACTTCATGGCACTGACTGATTACAACTTGTTTGCAATAAAAGGGTTAGGGTAAAAAAAAATAATGATGCAGTTTCCCCACCTCCCTCCCTTAAAATGTCACTAGTCCAAAATCAGAATGTTCAAATCCTGGTTTCCGCTATAATGCTGTCACTGTAACGAAGGAGGTAGAAACGATTTGGCATCTGCATCCAATCAGAAGTCTTTGAGCCATCCTCCGGGTGCCATAACTAATTCTAACAAGTAACCCACATCTCCCACACAGCCCTACCACGTGTCAGAGGCCGTTCAACTGACTCATCAATCTTAGGCTGGCACATTCCCTGCATAACTCTGGCTGTTTCTTACTGCCTCCTCTACAACAACTAAATACTCCTCAAACTCATCCATTTATTTCACCTCACTGGGAGAGAATCAGTTTAGATGTCAGGCATCAGCTCCCCTCTGCATCACAACTCTTTGGTTGAGTAACAACCATCTGTGAACTTTTTTTTTTTTAATCACTTGAGTTTTTATTGGGTTTCAGCATAGACATGGACAGAACATTGTTTCGTCCCTGTCTGTTTTTGCTTTGTGTTTGTGTCTGTGTGTCTCTCTCTCTCTCTCTCTCTCCCAGGTGTTCGTGATCCCTTGATTGTCTCCCTGTTAATCATCCATCATCAAGTCCACCTGTGTTCCTGTCCTGTCAACCGATCACCTGTCTACCTGTTCCCTATATATGTGGCTGTTTGTTAGTTGTGTAGGTGAGAGGGGTGAGGTTATGTTTGTTTCATTCTATTCTATTCTATTCTATTCTATTCTATTCTATTCTATTCTATTCTATTCTATTCTATTCTATTCTATTCTATTCTATTCTATTCTATTCTATTCTGTTAGTATATTAGTTGGTTGCTACATTTGTCTGTCTAGTGTTTGTTTGGGTTACCTATGGTCCCCGGTTGCCTTATCATGGGAGAGGGCTAGGTAAGATACCCTGGGGTTTACACCACATCATGTAGGTAACTGTTTGTTAAACACACTAGGTAAGAACGAGCGGATGTCACTCATCCTTTGTAGCAGTTAGATTTAGGTTCCGGGTAGATTAGTTAGCAGTTCTGTACATAGGTAGATAGGTTAGCTTAGAGGTGTAGGGAAGCATAGGGCTGGGGTTTTATTGTGACACAGTTCGCAGCCTTCTCCCTCCCTTCCTACCCTCTGTATATTTTCCCCGGTTTAGTTTTTGTATTATCCTTCCCCCCCATGTTTCTTGTTTATTTGTATGTCCATGTTTTCACCTTATTATTATTATTAGTTGGCAATAAATCATTTTCTTTAAAAGGTACACCTTGTTGTCGATCTGACAGTATTTGAGCACCACACACACACACACACACACGGTCAGTTGCTTCACCAGTGCTTGTACACAGGCTATGTTGCAGTCCTCCCTCCTCCCTAGTCTTACATCTGAGGGTGGACGTAACAAACATCATATCTACATCTTATGATAAAACAAAGGGTAAAAAAACATAGCGTAACCCCCCCAAAGAAAACATAACCTTTTTTTAAGTTAAAAGGAAAGGAAAAAAAGTGAAGAAATAAGAAGTCCGGAGATGTTTCAATCAACATGTTACTGTTAATATATTTTGAATGAGTATTCAATTAGAAGGTGTCATGTATCTGTGAACTTTCTAAGTGCTCTAGAGCTAGGTCAAAGTCAACATTATGCCAACATAGCCAATTGCTAATGGTTACATCATTTGTTGAATGTGAAAAGCAGAGAACTGAAATGATGAAATGATGAAATGGGACCCTTTTACAGCCCCTCCTTTCTGGCTACCTCATCAGTGTTGAAGAACATTCAAGATTGGCATGCACGCACGCACACACCTACACACACACACACACACACACACACACACACACGTACACATACACATACACACACGCACATACACAAACACACACACATACACACACACACACACACACACACACATACACACACACACACACGCACACATACACACACGCACATACACAAACACACACACACACACACATACACATACACATACACACACATACACATACACACACGCACATACACAAACACACACACACACACATATACACATACACACACACACACATACACACACACACACACACACACACAGACGTCATTTATGGTGTTGGATGCATTCCAGCTCTGTGGGGGAACACTACCCAGGGAAGCAGGGGGTTCTGCCCGTGCTCTGTCATACAATGGCTGCATTGAGCTCTGTTGCAACCACAACTTAGAGTTAAGCAAACCTTAATATTTATCGACAACAATGGATTGGTTTTTTTGCTGTATTTTTTGTGTTTTTTTGCTGTATTTTTTGTGTTTTTTTGCTGTATTTCATGGACTGTACATTCAATACATACAATGGACTGTACATTCAATACATTACAACTATGACCATTGAATGATGTACAAAAGCACACGCCAGAGAGATGGGAGTAGCAGATATACAAAATCATGTTGCAACTCACTTTTCCTCAGAAGACCCATTTTTCATTGTTCTTCCAGCAACATCTGCAAAGACAGACAGACAGACAGTGAGACCTCACAAAGACAGACGGAATGACCGTCGCAAGGGAGCACCATTATTCCTTGGCATTGGAGCTTAGTTGGAGATCCAACCAAAGGGGTGTTACTGTCTCTACACACATAAAACCCACTAGCTCCTGGGGATGTGAGACCCATATTCTCCATCACAGCTGTTAAAGAAAGGAAACCCTGTCTGGTCCCCTTACATGCAGCATCTACCAGTTATAGCATAAGTATCTACCAAACAATCAAGTTGGGGTAGGAGTTAGCAGGACTTGATAGGAGTTGATAGGAGTTACTTGGCAAATCGAAAGGGATCATATATCTAGTTTATATAGCTTATATATTTTATCTAGTTTATATCTTTTAGATCAGGATTACATACACAGTATAATAGCACACTGCAACAAGACAATACACTTAAAAGACAATGTCAAATGCGTGACAATGTTATCCAAAACATATATGTGTTATATATACATTTTAAGGTAAAAAATCCATACTGTAAGATTTGGGCTATAGCAACACATGATAAGCTCCAGCTTTATTAGATGACCTCTGTACAGAAACAGCTTGTACCTGTCACATCCAGCTCATCCAGAAGAGGCTGGTGCGTGTCACACATGTGGTTGTAGTTTTACGAGGCCTCTCGGGCACGTCCTTCCTGCTGGCATTTTTCAGTAAGCTGTTGTTGCTGACTAACTTTATCGTTTCGCTGACTGGCTTTATTGCTATTGCTGCAAACCTCCCCCTCATTTTGGGATGAAAACCAAATAGTATGAGAGAGTTTATGGAATCTATCCAACTTTTTAATATTGCCTTTAAATGACTAAATCATTACATTATGATTATATAATGATTAAAGCACTTTGAGCTGCAACGTTTGCAGGAAAAGCACTATACAAATAAAAGTTATTATTATTATTATTATTATTATTATTATATAGACACGTGATTTGACAAGATGACTTTTGTTTGGTTTTGGATTGACAGAAACAACATTTCATATGTGAGTCATTCATACCCTGGCCTGTATGTCTCTAAGATTTAGGCTCTATGGACCAGTTTCCCGGACAAAGATTAAGGCTAATCCCAGATTTACCAAGTGAATTTAATCCAGTACTAGTTTTAATCTGTGTCTGAGAAACCAGCTCTCTATGTAGTATAAGAATATGTCAGTTAGGAAACATACAGCTGTGAATGAAGGTCTAATCTCTAATACATCGACCAGGGTCTTTTGGGGGGGTAGGGTAGGGGGCAGTTTCTCTACAAACAAACAAACAAACAAAACAAAAAGAATCCTTCTTCTAGCATTATGACTGCCAGTGGCCCCTGGCCCGAGCAGAGATTACTTTCCTTGCCATGACTGATGGATAGATGATTCACTTACTTAGACAAATGTATTTGTTGTAAGTCGCTTTGGGATAAAGACGTCTGCTAAATGCATGTAAAATGTATATGTAAAGCATATGGCATATGGCGGTGGATATGGACAAGCACGGTTTCAGAGGGAGAGAACATATAGTACTATCACACTTATCTAATAACTGTACAGAGTTTTAAGAGAGTATAAATCTGAAGAATAACCTTGACTATCCATCCTTGAATCCATGCATTATATATATAGGCCTCCGAGATTATCATTAAATAAACATAGATAAATTGGAAATTAATTAAAAGGGGTGTGTCAGTCTCTTCTGGCTCCGGAGCAATGAACTGCGCTCTTTTTCAAAGCTTTTCAACATTTATTTCTAGGCATTTTAACTAGTCTAGATGCATAGAAAATAGTGAACTTACCGAGAGAAGGTGTAACTAATTATTCCCACCACATAGGGAGATGTTCACCGGTCTCTGTGTCTCATGGTCTTTAATAACGGTTCGCAGAGAATAACCTCCCCCTGCCCAGAGCAAACCGCAACTTTTTTTTCTTCTTTTTTTTCGGAAGTTCCTTTCCAGATGTGCCTAATCTTGGTCATCTGGACAGGCCAGATGGCTTGTCTTTGCTGTAACTGGGGGAGATAGAAATATAGTAAATAAAGATAAAAGTATAGTGTTCTACACACAAAGGCTGCTTATACGTGATTAAGATAATGTCAAGGTAAGCCTATTATAATATAAGTATAAGTATAAGTATGGCCATTTGACCAATTTGTTCTTTTGGCATATGGCGGAGGGAGCTACAAATGCACAAGCACTTATGTGTTCATTCAGTATAAAGGAATAACCAAAATAAATCTTAAACACACTAAAACTAAACTATTGTCAGTGTCACTCGGTCATTATGGGTATCGTCACTATCAAGGACTACAAGTCCCAGTCCACAGTTCTGCTACAAGGGCGATCAAAATGTGTCACATTATGTCATACCGACAGCATGTTTGAGGTATTTTCAGGATACTCGCAAACTGATTGTTGAACAGTATTGATACCTTTATTGTTAAAACCTTGATTTTTCAGTCACGTGTACCGTTTGTTTTAATTTTGTTGCACTGTTGAGGCAAGCACTAAAGCAGAATAACAACAAAACGAGAAGGACATTGGTTGGCCAACATATTAATATGATATCCCATTGCATTTGTTTAGAAAACACGGAGTGACGTTCCACTTTATAATAACCTACAGATATATAATTAGTCTGAGTCAAACTTGGACAATTTCACATAGAGCTCGCTTCAGTCGTTTAACTTGCGATGGTGGAAGAGAGTGCATTTAAACATTTAATCAAGCTTACTCAGGATGGTGACTTGTGCATGCTCCGAAAGGAATTGGGTGACAACACTGTCGCACGCGCTGTCAACAAGAAACATTTGGGGAAATCGGGCGATACGTTGTTGCATTATGCCGCCCGTCACGGCCACGTGGACGTAGTCCAGTTTCTAATCAAGGAGATCGGGATGGACATGGAACTGTACAATAACCATTACAAGAGACCTCTGCACGAAGCTGCGTCCATGGGGCAAGGCGAATGCGTGAGCTACTTTATTGCCGAAGGAGCCAAAGTAGACTGCTTAAAAAAGGCTGATTGGTGAGAGACATAATTATGCTTGCACTACATTTGATATTCACATAAATATTCAATATGTATACGATTTTAAATCACGGTGCTTTCATCCCCTTCGATAGCTCAGTTGGTAGAGCGGAGGACTGTAGAGGCTAACTGCTGAGATCCTTAGGTCGCTGGTTCAAATCCGGCTCGAAGGAATTTTTTTTGAATGGCTTGTGGGACATCCCGGTACTAACATAATACTGTCCCGGCGTATCCCATCAACGTCGCTAAAGGAAAGTCCAGGCTGATTTTGATCAGTCTCGCTAGATTTATCAACAAAATAAGCCTGGATTTTCTGTTAGCAACGTCAATGGAATACCTCCCCTCCGGGAAAGCCAATGTACCAATATGGTTATAATCACGACCACCCCCCCATCCCCTCTCAGGACCCCTCTGATGATGGCCTGCACTAGGAGGAACCTGGGGGTCATCCAGGAACTGCTGTCCAACGGAGCCGACCCTACACTGAAGAACAAGGACGGTTGGAACTCCTTCCACATAGCTTGCAGGGAGGGGGACACCGCAGTGATACAGCACCTCCTACTGGCCAATCCTGCCGTTTGGAAGACAGAGAGCAAGACTCAGAGGACCCCCCTGCACACTGCAGGTATGCCTGTACTACACTGTAATGCTGCCCCATGAAGCAGTGGTGTAGTCTAGTGTTTTCTAGTGGGTATACTGTGATTTTTCCCTCCCAGCCTCATATCGTTCATTTCGGCATTAAAATAAATAATAATAATAATAATAATAATAATAATACATTTTATTTATATGGCGCCTTTCACGGCACTCAAGGTCGCCGTACAACAACAAATCTAAAAACAGCCACAAAATTCAAAACACAAAAAACATAGAAATATACAGTATAAAACATATAGCCAGCAGCAGAGCAGCACGGGAAAAGCAAATCAACAGGGATACGCCTGCGTAAACAGGTGGGTTTTGAGGTGAGTTTTAAATGAGATGATAGAGTCAATGTTCCTGATGTCGGGGGGGAGGGAGTTCCAGAGGCGAGGGGCGGAGCGGCTGAAGGCTCTAAACCCCATGGTGGACAGACGGGCTGGGGGGACGGTCAGGTTGATGGAGGAGGCAGACCTGAGGGACCGGGTGGGAATGTTGATGTGGAGGAGGTCGGACAGGTATGGAGGGGCGAGGTTATGGATGGCCTTGAAAGTGTGGAGAAGGATTTTGTAGTTGATGCGGTGTTTGATGGGGAGCCAGTGGAGTTGGTGTAGAATGGGGGTGATGTGACTGATGACAGGGGTTCTGGTGACAATACGGGCAGCAGCGTTCTGGACCAGTTGGATCTTGTGGAGGAGTTTGTGGGGGAGACCAAAGAGAAGGGAGTTACAGTAATCTAGGCGGGAAGTGACGAGGGAGTGGACCAGGATTGCGGCGCTGTTGGGAGTGAGTGAAGGGCGGAGGCGGTTGATATTACGTAGATGGAAGTAAGCAGACCGGATGGTGTTGTTAACGTGGGAGTGGAATGAAAGGGTGCTGTCGAGGACGACACCCAGACTCTTAACCTGGGGGGAGGGGGAAACCAAGGAGTTGTCTATGTTGAGGGTGAAACTGGGGTGCTTGGTGAGTGTGAGTTTGGAGCCAATGAGAATTACCTCTGTTTTATTGCTGTTTAGTTTGAGGAGATTTGAAGTGAACCAGGATTTAAGTTCCTGTAGGCAGGCACAGAGGGAGGAGGGAGGGAGGGTGGAAGTGGGTTTGGAGGAAACGTAGAGCTGGGTGTCGTCCGCATAACAGTGGAAATGAATGTTGTATTTACGGAAAATCAGACCAAGTGGGAGGAGGTAGATGATGAAGAGGATAGGGCCAAGGACAGAGCCCTGGGGAACACCAGAGGAGAGGGGGGTCGGATGGGATGTGAATGATTTTAACTGTATAAACTGAGTGCGGCCAGAGAGATAGGAATGGAACCAGTGTAGAGGGGTGTCAGATATACCAATGGAGGCTAAACGGTTAAGGAGGGTGGAGTGCGATATAGTGTCGAAAGCGGCGCTCAGATCGAGTAGGATGAGGATGGATAAGAGTCCGGAGTCAGCTGCCATCAGGAGGTCATTTGTGATTTTGAGGAGGGCTGTTTCTGTGCTATGAAGGGGGCGGAAGCCAGACTGGAACTGTTCGTAGAGGTTATTGTTAGAGAGATGAGTATGAATCTGTAAAGCCACCACTTTTTCCAAGATTTTTGAAAGGAATGGCAGGTTGGAGATGGGACGGAGGTTATTGAAGATGTTGGGGTCTGAACCAGGTTTCTTCAGAATTGGTGTTACAGCTGCGGATTTGAGAGATGATGGGACAGAACCAGAGGTGAGGGAGGAATGGATGATTGTAGTTATCAGGGGCAGGAGAGAGGGGAGGGAGGCTATGACCAGGGAGGAGGGCAGGGGGTCAAGTTGGCAGGTGGATGGCTTGGATTTCCGGATGAGTTTAGATAAATCGGCAGCAGAGGGGAGATGGAAGCAGGAGAGAGGTACAGAGAGGGGGGGATGGGGAGATAGGGGAGATGGACAACTGGACATAAGAGGGGTCAGTTGCTGGTGGATGTTGGCTATTTTTGAGTTGAAAAATGACATCAGGGAGTTACAGTGGTCAGTGGAGTAGAAGTGTGGGGGAAGGGAGTCGGGGGGGCGGAGTGAGTTGTTGACCACTGAGAACAGGGCCCTGGTGTTCCCAGCACCAGCAGTGATTTTGTCTGTAAGATATTGGGATTTGGCTGAGGAGAGGGCGTCTTTGTAAAGGAGGATGTGGGCATGGTGCATCTGTTTGTGAACAGTGAGACCGGTTTTTCTTGAAAGCCGCTCCAGCTGACGTCCATTTGGCTTTCAGCAGACGTAGGTGAGGGGAAAACCAGGGGGCAGAATGGGGGAATGAGACAGTCCGGGTTTTGAGGGGCGCGAGTGAGTCCAGCAGAGTGTGGAGTCCATCATTGTAATGAGAGACGAGCTGATCAGGGGTGCATGGGGGGGTGATGATGGGGAAAGTGTCGATGCCTGTTATGAGATCTGCTAAATTAATATGTTTGATGTTGCGGAAGGACATAGTACGTGACTGTTTGGTTTTGGATAGAGACAAACTTAAGTTAAATGAAACAAGCATGTGGTCAGAGATGGGGAGGTCAACAGCAGAACAGTTGAGGGGAGTGACACCTGAGCAACAGACCAAGTCCAAAATATGACCTTTAGAATGGGTAGGGAAGTCAATTATTGTTGGAGACCAAAACTGTCCAGGCAAGAGATGAAGTCCTTAGTGAGAGCATGATTACTATTATCCATGTGAATATTTAAATCACCTAACAGAATTATGTTGGATGAGAGTGAACAGATGTGCGCTGCCTGTCTATATAACGTTATATATATCTAAATTACAGGTTATAAGGCTGATCTGTGCATGATAGTGCTGCATTTTGGCATATTTCATGTCGCATCTCCCCCCGTTGATGGTATATGACGCTATAGTCAGTCCCAATGGTCCAAATAGTGCTTTGTAACACAGACGGGGTGAATTTTATGAATGAAAGTGAAAGTTCTGTCACAAAACGCCGTTACGTATCCTCACACATTTTGAAGTGGGTATATGGAAATCCTTGGCCTTTCCTAGTGGGTATACGGCGTAGTCCTGCGTATCACCTAGACTACACCACTGCCATGAAGGCATGGTAGGCCTAACTGATGTCTCACAAAGGTCTGGGGTATACACAGCTATGGAGATGAATGTAAAGATTCCTCCTTTTATACCTCAGGTTTTCCTTCTGTTTCAGCGATGCACGGCTGTGAAGAAGTGGTCAGCGTCCTGTTACAGAGGTATGCTTGCCTGTGTTTTTGTGTGAGACAGACGGTATATATGGGCAAGGAGGATACTGTCAATGTGTGCCAGTCAGTGTGTTTTTGCAATTTGAGTTGAGTTGACAGAGTCAGAGTGAGCCACATATAATGAAGCGTCATCGTGTAGTGGTGTGTTAGACTGTTTGTAGTAGTGCTGACTGACGCTGCCGCTTCCCTGGCTGGTCCCAGGTGTGCCTACGCTGCTGACTGCAGAGACAGCTGTGGGGTAACACCCTTTATGGACGCAGTGAGGAACGGACACATCTCTGTGGCCAGACTACTGCTGGAGAGGCATCAGGTACAGGGGGGAAATTATTCCGTTAGAAATACAAACCTATAATATATAGATATTATCTGACATTTAGAAGATTGAGTGTGTGTGTGTGTGTGTGTGTGTGTGTGTGTGTGTGTGTGTGTGTGTGTGTGTGTGTGTGCGTGTGCGTGTGTGTGTGCACGTGTGTGCACGTGTGTGTGTGTGTGTGTGTGTGTGTGTGTGTGTGTGTGTGTAGGCCTCTCCCATGGCAGCAGACATCCTGGGGGCTCGGCCAGTGCACCAGGCTGCCGTCACGGCCCAGCAGGAGGCGCTGGAGTTCCTAGTGAGGGACCTCGGTGTCGACGTGAACCAGAGAGCCACTGACATGCAGCTCACTGCCATGCATTACGCAGCCAAGGTTAACTCACAATCTCTATCTATTGTATCAAGGCAGAGACTAAACCAAATTGAGACTGGATTCCTATACAACAGGCAAATGGTGGGGGCGTGAACGTCTCTGTTTATATTTCTGCATTTAGGAAGGCCACACGAGCACAATGAAAACACTTCTCCACTTAGGAGCAGACCTTCACGCCAGGGACAAAAAGGGAAGAACCGGTAAGCAGCAACGCACTTTGTCTGCAACAATAATCAATGGCCAACACATGGAAATCAAAGTTTCAACCACAAGCAAAACAAGAAATTCTAGTTACAGTATGTCATGCTGAAGATGACATTAGATGCTAGGGGTTCTAATTTAAGCTAACCCTTCTGTGTAAGCTAATTATCCTGATACAAAGAGCTCAAACTACAAAACACACACAGCTGGTCTCTAATGCAGGTTGTTGAGCTGTGTCATCAGGCAGGGCAAAGCTGTGTGTGCAGGTATAATATACAAGTTGCGCCAATAAGATTAGGCTAGATTCGATTAGATTCAACTTTATTGTCATTGCAGAGTACTATACAACAAAATGCAGTTTAGTATCCAACCAAAAGTGCAAATAGTGATATAAGGGCATGACATAAATAGAACAAGAATGGTAGTGATAGGTGACTATGCAATATACAGTATGTGCAGAGGTAGTATTGTAAACATCAGTTAGAGGTATATACAGTTATGGGCTATACAGTTATGAGCTATGTACAATTAGGTAGTAGCTAATACAGTGAGGTAGTTTATGTACAGTATATCTAATGTGTAAAAGTATAAAATAATCTATATCAGGAAACATGAAGATGAACATGAACAATAAGCAGTCAGTCATGGGTGTCATTTCGTGAGTTTAGAATGATAAGGTTCTATCTCCGTTTAGGGCAGTTCAGAGATATTGAGCGTCAAAGTTTTTACATTCCATTATGTTTTGTGAGATGGTACCTTTGTATTTTATTAATTACTAACTCAAAAATTTAAACATTTTAAAAATAACACCACACAGGCATTAATAAACACCTAATGGATCAGATTATGCAAAAAACTCAATTTTGACCAAAAATGGAGATAGAACCTTATAATTCTAACGTCACGATTTATGTCTTACTGCCTTTCCTTCTCTGTCCACCAGCTCTTCACATAGCGTGTACCGGGCAGCACGCAGGGGCGGTCAGGGCTCTTCTCCAGCTGGGCCTCGCAGACACCCAGGACGCCTCGGGCACCACAGCCAAGCAGCTCGCCAGGAAACCCGACGTGCTCAGTGTGTTTGAGTGCGACTTCACGTAAATTAAAAGTCTCAATGAAGAAATCCAAATGGGATTGACATAAGAGCTAAATGACACCTGAATAATAAAGGTAATCCTAAACCATGTGGACGTATTATATATTCAAGATTCAAGATTCAAGATAGCTTTATTGTCTGTCACACAGTGACAGAAATTCTCCTTCGACAGGCAGAAGTGCAGCTCAAGAATACAGTTCCACATTAAAAACACACATAGGTCACATACATTAATACATACAATAAAAACAGACAGACATAGCAGTGTTTATAAAATGTAGTGCCTATTTAAAAAGTCCAGTCATTTAAAAATAATAATAAAAAGTCCAAAGTATCCAAATATATGGATGTTATGAGTAGGGATGCTCCGATCTGGATTTTTGGGGCCGATACCGATCACCGATTTTTTTCCTCAAGATCAACCGATACCGATACCGATACCGATTTTTAAAAAAATACATAACTGTAGGCCTACTGACTGGATAGCCTACATATTTTTTGCTTTTTAGACAAAAGTTTTGATCCATTAGGCACCAAGCAAACGCAGACCCATTTTTATGGCATAGTAAAAGTCTGGCCTATCACCCAGTTAGGGCCTGAAGCCCAAGTCAGTCGATATGGCTGTATAAAAGACATCATAAACGTGGCCTTCATGGTTTACATACTGTTACGTCCTCCTATGTTTTCTGTTCAGTTATCTGTCTTCCCCAGGGGGGAAAAAAAAAAAAAAAAAAAGATCGGTTTTTGCGATCGGCCATTTTTACCGATCACCGATCGAGTCATTTGGAGTGAAATCGGCCGATTTAAATCGGTGGCCGATAAATCGGAGCATCCCTAGTTATGAGTGTAGGCAATGCATGATTGCTCTTCAATGTACTCCGGGTGAGGGTGAGCAGAGTTATAAGAAGATGGAACCATGCAAATAATGGATTGATAGGACCATAGACTTGATATATAATGGACCATTCAAAAATATTGCTATCTATTTATAGGAATGTGTAAATTCAGTTGACAGAATATACAGATCATATTTTGGGACATTATATGCCTGCTGTGTGACTGCGGGCATTCAAAGGTTTAGATGCACTTAAGAATGTGTAAGTGTCGAATTAGAATGCTGTGTGTGAGAGTTTGTCACCACCAGACCTACTGACACACCAATAAGCAGACTTTGAAGGATGTTATGAGGAGCCTGTGTATCAGGAAATACCTGCTTCGTAAAGGTGGAGGTGAATCATATCCTACAATGACAACACATAGTGGACTTAAGGCACTCACACACAGTATATCAAACACAGCTGTGCACACGCACTAGGCTGAAAGTTGTGAGTGAGTGTCATTAAACCAGACTGCAAACAAAAGGTTGTTAGTAAGGTGATAAACAGGCCAACAATATGACGAATATTGAATATTGTACATGTTACGGTACATGTGGGAATACGGTACATGTGGGAAAACTAGGGTTAGGGTTAGGTGCTACGTCGACTTGGTACATGCTGGCATGTCTAACCCTAACCCTAACCTTAACCTTAACCCTACCCCTACCCCTAACCTTAACCCTAGCACCGTAGCACCTGACCCTAACCCTAGTTTCCCCACATGTACCGCATTCCCACATGTACCGTAAACATATACAAATTCATAAAGCAGGTCTTAGTGACCATTATGTTTCAAACGATGAAGAAGCAGGTATGAATTAATGATCAATGTCGGTCTGTCTCCACACACAACCTGACACAGACCTCCTACGTCACTGACAGAAGCGTTAGGCTCCTCCCCCACCGTGAGCAAGTATATCCAGCTGCAGACATCAAATCCATCACCCGGAAACGTGATGGACCATACGTCATCATACCGCGCCTGCATATTTGCATAGACTACGTCTTTGATGTCTGCAGCTGGACCCTTCTCCCCTTCTCACCGTGAGGCTCCTCCCCCACCGTGAGGCTCCTCCCCCACCGTTAGGCTCCTCCCCCACCGTGAGGCGGAACCGCTCGACGCCGAGCCGCAGCCCCTCTTTCATTCCGAGAGCTTTGCTGATCTCCATTTTTTCTTCGGGCCGAAATAATTCAGGAAAAGAGAAGCAAAGACTTGGAAAAATGAATGAAGAATACGATGTTATCGTCCTCGGGACCGGACTGACGGTGAGCAGGAACACCAGACCGTTCCCCTGTGCCTTTATCTCAGCGATTAAGCTAAACAACCTGCCAAGACGCTTTAGACAGAGGATAGAGATGATAGCTAGCTAGCTAGCTAAGCTAACCGTGGTTTCCTCCTTGGCTGGTCACTGGGAGTAGCCCTGAGCCTAGCCTGGCTGGGGCCTCGACACACACTAACCTTAGCCAATTGACTTCCTCTCACGTTCCAATGCCACATTTTTTGCATTCACACATGTTTCTTAGCAGGTTGAGATGATTAACTCACACGCGTATATTTGAATGCATTATCCACCCCAGGTACTAAAGATCAATTAGCTTAGCTTAATGATCACAGTCATAAAAACTGGTTGGTTAGCTAGCTCAGCTAAAGTGGCTATCGGACAGCTAAACGCGTCATGCTTTTGTGTTAGTGAGCTGTGGGCTGCTAACGTGTCACGGGCTGGTCGTGTTAACGTGTTTTAGCTTCAGAAGCTGTCAGGTTCGGTGTGTGGATAGTTGGCGTTTTAATCGGGATTTCCCTATCGACTGTTTAACACATTTCTCCCCCGTGTGATAGAAGTTTTTAGTTGAAGAGGGTTTTAAAGGCACTTGGGGTTTCCCGACCGTACCGACAACAGGCTGTGTGTGTTTGGGGTGGAGATCTGACAGCATCGCGTGACGTTAGAATTAGAAGGTTCTATCTCCATTTTTGTCAAAATTGAGTTTTTTACATAATCTGATCCATTATGTGTTTATTAATGCCTGTGTGGTGTTATTTTTTTAAATGTTGACATTTCTTAGTTAGTAATTCATAAAATACAAAGGTTCCATCTCACAAACATAATGGAATGTAAAAACTTTGACGCTCAATATCTCTGAACTACCCTAGACGGAGATAGAACCTTATAATTCTAAACGGAGATAGAACCTTATCATTCTAAACGGAGATAGAACCTTATCATTCTAAACGGAGATAGAACCTTATCATTCTAAACGGAGATAGAACCATCTCATTCTAAACGGAGATAGAACCTTATCATTCTAAACGGAGATAGAACCTTCTCATTCTAAACGGAGATAGAACCTTCTCATTCTAAACGGAGATAGAACCTTATCATTCTAAACGGAGATAGAACCTTATCATTCTAAACTGAGATAGAACCGTATCATTCTAAGCTCACGATAGGCTGGCAACATGTTCCTCTAGCCTGGCCATGGCGCAACACTGTTAGATGGTTTATTGGGTATTGATTCATATATGAATATAGCCTCACCCCGTCATCTCTACACCTGCCTACATCAGTGGAACCTCTCTATAGAAGCCGTGGGAACAGCGTCAGCTAGGCAGCGTTATTGTCTTATTGTTTGAAGTTGATCGACTTACTATTACTATACTATTACTATACTACTAATACTATTTCAGTGGCAGGATATTCAGTTCCTGGGATGATCGTGTCCCTGTCGCGCGTTTTCTTTTCTTAATGCATTTGGAGTGTTTTGACAATGACAGTTATCCATAAATGCCCTCGGTAGCCTTTAATTTGTTTCAATCGATATTACATTGCCCCTTCTTTGCTCAGAAAGGCCCTTCTTTTTACCCCAGACGTGAACAACTCGTGATAGGATCGACCGCGCTGGGAGGACGCGGAGAGGCGACGGTGTCAGTTGAACGCTTCCTGTCTGTCGGGCGTCATCGGCCTGGGTCCTAGTGTGTGTGTGGGTTCACATCGAAGGGGAAGCTATGGCTGTAACCCATGCTGTTGTTTTCACTTAGACGTAAACACAGACAGACAGACACAGAGGGTTGTATTATAGGACTTTGGTCGACATCTGTCCCCTACTAAGGATTAGACGAGGGAGTTTATAGACACTTCTGTTACACCACCATCACTTAATAGCGTAGGCCGGCAGGTCATGTAATCTCATTTAGGTGTTTTGCTTTTCCTGCTTTTCTTGATTTTACTCACAACAATGTACAGAATAGCCCAGAGTGCATAGCAGATTTGACAGCGATTCAATCGTTGTTGTTTGTGTTTCCTTGTTGTCACATTCCAAGATGACGTCGTTTAGGAATACCGTACTCCATCCAAGAATAACGTAGAATCTGAATCCCGAGCAACCATATTATTCTGTGTGTTCTCTAGCAGGATGTCAGGCTTCTGGCTGGTCAGCTGTAGTGATTGGGGTTGGCAGCAGGGTAGAGGGGGTTGGATTTAGGGTTGGTGACTCCTGTGTTGTTTTAGTTAGCAGATGGGTGTGGTTCTGTGTGCACAGAGGAACTGAGAGTACAAGGTCAATTCAGTTCTGCAAAAGTCAGACATCCTTAACATCTGAGGTATCACATAGCTGGCAAACGCAAATATAGAAGTATACCACACTGAAGGGCTTAATCACTCTGCTGCAATCCAAAGGTATAGCATAGGCTAGTCCTGTTGCCCCACCACCAGCCACCACACGCAGTGATAATGACTAAATTGTGGTCTATGTGGTTCCCCTTTGTGGTTGAGGAAGACTAGGGAGGGGAAGGAGAATTGTCTTGTTCTGTGAATGTATTGTCTTGGTTCTCCTCCCTCTGCAGCTGAGGCCTTACTAGTCTAGCATCCCCCTCCTTCCCGCCTCTGAGGCAGGGCAGTAGGCTGGGCTGGAGGACGGCGCTGTCCATCTGTCCCCTGCTAGGAAGGGAGGGGTGTCATGGACACCTCCATGACACCACTACATGGCAGTGTGCCTCATGTCATCTAATTTCCAGGCGAGCCTTTGTCCTGACAGAGGGGGGGGGGGGGGGTCAAAGAGGAGATGAAATATGTTGTCGGTAGAAGATTAAAGTGACACGTTTTGAGCATCATCCAATTAGAGACAGAGGCAAGAGAGGACGGTGGAAGGTTCTTTTAGAGTTCCAGAGCCAAACCCAAACCCATGGAAGAGTTTTAAAAAGAAATGTCAAGGTGGGCAGACACTCGGTCTCTCGGTCGACTTTGTCCCAGCGTGTCGCATGTCATGTGACTGTGGTGTTCTGATCTTCAGAGAGCCTCCCGATGCCTCGCCAGCCTCTGACGGAGCCACAGAACCTGTCACTTGCCATAAACCTACCTGTTTTCTTTTTATTGGGCTGCTGTGTTAAAGATTTAACCTCAGTCTGTGTTTTATTGACTTGAATCTGCAGAGTCACTACCCATCTTCCGTAGACTGAAGAGCCATCTCTTCGGGTTACACCTTAACTGCTCCTCCTGAGACATCTTCTGCCCCCCAGCACTGCGTCTCCTGAAGACACCCACTTTTCCCCTCTACTGTGTCCCTAAAAACTGCTATTGCCCCCTTGTACTGTGTCTAATATATATATATATATATATATATTTTAAAGAACTTGGTTTAGAAGAAGGTGATAGAAGAAGGTTTTTCCTTCTATCAATGGCCCCGGGCCTGAGCTGGATTACTCTTCCTGCTACGACTGGTGGATTGATGATTCACTTGCTTCGTATTCAAATGTATTGATTGTAAGTCGCTTTGGAATAAGGCGTCTGCTAAATGCCAAAAATGTAAATGAATCTGCCTGCGTTTTGAATGGGTTTCTTCCCCTTGTGATGAGGAGACTGCCCCCCAGCTGCAGGCTGTATCATAGCCTTGGCCTGTATTTGTAGAAGCAACAGCAGGGCAACTTGAATCACATGTCACTGACAAGGACTCACAATGACACGTCAGATTTGTCTTCCAGGCATTTGTTGCCATGTTTTTCTTTTTCTTTCTTCTTCCAAGATGTTTCCTCTCCATGTATATTTAACGACCTCACGAAAACAAGGACTTAACGCCACCCAACCAGAGAGCAGAACAGTCTTACCTTCCTTGCTCCTGTGTTCTTCCCATACGAAGAGGAAAATATTAACAGCTTCCTTTTTCCACATGGTCGAGTTGCGTTTGCCGAGGTATTTTTCTCTATGAATCCTCCAGGCACGGTTTGGACTTTCAGCGGCAATTCAGTTATGGTGCCGTTCTGGGTGAATAGCAAGCTAGGCTAAATAGGCTATACTTGGTAGTAATTGGTGCGAAAAATTGTAATCCATTCCTATAATGTACAGGCTCTTTTAACTTCATTAGGTTACACTGTAAAGGTGTAGGCCTTCTGAATTGGAGCTATTTGCATAATTGTATCACTCTTGTCTATTTTTAAAAGGGCATATGTGGTTGTTTGTGGCTTGTGAGATGTGCACACTCTTCAACAGTGAATGTGAACAGTGCAGGACAGAAAACCCAACTCTTTACTTTCTTGTGGCATCAGGGTCTCCTTCTGAGTGGACATTGATTTTCCCCTAAGAGACCTGTCAGTGTTGTTCAGCTCAGCAGGCCGTCAGCCCCCAGCTGGTGTGATGATGTAGGAGAGTCTCGTGCTCCGCCAGCCCCCTTCCCCTGCCCAGCTGTGCTCATGGCCTGAAACTGCATTCACTGTTTTATAGTTTAATATCTTAAAGGACTAGGCTATGTTACAATTTAGCCATGTGTCATTCATACATCGGAGATGGTGACAATAGAGGAGACACTGATTTCAAACATGTCGGTCTTGAAATAAATAAAAACCTCAGGCCTCAACGTGGTCATTGTCTCTTCTCTAGATGAAGAAATGTTACTGCCACTTACTGACCCTCATGTTGGCCTAGTGAAGGGGTTTACTGCCACTTACTGACCCTCATGTTGCCCTAGTGAAGGGGTTTACAGGACTGTTATTATGGGGTGGCTGTGGCGCAGGAGGTAGAGCTGGCGTCTAATGATCGCTAGCTTGGCAGATCAGCGGTTCGAGCCCCGGCTGGCCACATGTCGAAGTGTCCTTGGGCAAGACACTGAACCCCAAAATTGCTCCCAGTGAGCGGGCCGGCGCCTTGCATGGCAGCTTGCCGCCATTGGTGTGTGAATGTGTGTGTGAATGGGTGAATGAGAGACCGTTGTAAAGCACTTTGGAGCAGCAAAAAAAGCGCTATAAAAGTGCAGTCCATTTACCATGGTGGGTCAGAGTGACCCAGGCGTAATAACAGGGGGCCGGGTGCTGTTTTCGTCCCCCTGACTCCGGTCCTGAATTGCCGTCATCTGAAAGGGACAGACTGAGGCGAGAGGGAAACAAAAACAATAGCAACCGTGTCATTTCCTGTGTCACAAATGGAACGCTCTCTCTGGCCCTGCTACGTACACCAGGGGGGTGTGGGTGGCAGGGTTCCGTGGTGTCCTGTGTTTGTGTTGACAGGGACACGGGCCAGTCCCCCCACAACCATGTATGAAATGGGCCATCTTTTTTCCCTTGGCCACAAAACCCCATCATGCACTGCTTCCCTCCTGTTGCAATCACATTATTTTGAGTCATTCAGCAGATGAAGCCAACAACTGTTGGGATTCTTTTTACAGTACACACAAATCATACTTTCAAGTCCATAAAACAATGACCAAACAACAGGTCAGACCCCGTCTCCTACCATCACTCTATCTTCATGAGATAACTCACTCACTTCTGTGAGTATACCGTGGTTCATTGGAGCTTTTTCTTTTGTATAAATAAAGTCCACATAATCACATGATGCGTGAGTTTTTTTTTTTTTTTTTTTTTTACTGCTTCTACAAACCCAACTGCTGTAATCGTATTAAGAACCACTAGCAGTGGGAATTCCAGAGTGAGTCTCACTCACACACACACACACGTTTCCCCCCCGCAATACCGGGTAGTGGTAACTAACATCACACACACACACACACACGGCCACTCCACTGCCATGACCCAGGAATGCTAATGCTAATCCTATCCTACCAATACACAGGGAGATGTCAAAAATGCGGTGGTCAGGCACGGGTTGTGGTGTGATCGTGCCTAAATTCCGTCCTTTAAATGGAGCGTGGTTTTTGAACTGGTAGGTCTAGCCCTAACTCCTGATTCTCTGCCACTGCATAGCTTTAGCTTCAGTGGCTCAATGCCTTGATTTTGTGGTGGCACTTACACTTACAGTGAAGACAATTCTCTTCCTAGAATGACAGAGGGAGAATGTTAAATAGAGTTCTATATCGTGGAGCTCCGCCCCATAGGGGAGCTCTGCTCCTATTGGTTTACCCCGCTACCTAAAGTAGCCAATGACTGAATTTTTCGATGCCTGCGCCCGCCCTGGGGTGCTATAAAAGGGGCGTCCTTCGTTCCCTCATTCTGCCAAACATACAATACAGCCGGGTTTGAACAAGTCGAAGTGGGCCAGCAGCCCTATGGGGCTCCGCTCCACTCATAGAACTGGAGTCTATCTCCATAACTATCGTTCTGCTTTCTGGAAGTCTGGAAGTTTCTGGAAGTCCTCCCTACTGGTAATGTGAAGCAGCCTGGAAGTCTTCTACTGAATGAACTATGAACTCTGTGGCTATGCCGTCCCTCTCCTGCCGTCCTATCAGACGGCCAGAACGTTGGTCAACCCCAACAGCCTTACTCTTGTCATTACGATAACTGTACATAAGTCCACGACTCTCGCCTAGTAACACTTCTCATAATTTCCTGTCGTGCCAGTAATAATGTTGATCAAACATAGTCGGTTTATGACTTTCCATTGATACCGCAATCATGACAACCACTGGATATATAGGACCTAGAACATTGGACATAGCCAGTGATCAGATCTAAGCACAAACAGTCAGTGGAGGTTATGCGTGGGGAATCCAACAACATTTCGTGAGCTTAGAATTCTAAGGTTCTATCCCCGTTTAGAATGATAAGGTTCTATCCCCGTTTAGAATGATAAGGTTCTATCTCGGTTTAGGGTAGACTAGTTCAGAGATATTGAGCGTCAACGTTTTTACATTCCATTATGTTCTGTGAGATGGAACCTTTGTATTTTATGAATTACTAACTCAAAAATGTAAACATTTTAAAAATAACACCACACAGGCATTAATAAACACCTAATGGATCAGATTGGGTAAAAAAAACTCAATTTTGACCAAAAATTGAGATAAAACCGTATAATTCTAACGTCACGATTTGAAGAGATGATTCTGGAGATCCTGCCAGCTGGACCAGCCCGCTGTGGCCACTGTCTGTTATCAGATCAGAGCGTGAAAAGACAGAGGCAGGCCAGACAGGGCACACATTCATTACTTTCACTAAGAGTCATTACTGTTAACAACGCCTTAATGTCTCCTCTCTCCCTGCGTGTTTAAACTCGGCTGTGTCAAACGGGAGGGTTTTGGTGCATTTAACTACCAGAACAAACCCTAGAATGTTTTGTGCTATATCTGTCCTATGGCAACAATTACAAAAGATATCCCTAACCTTGCTCAAACTCTTATTTCGACAAGATCCAAACCCCACAGCTCAAAGATGGTAGTCAGTATCTACAGTAGTTCTTCTTTATTTTGAGTTAATTTACTTTTCGATGAGTCATTACAAAATGCGGCTGTGGCACAGGAGGTAGAGCCGCCGTCTAATGATCGCAAGGTTGGCAGATTGGCGGTTCGAGCCCCGGCTGGCCACATGTCGAAGTGTCCTTGGGCAAGACACTGAACCCCAAATTGCTCCAAGTGAGCGGGGCCGGCGCCTTGCAGGGTAACTTGCCGCCATTGGTGTGTGAATGTGTGTGAATGGGTGAATGAGAGGCCGTTGTAAAGCGCTTTGGATAAAGGCACTGTATAAGTGCAGTCCATTTCTAATGTGCTTGACCTGTGTACTATTGGGCAGCGTATCTGTGATTGCAGTCAGTGTGATACTCAACCCTCTTCTCCTCGTGTGTCTCGTCCCACAGGAGTGCATCCTGTCTGGGATCATGTCAGTGAAGGGAAAGAAGGTTCTGCACATGGACCGCAACTCCTTCTACGGGGGGGAGAGTGCCTCCATCACGCCCCTGGAGGATGTAAGTCAACCTCTGACCCAAAGTGTGTGTGTGTGTCTGTGTCTGTGTGTTGTGTGTCTGTGTCTGCGTGTGTCGAATGATAAAGCATGGAAAACGGAACAAAGAACTTGTCGTAGGAGTCTAGCGAATTGTAATATTCTTCCAAATTGATGAGGACACGTGATCAGCGTGATCTCCAAGCGTGGTGCCAAGTTGCTGCTTAACTAAACCGGATGGTTAAACGCTGTTGAACTGTCTCTCCCATAGCTCTATAAGCGCTTCAGTCTCCCAGGCACCCCACCGGAGACCATGGGAAAAGGCCGGGACTGGAATGTGGACCTCATCCCCAAGTTCCTCATGGCCAACGGTAAACACCACTAATCACCACCACACGGGTTATTATAACTCATGACTCCTCCACAGGCCTCACGTTGAAGAGGGGACAAAACACCCAGCCATGTCACACCAGAATAATACAGCAGCCTGTCATGGCCAGATTCCAAAGCGCAACCCATCCTGTTGCCTAGCAATGACTGCTGTAGATGCGCTTGATAAGATGTTCGGGGGAGAGAGAGAAAGAGACACAGAGAGAGAGAGCGAGAGAGAGCAAATAGGAAGGATTTAAATTGCGGTCTTTATTCTTTCTCTATCATGGATTTCTATGAAATGTTGTGTGCTGTCAGAAGGGGTCTCCTAGCCTGTATTGAAGGGGTTGTAAGGCTGACGGCTCTCCTGTCTCTCACCCCTTCAGGTCAGCTGGTCCGCATGCTGCTCATCACACAGGTGACCCGTTACCTGGACTTCAAGGTGATCGAGGGCAGCTTCGTCTACAAGAAGGGCAGCATCTACAAGGTGCCGTCCACCGAGACGGAGGCCCTGGCGTCCAGTGAGTAGCACAAGGCGGATGTGGGGAATGAAGCATGTTGGGTTTGTGTCTGGTCAGCTCAGCAGGGCTCGACATTAACGCCGTTTTACTTGTCCGGAGCAAGTAAAACTTTCGCCGGGTTTGTTTGCGCGAGCACGGCGACGCTGCTGGATCCTGGATATGTTTACCTGTCTAGTCTGGCGCCTCCGCCGTCTGTTGTTCTTCCTGCACACAGGTAAAAATATCCGGGATTTAGCAGCGTCGTCGTCAGTATTGACTTTTAGGAAGACTTAATGGCTTGTTATTGTTGTTGTCAGGTACATAACAGCTTTATGAAGTGTTAACTTTATTAAATTTGTTTTTCAGATTTTATCCCTTTTTCACCCAATTTGGTATCCAATTGAACCCAACCTAGCATCCAATTATCCCCTGCCTATTGCGTAGGATCCGCCGCACGACCCCGTGGCCGGCAGCCCCAGAGGAGATCGCCAGGCAGACTAGCTGACTGGCTTCTCGAGCCCAGCACCGTTATTCCGGCACCCCGGGGGCGCTGTTGCGCGACGGATCCTTGTCCGGAAATAGTCCTATACCGCCCTCTGGAGCGGCCGCTCAATATGCCGCTCCCTGTGTGCCCTGGCCATATCTGGGTCTGGCGAGACCGGGATTCGATCCCAGTCCCCGGTGGGCAGCTTGCACTAGTGGCTAGTGCTTAGACCGCTACGCCACCGCGGGGCACTTGAAGTGTTAACTTAACAGAGTGTCACTCCAGTTTATGTTTTTGAACGTTTTTGGGACGTAAATGTGAGATAATTAACTCTTTGACTGCCAGCCATGTTCAGAGCGGAGAGCTCCACACTGCCAGACTTTTGGGGCATTTTTGCTGAACTTTGAAGACCCACCAAATATTGACTTTTCGGACTACATAAACATTGAACATATCTACCAAAACTTTAGACTCTCTTCTTTCATCAGAAAAAGAAAGTTTGTTTCTAGCCTCTTTGAGTGTTTAGAAATCGGCCGTAGAACATAGGGTGGTTTCAGCAAAAACACCTGATTTTGACCAATAAACAGAGAAAACGAGCTTTTTCTGCAGAACTTTTTTTTTTTTTCTCTGCACTTTTTCTGTATCATCCGACTCTGAACTGTTTGAAGAGTCGCGCGATGCTCCGCAATGCTCCGCTCCGCGTCGCAATGCTCCGCGCCGCGTTTGGCACATACCCTGATCCGTTTCGCCATTACTACAACCCACAGCAAGCCACTTCCTTCTCCAGGCTTTTATCGAACTACTGCCCCCATCTGGGACCGAAATACATTACACCCAAGTCTGAAATTCACTCGCTAGGTGTAGAACATGTCAATAACGCGATCCCCGCGATTTTTTTTTCTTTTTTCTATAAGACGCCAATTGGCGTCTTTGGCAGTCAACGTTACTATTCTATAAGACGCCAATTGGCGTCTTTGGCAGTCAATGAGTTAAGCAATATCACACAAGAGGAAGTGCTGTTATAGTGAATATCAGCACGGCTGTGATTGGGTCGTAGGTACGAGGCCGCAGCCCGAGTAGGAAGACAATCACAGCCGTGCTGATATTCAGTATAACAGCACGACCTCCAGTGTGATATTGCTTTTATACAACAGTTCTACAGCGCCATTTATTAGTTAACAGTAATAAGCGACAACAGATTATGATTTGTTTGTTTATTTAATCATAAAAATTAAAATAAAATAGTTCCACAACTGAACTTCAAATGGACTGTTGCCTAGTAACCTGAACACAAACATGTAGTCTAATTAACGGTCATTTAATAGAACATCTGTGCGGCGGAGTGATGCATATAATTAAAAGTCCCAGTGCGGTGTACTGCATATCAGCACTCATGGAATGCCTCTTGTCCAATCAAATTACTTGGTCGGAACTAACTGTTGTATAACATTCGCTAACGATAATGCAACTCTCATCTCGTCTCATCTCCAGGTCTGATGGGTCTGTTTGAGAAACGGCGCTTCAGGAAGTTCCTGGTTTTCGTCGCCAACTATGACGAGAACGACCCCAAAACCACGGAGGGCGTGGACGGCAAAAAAACATCCATGAGGGACGTCTTTAAGAAGTTTGACCTGGGACAGGACGTCATCGACTTCACGGGCCACTCCCTCGCCCTCTACCGGACAGACGAGTGAGTGACCTCGTTACCAGAGCCGCCCTCCGTTGCGACCAAAGAAACATCCACCCTCTTAGATGACATCACACCGTTTCATAGCAGTCATATATGACACCTCCCTGGTCATATCGAACCGTTAACAAGCCGTTGAATTTTTCAGAATGACTTTTTCTTTAAACCGATGATCTCCCCTCCCCTTTCAGGTACCTGGACCTGCCCTGCATGGACGCCATAAACAGGATTAAGATGTACAGCGAGTCTCTGGCCAGATACGGGAAGAGCCCGTACCTCTACCCCCTCTACGGCCTGGGAGAGCTGCCCCAGGGGTTCGCCAGGTAACCTCCGCTCGGGTCCTGACCTCTGACCTTTCAGGGTTCCACATTAACGGTTTGCCTGAGTAAAAAACATTCACCGGGTTTGTTTGCGTGACAGCGACGACGCTGCTGGATCCTGGCATCTGTATGTCGGTGTGCAGGAAGAACAACGGACGGCGCAGGCGCCAGACCAGACTAGACGATCGTGGAGTGAAGATGTTATTAAAGCGTACGCGCAACCTGTCCACCTGTCTGGTCGAACAGCGCGTACGCTTTAATAACATCTTCACTCCACGATCGTCTAGTCTGGTCTGGCACCTGCGGAGCAGTCTGGGTCCCGGATCCAGCAGCGTCGTCGGCGAACAAACCCGGCAAATGTTTTACTTGAGAGAACGTGTACAGAGACTGAGAACGTACACAGAGACTGAGACAGACCTTTTCCAAAAACTGATGTCTGTGGTGCTGGTGTAAAGCCAGTGGGAAGTACAGAAAGACTGTGTAAGGTAGGGAGATGAAAGGTATATGGAAAGTTAGATCTTTACCTTTTCTTTTTACTGTTTTCCCCTGCTTTTTCATTCTATGCATGTATATGTTTTTATTTATGTTTTTATATTCACTTTATGTTCTTATTCCTGTTGTAAACAGGGCTTAAAGTTCTCCGGCACTGTGCCGGATTTCCGGCGCGGGGGAATTTTGAGCAAAAAAAAAAAAAAACTGCAATTGCGGCATTGCGCCGACGTGGTGGCGGGAGCGCTGTTTCACAAATTTATTTGTATTTCTTTTTATTTAACCTTTATTTAACCAGGCAAACATGTAAGAACAAATTCTTATTTGCAAATGCAGCCTGACCAAAAAGCAATGGCTCTTTGGGGGGGGGGGGGGAGCTAGAAATAAAACAAGGTTAAGTAATACAATAAACAATAAAACAATAAAACACTGGCAAATACAGATGCATTAAAATACTAACAGTCAGAGAGAGGGGAGAGAGACGGAGGAGGTAGGGGTGAGGAAGAGCGGAGGTGAGGGATAGCGGGGGTAGTGGAGCAGGGGTACTTAAAATGAGGCAGTGATGGGTTATGGGATGGGTGAGAGACGGTGATCAACAGGTGCATTGATCGACTATGGTTCGCTGCAGGATTTGTTTGAAAGCAGTGAGTGAAACAATATTCTTTTTTTTGTTGTGGTTATTATTTATTTTGGTAAATTATCAAACAACAAACATCTAGACGTCACAACAGGGCCTCACACCGTCACACAGTTTTCATAGAGTAGATTTTCACAAGAGACTGGGTTGCATGTTATGATCATTAGAACTTGGTATCGATGTGATTTCTCATGTAGATTGAGTCCTAGGTCCCTAACCGTAACCCTACATCTAATATAGAAGTATTAATGTCCTCCTACATCTAATATAGGAGTATTAATGTCCTCCTTCATCTAATATAGAAGTATTAATGTCCTCCTACATCTAATATAGAAGTATTAATGTCCTCCTACATCTAATATAGAAGTATTAATGAAGACCTACATCTAATATAGGAGTATTAATGTCCTCCTACATCTAATATAGAAGTATTAATGTCCTCCTAAATCTAATATAGGAGTATTAATGTCCTCCTACATCTAATATAGAAGTATTAATGTCCTCCTACATCTAATATAGAAGTATTAATGTCCTCCTACATCTAATATAGGAGTATTAATGTCCTCCTACATCTAATATAGAAGTATTAATGAAGACCTACATCTAATATAGAAGTATTAATGTCCTCCTACATCTAATATAGAAGTATTAATGTCCTCCTACATCTAATATAGGAGTATTAATGTCCTCCTACATCTAATATAGAAGTATTAATGAAGACCTACATCTAATATAGAAGTATTAATGTCCGCCTACATCTAATATAGGAGTATTAATGAAGACCTACATCTAATATAGGAGTATTAATGAAGACCTTCATCTAATATAGGATAAATAACAAATAAGTTAGCTTTCGTGTTTGCTAGCGAAACAGCTGATAGTTGATGTTGACTGCTTAAGGAGAATACATATTTGAAAGTACAGAATGCCTGAGAGCCTTATATTGCATTATATTACATTATATTTTGAATGGTCATCTGGTGCCTGAATATTGTTTTTTCCTTTACATATATAATGACATTTCCACCATAAATTGATGGAGAAAGGGCACAAATTGATGCATATCAATTCACCAGAATGCAAGAAATTAAGTGTTTGATGTTTAAGGACCCCCAGACAGCCCCGCTTCATGGGTCCCCCCCGATGTCAAACACCACTGGTACCACCTCCGCCTAATTTTGAGCCAGGAAAAACCCTGAGTAGTGACGGGAAGCCTTATGGGACGTGGTGCCAAGAAGGAGAATATAAGTCATAGTGGCTTAATAAGTAATCAGTTTGTTCTTTTAAAGACATGTATATATTTTATTCTGTATTGTTATAGTGATAGTGGCTTAACTCTTTGACTGCCAGCCATGTTCAGAGCAGAGAGCTCCACACTGCCAGACTTTTGGGGCATTTTCGCTGAACTTTGAAGACCCACCAAATATTGACTTTTCGGACTACATAAACATTGAACATATCTACCAAAACTTTAGACTATCTTCTTTCATCAGAAAAAGAAAGTTTGTTTCTAGCCTCTTTGAGTGTTTAGAAATCGGCCGTAGAACATAGGGTGGTTTCAGCAAAAACACCTGATTTTGACCAATAAACAGAGAAACGAGCTTTTTCTGCAGAACTTTTTTTTTTTTTTTTTTTGCTGCACTTTTTCTGTATCATCCGACTCTGAACTGTTTGAAGAGTCGCGCGATGGCCGCAATGCTCCGCGCCGCAATGCTCCGCGCCGCGTTTGGCACATACCCTGATCCGTTTCGCCATTACTACAACCCACAGCAAGCCACTTCCTTCTCCAGGCTTTTATCGAACTACTGCCCCCATCTGGGACCGAAATACATTACACCCAAGTCTGAAATTCACTCGCTAGGTGTAGAACATGTCAATAACGCGATCCCCGCGTTTTTTTTTTCTTTTTTCTATAAGACGCCAATTGGCGTCTTTGGCAGTCAACGTTACTATTCTATAAGACGCCAATTGGCGTCTTTGGCAGTCAATGAGTTAATAAGTGATGCAATCAGTTTGGCCTTTTAAAGACATCTAAATATATTATTTTATTTTGTATTAAGTATAAAACAGTATTATGAATGAATGAATGAATGGTCTTTATTGTCATTACAGTTTTTCCCAATTGCTAAAACACAAAAGCCAATTCTCTAAACCAAATGACCAGTTCTAATAATAATAATAATAATTCATTGAATTTATATAGCGCTTTTCTGAGGCTCAAAGACGCTCTAAACACATTTAATAAAACTAGCTCCCAAACACAATCCTCCTTTTCTCATAAATCTAAACACATTTTGTCTTGCTAAAACACAAGTTGCAAAAAACTCTGCTCAAATTCTCAAATTAAAGCTCATGTGATGCAAAATGCTTGCCACAGTCAGCAAAATTTGAACACAATGAACACACCTGGCTTCATTCATTAAACATAACGACTCAAAATTTACGACACTTGTTGCAAATTATTATGGTGTGTGTGTGTGTGTGTGTGGTATAGTTCCATAAATAAATAAAAAAACATCACACCCTGAACATTGTTTTCAGTGAGTATTGTTGTGTGTAATGGATCCTCTGTAGTGTTTGCATTGAGTTGTGATACAGTACAGTATTGTACATGTTTTTTCAAACCTTTATTTACGTAAAACTCGATAGGACAACAGTGCAACAACTTCACGGCTGAACTTTAGTAACATTTCGGACATCATATGCCATTTAAAGGGGGGAAATAGATATCTCAAAATGCATGACTATCATGCAAAATCAGCCTTACTGTAATGTAAAATATGTAATGTTAGATATAACGTTAGACAGGGAGCGCAGATTTATTTTTCTGCATGACTATCATACATGTGGGAAAACGGGTTGGGGTTAGGTGCTAGGGTGCTAGGGTTAAGGTTAGGGTTAGGATTAGGGTTAGGTGCTAGGGTTAAGGTTAGGGGTAGGGTTAGGGTTAGGATTAGGGGTAGGGTTAGGGTTACGGTTACGGTTACGGTTAGGGTTAGACATGCCAGCATGTACCAAGTCACCCTAGCACCTAACCCTAACCCTAGTTTTCCCACATGTACCGTATTCTCACATGTACCGTAACATTGAAGGAAGTTATACTATTTCAATTACTGTAACTCTCACCCACCCCTGTGGGTAATTTGCGTACTTCAGAATGGTCAAGAGATCCCTTTAGAAAGAAGTCGATTGTCCACACGTAAGATCAATTTCGAATTACTGTACTGTAATGTCTTTTAGTTATATAGTAAAATTAGCCAAGCATTACAGTAAAACATTCATGAAGAACATATACATACTGTAAAAGGATATTTTCCAACAACATACATACTGTATTTTCTGTAGATTTACATACTGTTCATATGAAACACACACATCTATGAATGCCCAATACTTACAGTGATATATTCTGAGAACAGATACTGTAAGGTTTCTAAAAATGTGAACATTGTGTGTTTTCAGTTGTTTTGTTGTAGTCTGTAATGATGCTTATAGTGTTTACATTTTTGAAGGCTTTGAGCAGCTGTTTTGGTGTGAAAGTTTGAGTTTTGAAGAGAGAAGGTGTGGTTTTGCTTATGTAGCTTTAGAAAAGTGTGTTGTGTTTAGAGTTTTGGGAAAATGGAGGAAAGTTTTGTGAAATGTGTTTTAGCAATTGAGAAAAACTGTAATACAGTACAGGTACCATACAACAAAATGTAGGAGGGGGGGCTCCCCTGGTGCTCGGAAAAAGACTAAAAACACGAGGGCCAAGGGTAAAATAAAAAAGGGAAAAGAGCTGGTTTACATAAATAAAGGCTATGTACACTATCTACTATACTACTATACTATACAATAAAACACTGTGCTGTACTCTATGCTATGCTATAAATATCCTAACTTTTCCTATATCTGAACCTTATGTACACAAGGGTTGTCATATTGCACATTCATTTAAAGTATTAATGCATTTTAACATTGAGACATATATTTTGTATTGACTATAAAATAGTATTAATGCATTTAAACATTGAGACAAGAAGCTGTCTTCTGTACCCGCTCTCCCAATATCTCAAACTGTGACCCCCCTCCCCAAGAAAAAGTTTCAGGCACAGGATTTTTTTCCCACTTTAAGCCCTGTGTAAAGCACTTTGAGCTGCATTTCTTGTATGAAAGGCGCTATATAAATAAAGCTTTACTTACTTACTTACTTGCCCCAGGCAATCGGTCAACCGTTAATGTGGAACCCTACCCTTTTGGATCTCATTATCAATTGATAGAAGAAATAAATGCTAGTCAGCTAAATGAATAGAATACGCCGGAATCTAGAACGGTGTGCGTCTACTTCGTATGTCTATTGTCGGAGAGTTTGAACCATCTCTCTAAATTGAAGTGTGTCTCTCTTCCCTCCAGGTTAAGTGCTATCTACGGAGGCACCTACATGCTGAACAAGCCCATCGAGGAGATCGTCATGGAGGACGGGAAGGTGGTGGGAGTGAAGTCTGAGGGAGAGGTAAGAGAGACATCTCTCCCTGTGATGGACGCTGTACACTCAGCACGAGAGTTGAGGGGGGCATTAGGGGGGATGAGGGGGGGTGGCATCCCCCCCTGAAATAAAAACGGTCAAAATCATCCCCCTTCTAAAACTGCCATCCCCCCCTTTCCATCCCTTATGTCATTTTATCAATGAACGTGGCATTACTGCTATTTCAACATTTAGTTTTGCGCATATTGAGTAAAATACTGTGGGGGCGAGGGAGGGGGCACGCACACATGCAATGACATTTCTACCACGTCACCGACACTGAAGTCACTGACGCTGTGGGGATGCTACAATTGTCCCCATGATAAAATCCACCATCCCCCCCAGATCTTCTTTTACAACTTGAGTACTGTGTACACTGTATAAGCTTGTTATGTAATACTAATGCTTGACCTCTGACCTCTCCCTCAGATAGCCCGCTGTAAGCAGCTGATCTGCGACCCCAGCTACCTCATGGACCGCACCAAGAAGGTGGGTCAGGTGATCCGAATGATCTGCATCATGAACCACCCCATCAAGAACACGAGCGACTCCAACTCCTGCCAGATCATCATCCCCCAGAACCAGGTCAACAGGAAGCACGGTGAGGAGCCCCCGCAGGAAATGATGTCACAAAGGCACAAAGCCGGCTAAGATAGAAGTAGGATCTGAGGTTCTATGACCTTCTATGACCTTCTATGACCTGCACCCGACCGCTCTGACCAGTTTAAAGGTTTAGACGTGTGTAAATGTGTGGGTTCTCTCTCCATGCAGACATCTACGTGTGCATGATCTCCTACGCACACAACGTGGCGGCACAAGGGAAGTACGTGGCCATCGTCAGCACCACGGTGGAGACCCCCGACCCAGAGAAGGAGCTGAAGCCTGCAACGGACCTGCTGGAGCCCATCGAGCAGAAGTATGAGAGCGTGTGTGTGTGTTTGAGAGGGAGTGTGTGTGCGTGTGTGCGTGTGCTTAAGAGGGAGCGTGCGTGTGTTTGAGAGGGACCGTGTGTGTACGTGCGTTGGAGAGGGAGAGTGTGTGTGTGTGTGTGCGCGCGTGCGTGCGTTTGAGAGAGAGAGAGAGTGTGTGTGTGCGTGCGTGCGTTTGAGAGGGAGCGTGTGTGCGTGCATGCGTTTGAGAGAGAGAGCGTGTGTGTGTGCGTGCGTTTGAGAGAGAGAGAGAGTGTGTGTGCGTGCGTGCGTGCGTTTGAGAGGGAGTGTGTGTGCGTGCGTGCGTTTGAGAGGGAGCGTGTGTGCGTGCGTTTGAGAGAGAGAGCGTGTGTGTGTGTGTGTGCGTGCGTGTGTTTGAGTGGGAGCGTGTGTGCGATTGAGTTATTATTGGTGTCAACGTCACGTCTATGCATGTTAGTGAAACACCTAACTGTGTTCTCTGCTGTCTGTCTCTGCAGGTTTGTGAGCATCAGTGATCAGTACGCACCAACCGACCTGGGCGACGAGAGCCAGGTGGGTCCACAGCACGGCCGTCGCTCCTTCTGACTGTTGTGTCTAGGGGTGGGCATCGACGATCGATAATTGATCGATAAGGATCTTGGTCGATCACAAAATAAAACATTTGGTCGATCACAAAAAAAAAAAAAAAATTTTTTTTTTTTTTTTGTGATCGACCAAATGTTTTATTTTGTGATCGACCAAGATCCTTATCGATCGTCGATGCCCACCCCTAGTCTGAAGTTTTGACTCGTGGCTCAGTCAAAACCCAGTGACGTCCTATATGCTTTATTCGATAGTAATAAGAGAATGGTGTTTTTTGATATGCCTCTTACGTCGTAACAATTTATCTTGCTTTTTTTCGATCTCTTCATCCGCGCAGATCTTCATCTCCCGCTCCTACGACGCCACCACTAACTTCGAGTCCACCTGCGACGACATCAAGGACATCTACGTGAGAATGACCGGCACAGAATTTGACTTTAACGAGATGGAGCGCAAGAAGAACGACATCTTCGGCGACGCAGCTGACCAGTAGAAAATTCAACGTCAACACTCCTGAATATCAGATAACAAGCCGCCGACAACTGAAATCTTCAACAAAAAAAATGTAAAAAAGAAGAAAAAAAAACAAAAAAATATGTACAAAAATTGGGCTGGCTGATGATCCAAGTATATGTTTTGCCCATTATGAAAGTTAATGATATAGAGTTAAAATATAGCATCGCTGGATGATTTTGCTTTTTATAATCACATTCAGACAGATATTGCACTGAATATTGGATAATACCCTACATTCTTCTTCATCATGTATCTGCCAACTCTTCTCTTCTAGACGAGGGCATGTAGTCCAAAGATGCCAAATCGATTGAACTATTATATCTAATATAAAACAGCAACGCAAAGTGGTTTTCTGGGAGTGGGAGGGTCAAATCAATCTTATTCAAATACGGAAATAAAGTAACCATGTAAATGCATAAGTGTTTGGGGGACATGAAATGTGAATGTTATTTTTTTCAACAGATCTAGTGTTCTTGTGAGGGAGGGAGGGAGGGAGGGAGGTGGATTGGCTTCTTCCATTCGTATTCAAGTTGGGTTCTCCTTACATAAGGACAACCCAGTGTTCCCAGCGAAGCTTCATCTGATCACCACAATAACCATATACAGAAGGAAAGCTTTTAATTGTATTTCAGTGACCAGCTCAATTACATCCCCCAGTCATTGTGGTGTCTGATAGTGCAGGGGGCTTGTTGTTCCCCTGTCTTAGAGTGGCTGACCTCCAGCCTCCAATCAGGCCTGGGCAAGGCATTATACTGTCCTTAGGCCATGCCACTGAGCAAGTATAGCCCAGCGGCAAGGCAAACTACCCAAACCTGTTTTGCAGCAGCTTGTATCAGAGGAGATGCAATATGTCCTTTACTTCTAACAAAGAAATTATGAGAAAGCCAAGCGGTTTGAAGCAGGTTGGGGGAAATGTGGTAAAGTTGACTGTAATTGCTTTAGAAGGACCAAATGTCTACTATGGCAGTATTGATATGATCAGGGCCCTGTGTGAAAATGTCATCAATGTTTAAAAAAAACAACAACAACAAAAGAAAACGATTTCAAAACATGGGGCTCAAATGATTTCTGTACTGCACAGTAAAAATGAACTTGTGAAAAACCAACTCTGTTTATTTCCTCTTGTTGAATGTTCTGCTGTGAGGGAATTCTGCTAGGTGTGACGGACCTCTGGGCCTTTGAGTTTAAACTGCTGGTATTAACTACCGTAGTATTAACTGGTAGTGTTAACTGTATTAACTGGTATTAACTAGTATATATAGGTTCTATCTCCGTTTAGGATAGTTCAGAGATATTTAGCGTCAAAGTTTTTACCTTCCATTATGTTTTGTGAGATGGAACCTTTGTATTTTATGAATTACTAACTCAAAAATGTCAACATTTTAAAAATAACACCACACAGGCATTAATAAACACCTAATGGATCAGATTATGTAAAAAAAACTCAATTTTGACAAAAATTGAGATAGAACCTTATAATTCTAACGTCACGATACGTCAATTCCCATAACTGGAGAAGTTGATTCTTAAAAGCACCCAGTACCAGGGGTGCAAACGTGTCACCTATCTGCTAAATTAGCCGTTTTTATCTCAAAATATGTCATCCATTTGAATTGTGTAGATCTGCAAAAAATATATTTTGGGTGGGGGGGGGTCTGTCTCATCCAAGTCACATGATGCGCGAGCTAACTAATCTCCCTGTCTGCTGAACTCTATTGCTGTTGAAATAACCTTAAGCTTCAGGCAGCTAGGTACAATTCCAGACAGCATAGAGAACACAGTCACAGTAAACTGTTTTCGAAGTAATTCTGCAGGTGTTAAGGTCAGGGCTGCCGCTACTTAGACATGCATCATTGTTAAACCACCGTTAGTGCTAGCGGTATCTATTTAACACCATTAGTGCTAGCGGTATCCCCCCCTAAGGTTAGCCACACAAAGAAAATGGGTCACCTTTTTGGGCCATCACCAGTTTGCATAAAAACCCTGCAGAGATGGGTGTTCGGCCTACGAGAACACAGTCACGGTAAACAGTTTTCAAAGTAATTCTCCAGGTATTAAGGTCAGGGCTGCCACTACTTACACATGCATCATTGTTAGACCACCGTTAGTGCTAGCGGTATCTATTTAACACCATTAATGCTAGCGGTATCCCCCCCTAAGGTTAGCCGCCCAAAAAAATGTGTCACCTTTTTGGGCCATCACCAGTTTGCACCCCTGCAGTACATTTCAGAGCCTTTTCTACAACAGGCGTCTTCAGTTGAGTGACAAGTTGTCAGCTTGGTAAAACCATTGCTGTGTTCCAAAATGCTTTGTTGCACTCTATCTAGAGTGAATACCGTAGTTTATAAAGTCTAGATAGAGTGCTATTTTGGAACACAGCTCCCATGTAGCCTATGTATTTTGCATTGGACATTATGCTTCGTTAGAGGCACATTTTTCTCAATGTCAGATTGCAAAGGATGATTTTGATTTTGAGTGATTGCAAAATGGCTCTTCTGAGAATTGTAGCTCCTGATCTCCTGAGATCATAACTGTTCATTGCTGATCCTTTATACAGATGATTAAAATGCATTAGATAAAGTTATAACATACCTATATATACAGAGAGTATCCTGTCTATGATCTCCTACCTGCTATCTCCTTCTTGTAGTTCTCTTTAGAAGACAGAGACAAAGGATGAAGTCGAGATGGATTTCGTAGATTACTGGAAATAGTGACGGGTCGCGAAGGAACCGGGTATTTGAATCGGCTCTTTGTGGTCAACGTTATCGAGTCGCGAATCTGAAGAGTCGTTCAAATCAATACAATGTTACAGACTTTAACATATAGCTTATACATTTCTAGAGCTGAGAATACATGGGTGTTTTTGACAAATGAACACAATACTTTTATTCTAATCTAACTTCTTGACTCTCGCATCCAGCAGGCCCGTTACTTTCAAAGCACGTGTGTATCTGTGTAAGTGTGTGTGTGTGTGTGTGTGTGTGTGTGTGTGTGTGTGTGTGTGTGTGTGTGTGTGTGTGTGTGTGTGTAAGTGTCATTTTTTTTTTTTTTTGCATGATATCAGCCGAGTCCAGTTAAAACAGATGGATCCTAATATTTTTTAAATGTTTTTATAATACATACAATACATCATTTATGTGCACAAGGACCAATGAGAACGTAGTCAAAATGATGATTTTAACGAGGAGCCGTTTGGGAGACGAACGAACGGCTCTTCTCAGTGAACGCAGCCGAATGATCCGACTCACTGAAAAGAAGAAAACTCGATCAGTTTCGTTTTCAACAAAGTTGAACAACGTCTCAGAACTGGAGCTATAGCTCCTCCCATAGCGATTTTGTTGTTATGCAAAGAGTACTGACATTTTTCAATAAATTAAAACTAATATTTAATATCCTACTCAAGTAGCTACTGTGTAGCTGTCAGATTTAAGGAATACACGTACCATTTAGGTTAATATACCCACCCATACTGTAACTCATGTGAACCTGAACCTTCATATGTGTAGCGCCCCCATGTGTTAACAGAGAGTAACTGCAGCTCTTAACAGCATCTGACCTGTGGCTGTCATGATGACATAATATAAGTAGTTATGGGGTAATGATATCACTCTCCAAGCTATTAATCTCCTGTGACTATTGTATACGAACAACACATATACACCATGAGAGAGAGAGAACGAGAGGGAGAACAACAAGAGAAAGCCAACATGGATGGGAAACTTAATGGGAAACTTAAATACCTTACATGGTATGATTAATTTTGAAGCCACTAATCCACTTGTCCTAAGAGAAACCCTACCTTCAGGGAGTCATCATTATTATCACATGTCGTTTTGGATAAAAGCGTCAGCTAAATGAATACTATGAAGTGTTCAGCTTTGCTGATCACATTCTTAGTTTAGGCCGCTAGATGGCGACATTGGTGAATTAAATGAACTACACTGTGTAGGTTGAACAGAGTGCTGTAGGCTGTTCTTTCTTCCCACTCCCTAGGTGTTGCCACATAAAAGCATTATAGAGGGTCTAGATCAGTGGTTCTCTAACCTCTCCTCGGGGACCCCCAGCCACTCCACATATTTGATCTGTTCCACCACCAGCACACCTGATTCAACTAATCAAGTACAAATCATAACTGCTTATTTCATAATTGTTACAGGCCTAATGACAATAACATTGAATCTAATCTTATCTGATAAAGCTAAACCACATAGGATTAACCAGTTAGCAGGCCTGTGAACAAGATGAACACTATTTACACTGCGCGAAACGGCCAAATCCATAACGCATCCAACAGCCTAGATAAAAATCCATATATAAAACTATAAGATGTTCATTAACCATATATCTCTTGCTGTATGGGTGTATAGCCTACCTTTTTGTCTTCCTTAGAAAAGGGCACTTCAATAGGAGGCAGTGGAGATATACACTCACTGAACACTTTATTAGTAACACCTGTCATCCATGTACCCAACCTGCTTTGTGTCAACAGTCCAAGCTGGTGTAAAGTTCAAGGGGTTTCTTTGGCACACTTTGGGCCCGTTAATACCAATCAGCCATCGCTTGAAGGCCACTGCCTATTAGAGTATTGTTTCTGACCATGTGCATCCCTTCATGGCCACAAGGACCCATCTTCTAATGGCTACTTCCAGCATGATAATGCAGCATGTCGCAAAGCAAAAGTCGTCTCAAACTGGTTTCACGAACATGACAATTCAGTGTTCTTCAGTGGCCTTCCCAGTCACTGGGTCTGAAATCCAATAGAAAACCTTTGGGATGTGGTAGAACAGGACATTCACAGCTTAAAAGTCCACCTGAAAAATCTGCAGGAATTGTGTGATGCAATCATGTCATCATGGGCCAGAATCCAAAGGAATGTTTCCAACAATTGGAATGAATGCCACAAAGAATTGAGATTGTTTTGAGAGCAAAGGGAGGACCTTCCCAGTATTAGTATAGTGCACCTAATAAAGGGTTCATATATAGTATATACTGTATAATGTATAAGGGTATAATATTATTCAGAGAAACTCTCGTATACAAAATGACACAAAACACCAGGAGAAAGTAAAAATAAGCTTTTTAATGACTGCATGAAAACCATGTTCATAACATCATTTAATAGTCCTAAACCAGAGAACCAAGGCTTATACATCGCTGCATCAAACCAAACCAGTTCTGGTAGTATTAACTGTATTAACTAGTATTAACTGGTAGTATTAACTGTATTAACTGGTAGTATTAACTGTATTAACTAGTATTAACTGGTAGTATTAACTGTATTAACTAGTATTAACTGGTAGTATTAACTGTATTAACTTATTCCAGTTTGGCCAGCAGCTGGTGGATATCCTCTTGGCCATGATGCACTCCTTTGAGTCCCCTGGGAACGTTGCGACAGGAGGACAGGCTCAAGTAGTTTAGAGCTGTAGACTGGCCGATGATTAACCTGCAAAACACAGAAAACATAGGATTTTCTGATTTGAGTGGTTGCTGTAGAGGGCAATAGGGGTAGGTAGTGAATAGTGAATTGGACTGGTGATCAGAAGGTCATGAGTTCAAATCACTAGTGTGCCCTTGTGTAAGGCACTTAGTCCTACATTACTCCAGGGAGACTGTCCATGTAATATGTAATTGTAAATCGCTTTGGATAAAAGTGTCTGCTAAATGGTTAGTGTAAAACATTTAAATAATTAAGGGCAGGTCACAAGTGTTGCGATTCAAAGTAGTAGTAGTTTTTTTGTCTTGTTATGATAAACCAAATCAGGAGACATATCCAACACAATATCTTAAGTTAAAAGTATTGGATTCATTAGTAGTTTCCCCCAATAATGAGCTTTCAGTTGAATGGTGGAGGTTGGAATCAGATGTGGTCTACCTGAGGGCAGATGTTGTGACCTTGGTCCCCTTGAGGTTTAGCGACCGCTAGCCTTCTCGTCCCTGCGCCAGGTTGGCCATGGCCCTCTCCAAGTCCCCCTCAGGGGTGAGATGGTTTGAGAAGTCCAGCTCCTGCAAGGTACTGCTCCATTTCTGGGTCAGCAGATGGAGTCCCATCCAGGATGCAGACGCCTTTATGTCGAGGTGCAGGCCCCAGAACAGACACTCAAGCTCTGATGAAAACAACACAGAGAACAGCAAGTGAGTTTAGAATATATAATCTGTGTTGTCACTGGTACTTCCTGGTAAGTAACCAATGAGGTAGCAAGAGAGACGAAGTCATATCATGCATTTGATTTAGGGTTAAAGGTCACATGTTGTATCAACAATGGTCTGGATGAACATGCCTGTGGTGTTGTGGACTTATAAAGCAGCATAACAAGCATGTACACATCAGGGTTTCCGTTAGAAAAATTTGCCGTCGGACATCGTGTCCGGGAAGAATTCGATTTACCGGACAAACGTGATATATTCCGGTCATCATATTAAAATATAATAATAAAAAAAAAATCCAAAATCGTATATTTTTTTCCTCCAAATCTAATGTTTGTCGCGGTGATTACTGTTGTGTAGCGGCCTATATATGCCATTTAATGTCTATTTCTCATCCGATACGATTAGATGCGAGCTATATAATATATAATAATATAACATGATTTGACGCATGCGCGCTATGCCATGCGTCAAATCCAGGGCTGAACGGGTCCAGCGCTGAACGGGCGCCTCACTGGGAACTGAACAGACAGCATCGATCAATGAACGGACTCCACATTACGTTAACTGAAGTTTGTTAAATTGTTTGGGATTAATGTGAGTTTTCTATTTTCTCTTTACAGTTTTACCCTTTTTTTTTTTTTAAATCAATAAAACAACGTCATTTCTATAAGTCTCGCTGGTTGGGAAGGCATTTCGTTTAGCTCGGGAGTATGACAATGGGAAGAACATAACTGTTTATTGAGAAACAATTGATAGGCAGTCTGGGATACGTATATAAAGAAATACCACAATGTCTAGATGTATAACATTTTATTGAACAGTAACAGTGCAAGCATGTAGGCTACGGGGAACAGGGATTTTGGTCAGTAGGTCCTTTGTACAGAGGGCGTTTCTCTCCGACAACGCGTTCCCAGGTACCATGGAAGTCATAGGTAGTCCAGCACACTGACAGAGAGACAGACAGACAGACAGACAGACAGACAGGCAGGCAGACAGACAGACAGACAGACAGACAGACAGACAGACAGTCAGCTTACTTCTACCCTTTTGAGTGGAATTACTCCTTTAATTAGCTGTTAGCCATCTCAAAGCCCCCTGAGTTGCTCGTCAACACTGAGAATAGACCACATTATAGAAACCAAAACACCGTTTTTTAAAATCCACAGGGAATAACCGAGAGTGTAAGGAAAGGCACACCCAGCGCTGTCAGTGGTGGGGAGACTTGAAGTGGCTTTGCTTGATTTCCATCACAGATTCAAGGATTGAAACACTGATGAAAATAGGGAGTAATAGTGATGGGATTATTTTAGATTATTTTAGATTAGATTAGATTAGATTAGGTGAGATTCAACTTTATTGTCATTGCAGAGTACAAGTACCAGACAACAAAATGCAGTTTAGCATCTAACCAGAAGTGCAAATAGTGATATAAAAACAAACACTTAACTTTCGGGGAAACTGCTAAAATAAAATAAATAAAATAAATTAAAAAAGAAAGCGACTATTAGCACCGCCGAATGACAACAAACGTATGAGTAATGAGTAAAACAATGTCACTTTTATAGTATGTTGTTTAACTTGCCCTTCGGTCGCCATGGCTCTGGTGTGTGTAGCAGCTTCAGCTAGCTGGCTGGAAACTTCTAGGGGTGCGTTCGTAAACACGCTCTGAGAGCGCCGGAGCGCACGCTGGCTTCGATGTCACAGAGCGACCGAGTCGTTCGATTGGACGAGAGGCGTTCCGCGAGTGCTGATCGGATTTCCAGAGCGTGTTTACGAACGCACCCAGCCAGCTTTAGCGAATTGTATTCAAAGGGAATTATTTTCACCGGACAATATGTCCGACGACTTTTCAATTTGTCGGACTTCACCAAATTTTACCGGACAAAGACCGGCAATTGCCGGTTAACGGAAACCCAGGTACACATTCAACTGAACATCTCTGCTATTCTATTCATATCGCTGTGTACAGAGCCACCCAGTGAGGGTATGGCCCCTATAGAACACAACATAGAACAATACCTTCACAAGGGAGCCAAGTAAGGCCAGCTGATGTAACCCACGAATAGCCTCTCAGGTTCAGCACACGCAGCTTGGGGGAGTCGTAGAGAATGTCCTCTAGGGCCTGGTCGGTCATGTAGGACACATAAGAGGTGGTGACCAAACACAGCTCCTCCAGCAAGGGGAAACCGATGTCGGCGCCAGTCCTGTTACGCGTCACTATGGGAATTGGTACGACATCCAGCATCCGAAAGGTCTGGAACAAACAAGAACAGATAAGTAAAGCTCAGGTGGTGTGTTACATTTTACATTTGAACATTTAGCAGACGCTTTTATCCAAAGCGACCTGAAGCAGGCTTCATCCAACCTCATTAATTAAATGCTGTTCTATTCTATTCTCAAAGGGCTTATATTTCAGTCCCTTAGCAACTATAGAACCCAAAAGGTTCTACTGTCCTTGTCGGAGAACCTCATGTGTGTCAGTTGTCTTTCACGCTGTACACTACCAGCCACCCTTGGTAAAAGCCCAGATATAAAACCATGGTGTGTTGTTCTGTTTTAAGCCATAGAAACTGAATAGAAATGAAAATGTTAACCCTAAAATTGGACAATAAAGCTTTTGAACTTGAACGTGATCAATACAATGAATGTATGTTTAAAAGCCTTTATGCCTGTGCATCCTGCTTTCAATTACTTGATCTGTTACTCTCCAAATTAACATTTAACAACAGTGGATGTTTTAGTACCAAAATCTACTACTAAAAAATGATTGGTATGTCATGGTAACAAACAGAAAAATCCCTGTCTCTGTCTGGTGGGTCAATCCTAAGTACAATACCTGCAGTTTAGGACAGCCATTTTGTAGAGCTTGGACACGGATGGGAAGCTCGTAGTATCCTTTGTCCAGGTTTGAGTTGATATCCAGCAGTTGTAACTCAGGGCAGCATCCTCTCTATAGAGTTATCAAGTTCATTGGGTAATTAGCTAATGCAATACATGTATTGTAAAATCAGTGTTGGGGAAGCTATTCTGAAAATATATTTAACTAGATTACCAATTACTTAACAAGGAAAGAAGTTGAACTATACTAAAACTACCCGTGAGAGAAATATAGTCTGAATTATACTAAAGCTACTTGGAAAAAAGTAGTTTACTACATGGAAACTACTTTATCCAACAAATGACAGTTGGTTACTGAAAGATGACCATCACATGTAGAGTTCAAAGTCAACGAGGGAAATTATGATTCAATGATAGTGGGTAGAGACTGAAATCATCATCATCATTCAGGTCTCCTGAATTAGGAATTCATAGAAGGGTAAACTCACAGAGATGGCAGCGAGAAGTCTGTAAATTCTGCACCCGTGGGTAAACAGAATTTGTCTAATCTGACTGCCATGGGATCCCAAGTAGGTGACAAGGCCTTCAACCTGCACCCGTAGCAACAATAGAAAACGATCAAAGATCTATCTATCCACTATAACACAAAGCATTTCTCTAGTCCTATTACAACGAATGTCTGTGAAATTCAGAGTAGCCAAAAACACCAACACGTAGTGAACATTATGATTCGTCAAGACTAAAAATCACTCCACCGTCAGGTAAAGTATCAGACTGTTAAATATTTTGACAACAGCGTGTGCGTTTGGCTGTGTGTGTGTGTGTCTGTCTGTGTGTCATCCATTACATGTTTGTGAACACACTCCTTGGTCTACCTCTGAGTTCTGCACGTTGATGCTATCCAGAGAGCGACAGTTGTCTGCAAGGCTCTGGAAGGCCTTCCCCGTTACACCAGTACAAAAGCACAGCTTGAGTGAGCGTAGGTGAGGGCAGGACCGGGACACAACCTATTTGGAAACATTTTAACATTTGACATAACATAAAGGTTGATAAAAACAATGGCTTGCAAGTGCCTTGATCCAATTGAAATGTAGAACAAGTATCGCACAACGAACATATTTTGTTAATGGAGGCACGAAATAGCAAAACGACATTATGTAGCCTTACCTCTACAACATAGTCAACTTGGTTTTCCCAGTGATTAAGGGAAAACTCTCTGAGTTGAGAGAACCTGAAAAACAGACAGACATGTATAATAACACTGTACACACTTAGAGGTGTTGTCAAGGTGAAAAGTTGTAGGAGCATGCGATATCCATCCATAAGGTTACCCAACATGTCCCAGTTGAAGTTACCAGAATTCATAGTTACTGTACCAGGATGGAATCATACCAAACAATAGGCCACTGACCTGTTCTGCGCGAGCCAGCTGATGGTGTTCCTGATCTTCAGTTCTGTTTCAGGTAACTGGGTCTTGCCTGGTTCTAACCAGCAGTGGCCAACAGAAACATTCCGCCAGAGAGCTGGAATGTCTGCTGCAGCGTTCCATCGACGGCATACTCTGGCCGCCCTGCATCGGCGGGATAGAAAGCAAAATATCATCCTCTATCACCAGAGATTTGAAATGCCTATTTATTGATTTAGTGGTATATGCCTTGTGTATGTGTTGTGTTTGACTTACTGATGTCCATATATTGGTGGATTAGGCTGCATCTATTTACTTCATCATATTTTAATAGTTATTTTATGTTCAAATAAACTAAAAGGACAAATAAACATATTTTAAATTGATAACTTGGAAGTAACTATGATCTATGTGCATTACATGAGTTTAATGACACTGAGATGAGCACCCAAAAATGCATTACCTGCACAAAAATGGTACAGCACCGTCTTTCTGAACCACCAACTTAAATATATGAACTAACACCTCCACAGGTAAGCTTTGACCCCATCTCTCCAACCCCTCCTCTGAAAGGTGCTTGACCAGTGGCTTCTTCTGTGTTGGATTCCTCTTGACTACCATCTTCCTCTTAGCCTGAGAAGACGCAGCACCGTCCCCTGACTCCATCTTCAATAGGTCTCCAATGGTCACCTAGCCCACAAAAGCACTGGACACAAATCCCGACTTATCCACGTCTGTAACACAAAGAAATGAAAACAGTAATCACTGGAGCCCACAAATTAGTACTTCGAGGCCACGAATTAAGTAGCCTATTTTGAGGCAACAAATGACTAGCCTATTTCGTGGACACGAAATTTAAAAAGAGATCCGTAGTATTCTAAAATACCACTCAGAACTACCGTTAATTGTCTCGTTAGGAGGACGAGACTAGAATAATAGGCAAGCATTAACATAAGTAGTTACCTTGTTAACTACAGTAGCTTATAACAGTTCATAACTCATCATTATAACACAACTAGCTAGCTAAGCTAGGTCGCTAGCCTTCTCTCCCGTGTTCAGGCGGGAATATGCGACACGAACGGAGCTGGCTTTCTGACTAAAACTATCTCTGGATGAATCTCATGAACAGCTATCTACTTACCACAGTTCGGTTAACTCTTCTATGATCTGTTATATAGATTAACTCTATATAATACTTACTTTAAAAGACAACAGACAACAGAAGATGACGTTGAGCAGATGATGTCAAGTTTGAAGGGTATACCGCCTGTCCACTAGGTGGCAGAAGTTCACCTCACAGTCCGTCGAGAAGTAATGGATGCGATTTAGCCAATCAGCGTGTGTTTGGAGTCACGTGTCAAGTGTCAAGTGTCAAGTGTTTGAGGAAAATAATTAATACTTATTATTATATATAATATAATATAATATTATATTATATTATATATATATAATAATATAATATTATTATTATAATTATAATATTGAGGAAAGCAGTACGAACAGTGCCGTGGGCTGAGCTCGGAGGATATTCTCAAGGCCATCCTCAATATGAAAACAGAATTCTCCGGTAAACTTGAAAAAGTTCTGTCTGTAATGGACAATATCAGCAGAGAAGTCAAAGAATAATTAATTAATTAACCGCAAAGCAAGGACTCCTTGCCCCAAAGACGGAGGATTAAATTGATCTCCCCCGTGATTCTCTGCCTGGAACCACACATCTTTGCCTACTCAACTAGCTTATTTCCTGTCAGAGACCCAGCCTCTGCTTTACAATGAATAATGAAAACAAACAGATCTTGTTAGCGAACTCAGACCGTTTCTCATGAGTTGTCTTGGCGACAGACTGACGCAACAGTGGTTTTCAGTGAAATGTCATTTGTGATAAATACTTTAAATGAATATTAAAATATTCTCTCCTTTGTTTCAGGACGACGAGGGTGTCCAGCCATCAATATAACCAGGGACCAAATAGATTTTCTTATGAAGCAAGGCAACACAGTTAAGCAAATGGCAAACATTCTGGGATGCTCCTCATCATTTCTCTACAAGAGGTCGAAGTTGCTTGGTATACCAGTGAGGAGTAGATTTTCAGTGACAGGTGATGAAGAACTTGAACGTCATGTAAGACGACTTCATGGCCTGTATCCAAACTCTGGATATGAGGTAATTAATGGGTTACTACTGTATTCTAGAGTTTTATTGCTGCAAAACATTTAATTCTATTTTTTTAGTAATTTACATGATTACAATTTCAGATGATGAGAGCCTTGCTGCGTGCAGATGGACTGCTGGTTCCACGGCGTAGGGTGCGTGAGATGTTGGCTCAGATAAACCCAGCAGCTACTGCTAGGAGATGGAGCAGCACTGTGGCAAGACGGGTGTATCATGTACCATACCCCAACAGCCTGTGGCATATCGATGGGAATATGCGCCTCATAAGGTGAATTCATCATGGTAAAATTGTTGTTTGCCTGCAACTCAAATAATTATTGTGGTAGGCTATTGACAGTGATGACATTTAACACTGCATTGTCATAACACCTTGCAACTATTTGATGCCTTTTTTGTTTTTGTTTCACACTTTAAATATTTACTTGTTTATTAACCACAAGTATTTGTTCTGTCTTTGTATTCACCATTTTAGATGGGGCTTACCGGTTCATGGTGCCATAGATGGACACTCTCGGCTGATCACTTACCTGAGTTGCAACACTGACAACCGTGCCACCACTGTGTTGTCTCAGTTTCTTAAAGCCACATCCCTTTATGGACTACCCTCTAGAGTCAGATCAGATTATGGTGGTGAGAATATACAGGTGGCCTTATTCATGAATCTTGTGCAGGGCATTGAGCGGCGGAGTTTCATTACAGGGGAATCAGTCCATAACCAGAGAATTGAACGTCTTTGGAGGGATGTGTTTTTGCATGTGTTGCAATCCTTTTACAGCATGTTCTACTCCCTTGAGGATTCACAGCTTCTGGATCCCAGTGATGATATCCACAAACTTTCACTTCACATTGTTTTTCTTCCTGAGATTCAAAAAAGCCAAGAGCGCTTTAGGGAGGCCTGGAACAACCATGCTTTGCGTACGGAACACAACCGAACACCAACTCAAATCTGGACAGAAGGAATGCTCTCAAATATGGCAACGGACAGTGCAGCAATCAACAATGTGTTCGGGGAAAATCCCTACACACCACACAATTTGGAGGCAGTTCTGGCGCAGCATGGAATTGACTCTTTACCCACTACTGATGATGATGATCTCCCAGCTGTAATTGTAGAGCAACCTCAAATCAATCTCAGTCAACAGAAACAGGAGTCAATCTGTCGTGCCATTGATCACATCTGATTTGAAGATAAAGTATCTGACATGCTGTGCAGACATTTCAAATCTTATTGCAACCTGAAACTTTATACCAGTTTTTCAAATGTTAATGCGTATGACATGTTTGAAATGTTATGACTAAGTAGTGTTTTTGACTTCATATGTGCACTTCTCTTAAGCTTATCAATGACACATTTTAATATAATAAAAGCATGTTTACTGTTGTACTACTGGGGTAATCCAGTAAGCATGTTGCATGTTGGCAAAAGACAACTTGAAATAAGTAAATGCTATATTTCAGCAGTGGACGTATGAGCTGTACAGTCATTTGGTAAGTCTATTGTAATCGTTAAAACCTCTCAGTGAGCAAGTCTGAAATCATAGTTGGTATAATTGTAATATAACAGTTTATTAACAGTTGACATTCAATTCAATTCAATCCAGTGAACCACTCTACTGGTTTAGCATTTGCACAACATGCAGTCAACGGACCTCAATGCAAGTTAAACAGGCCATCCTTAGGCTGCAAAAACAAACAAAAAATTGAATTGGATTTGTGGACAAGATGGAAATCCCAGTGGAGGCACTGATGAAGCTCCAGAGGTGAACTCCAGCACCTTCTCGAGGGTGATTGGACTGCATTCTCCTTCTGTAACACAAGAAATTATTATATTACAACACAATATAAACAAGTTTAAGGAAGCTTTTTTTTACCCATTGTAAGGTTCTATCTCCGTTTAGAATGATAAGGTTCTATCTCCGTTTAAAAAAAATAAGCTTTTTAATGACTGCATGAAAACCATGTTCATAACATCATTTAATAGTCCTAAACCAGAGAACCAAGGCTTATACATCGCTGCATCAAACCAAACCAGTTCTGGTAGTATTAACTGTATGAACTAGTATTAACTGGTAGTATTAACTGTATTAACTGGTAGTATTAAATGTATTAACTAGTATTAACTGGTAGTATTAACTGTATTAACTAGTATTAACTGGTAGTATTAACTGTATTAACTTATTCCAGTTTGGCCAGCAGCTGGTGGATATCCTCTTGGCCATGATGCACTCCTTTGAGTCCCCTGAGAACGTTGCGACAGGAGGACAGGCTCAAGTAGTTTAGAGCTGTAGACTGGCCGATGATTAACCTGCAAAACACAGAAAACATACGATTTTCTGATTTGAGTGGTTGCTGTAGAGGGCAATAGGGGTAGGTAGTGAATAGTGAATTGGACTGGTGATCAGAAGGTCATGAGTTCAAATCACTAGTGTGCCCTTGTGTAAGGCACTTAGTCCTACATTACTCCAGGGAGACTGTCCATGTAATATGTAATTGTAAATCGCTTTGGATAAAAGTGTCTGCTAAATGGTTAGTGTAAAACATTTAAATAATTAAGGGCAGGTCACAAGTGTTGCGATTCAAAGTAGTAGTCGTTTTTTTGTCTTGTTATGATAAACCAAATCAGGAGACATATCCAACACAATATCTTAAGTTAAAGGTATTGGATTCATTAGTAGTTTTCCCCAATAATGAGCTTTCAGTTGAATGGTGGAGGTTGGAATCAGATGTGGTCTACCTGAGGGCAGATGTTGTGACCTTGGTCCCCTTGAGGTTTAGCGACCGTATGGAGCCGGCACCTGTTCCCTGCGCCAGGTTGGCCATGGCCCTCTCCAAGTCCCCCTCAGGGGTGAGATGGTTTGAGAAGTCCAGCTCCTGCAAGGTACTGCTCCATTTCTGGGTCAGCAGATGGAGTCCCATCCAGGATGCAGACGCCTTTATGTCGAGGTGCAGGCCCCAGAACAGACACTCAAGCTCTGATGAAAACAACACAGAGAACAGCAAGTGAGTTTAGAATATATAATCTGTGTTGTCACTGGTACTTCCTGGTAAGTAACCAATGAGGTAGCAAGAGAGACGAAGTCATATCATGCATTTGATTTAGGGTTAAAGGTCACATGTTGTATCAACAATGGTCTGGATGAACATGCCTGTGGTGTTGTGGACTTATAAAGCAGCATAACAAGCATGTACACATTCAACTGAACATCTCTGCTATTCTATTCATATCGCTGTGTACAGAGCCACCCAGTGAGGGTATGGCCCCTATAGAACACAACATAGAACAATACCTTCACAAGGGAGACCAGTAAGGAAAGCTGATGTAACCCACGAGCAGCCTCTCAGGTCCAGCACACGCAGCTTGGGGGAGTCGTAGAGAATGTCCTCTAGGGCCTGGTCGGTCATGTAGGACACATTAGAGGTGGTGACCAAACACAGCTCCTCCAGCAAGGGGAAACCGATGTCGGCGCCAGTCCTGTTACGCGTCACTATGGGAATTGGTACGACATCCAGCATCCGAAAGGTCTGGAACAAACAAGAACAGATAAGTAAAGCTCAGGTGGTGTGTTACATTTTACATTTGAACATTTAGCAGACGCTTTTATCCAAAGCGACCTGAAGCAGGCTTCATCCAACCTCATTAATTAAATGCTGTTCTATTCTATTCTCAAAGGGCTTATATTTCAGTCCCTTAGCAACTATAGAACCCAAAAGGTTCTACTGTCCTTGTCGGAGAACCTCATGTGTGTCGGTTGTCTTTCACGCTGTACACTACCAGCCACCCTTGGTAAAAGCCCAGATATAAAACCATGGTGTGTTGTTCTGTTTTAAGCCATAGAAACTGAATAGAAATGAAAATGTTAACCCTAAAATTGGACAATAAAGCTTTTGAACTTGAACGTGATCAATACAATGAATGTATGTTTAAAAGCCTTTATGCCTGTGCATCCTGCTTTCAATTACTTGATCTGTTACTCTCCAAATTAACATTTAACAACAGTGGATGTTTTAGTACCAAAATCTACTACTAAAAAATGATTGGTATGTCATGGTAACAAACAGAAAAATCCCTGTCTCTGTCTGGTGGGTCAATCCTAAGTACAATACCTGCAGTTTAGGACAGCCATTTTGTAGAGCTTGGACACGGATGGGAAGCTCGTAGTATCCTTTGTCCATGTTTGAGTTGATATCCAGCAGTTGTAACTCAGGGCAGCATCCTCTCTATAGAGTTATCAAGTTCATTGGGTAATTAGCTAATGCAATACATGTATTGTAAAATCAGTGTTGGGGAAGCTATTCTGAAAATATATTTAACTAGATTACCAATTACTTAACAAGGAAAGAAGTTGAACTATACTAAAACTACCCGTGAGAGAAATATAGTCTGAATTATACTAAAGCTACTTGGAAAAAAGTAGTTTACTACATGGAAACTACTTTATCCAACAAATGACAGTCGGTTACTGAAAGATGACCATCACATGTAGAGTTCAAAGTCAACGAGGGAAATGATGATTCAATGATAGTGGGTAGAGACTGAAATCATCATCATCATTCAGGTCTCCTGAATTAGGAATTCATAGAAGGGTAAACTCACAGAGATGGCAGCGAAGAGAAGTCTGCAATTACTGCACCCGATGGTAAACAGAATTTGTCTAATCTGACTGCCATGGGATCCCAAGTAGGTGACAAGGCCTTCAACCTGCACCCGTAGCAACAATAGAAAACGATCAAAGATCTATCTATCCACTATAACACAAAGCATTTCTCTAGTCCTATTACAAGGAATGTCTGTGAAATTCAGAGTAGCCAAAAACACCAACACGTAGTGAACATTATGATTCGTCAAGACTAAAAATCACTCCACCGTCAGGTAAAGTATCAGACTGTTAAATATTTTGACAACAGCGTGTGCGTTTGGCTGTGTGTGTGTGTCTGTCTGTGTGTGTCATCCATTACATGTTTGTGAACACACTCCTTGGTCTACCTCTGAGTTCTGCACGTTGATGCTATCCAGAGAGCGACAGTTGTCTGCAAGGCTCTGGAAGGCCTTCCCCGTTACACCAGTACAAAAGCACAGCTTGAGTGAGCGTAGGTGAGGGCAGGACCGGGACACAACCTATTTGGAAACATTTTAACATTTGACATAACATAAAGGTTGATAAAAACAATGGCTTGCAAGTGCCTTGATCCAATTGAAATGTAGAACAAGTATCGCACAACGAACATATTTTGTTAATGGAGGCACGAAATAGCAAAACGACATTATGTAGCCTTACCTCTACAACATAGTCAACTTGGTTTTCCCAGTGATTAAGGGAAAACTCTCTGAGTTGAGAGAACCTGAAAAACAGACAGACATGTATAATAACACTGTACACACTTAGAGGTGTTGTCAAGGTGAAAAGTTGTAGGCGCATGCGATATCCATCCATAAGGTTACCCAACATGTCCCAGTTGAAGTTACCAGAATTCATATGTACCAGGATGGAATCATACCAAACAATAGGCCACTGACCTGTTCTGCGCGAGCCAGCTGATGGTGTTCCTGATCTTCAGTTCTGTTTCAGGTAACTGGGTCTTGCCTGGTTCTAACCAGCAGTGGCCAACAGAAACATTCCGCCAGAGAGCTGGAATGTCTGCTGCAGCGTTCCATCGACGGCATACTCTGGCCGCCCTGCATCGGCGGGATAGAAAGCAAAATATCATCCTCTATCACCAGAGATTTGAAATGCCTATTTATTGATTTAGTGGTATATGCCTTGTGTATGTGTTGTGTTTGACTTACTGATGTCCATATATTGGTGGATTAGGCTGCATCTATTTACTTCATCATATTTTAATAGTTATTTTATGTTCAAATAAACTAAAAGGACAAATAAACATATTTTAAATTGATAACTTGGAAGTAACTATGATCTATGTGCATTACATGAGTTTAATGACACTGAGATGAGCACCCAAAAATGCATTACCTGCACAAAAATGGTACAGCACCGTCTTTCTGAACCACCAACTTAAATATAATAACTAACACCTCCACAGGTAAGCTTTGACCCCATCTCTCCAACCCCTCCTCTGAAAGGTGCTTGACCAGTGGCTTCTTCTGTGTTGGATTCCTCTTGACTACCATCTTCCTCTTAGCCTGAGAAGACGCAGCACCGTCCCCTGACTCCATCTTCAATAGGTCTCCAATGGTCACCTAGCCCACAAAAGCACTGGACACAAATCCCGACTTATCCACGTCTGTAACACAAAGAAATGAAAACAGTAATCACTGGAGCCCACAAATTAGTACTTCGAGGCCACGAATTAAGTAGCCTATTTTGAGGCAACAAATGACTAGCCTATTTCGTGGACACGAAATTTAGAAAGAGATCCGTAGTATTCTAAAATACCACTCAGAACTACCGTTAATTGTCTCGTTAGGAGGACGAGACTAGAATAATAGGCAAGCATTAACATAAGTAGTTACCTTGTTAACTACAGTAGCTTATAACAGTTCATAACTCATCATTATAACACAACTAGCTAGCTAAGCTAGGTCGCTAGCCTTCTCTCCCGTGTTCAGGCGGGAATATGCGACACGAACGGAGCTGGCTTTCTGACTAAAACTATCTCTGGATGAATCTCATGAACAGCTATCTACTTACCACAGTTCGGTTAACTCTTCTATGATCTGTTATATAGATTAACTCTATATAATACTTACTTTAAAAGACAACAGACAACAGAAGATGACGTTGAGCAGATGATGTCAATTTTGAAGGGTATACCGCCTGTCCACTAGGTGGCAGAAGTTCACCTCACAGTCCGTCGAGAAGTAATGGATGCGATTTAGCCAATCAGCGTGTGTTTGGAGTCACGTGTCAAGTGTCAAGTGTCAAGTGTTTGAGGAAAATAATTAATAATTATTATTATATATAATATAATATTATATTATATTATATTATATATATATATAATAATATAATATTATTATTATAATTATAATATTGAGGAAAGCAGTACGAACAGTGCCGTGGGCTGAGCTCGGAGGATATTCTCAAGGCCATCCTCAATATGAAAACAGAATTCTCCGGTAAACTTGAAAAAGTTCTGTCTGTAATGGACAATATCAGCAGAGAAGTCAAAGAATAATTAATTAATTAACCGCAAAGCAAGGACTCCTTGCCCCAAAGACGGAGGATTAAATTGATCTCCCCCGTGATTCTCTGCCTGGAACCACACATCTTTGCCTACTCAACTAGCTTATTTCCTGTCAGAGACCCAGCCTCTGCTTTACAATGAATCATGAAAACAAACAGATCTTGTTAGCGAACTCAGACCGTTTCTCATGAGTTGTCTTGGCGACAGACTGACGCAACAGTGGTTTTCAGTGAAATGTCATTTGTGATAAATACTTTAAATGAATATTAAAATATTCTCTCCTTTGTTTCAGGACGACGAGGGTGTCCAGCCATCAATATAACCAGGGACCAAATAGATTTTCTTATGAAGCAAGGCAACACAGTTAAGCAAATGGCAAACATGCTGGGATGCTCCTCATCATTTCTCTACAAGAGGTCGAAGTTGCTTGGTATACCAGTGAGGAGTAGATTTTCAGTGACAGGTGATGAAGAACTTGAACGTCATGTAAGACGACTTCATGGCCTGTATCCAAACTCTGGATATGAGGTAATTAATGGGTTACTACTGTATTCTAGAGTTTTATTGCTGCAAAACATTTAATTCTATTTTTTTAGTAATTTACATGATTACAATTTCAGATGATGAGAGCCTTGCTGCGTGCAGATGGACTGCTGGTTCCACGGCGTAGGGTGCGTGAGATGTTGGCTCAGATAAACCCAGCAGCTACTGCTAGGAGATGGAGCAGCACTGTGGCAAGACGGGTGTATCATGTACCATACCCCAACAGCCTGTGGCATATCGATGGGAATATGCGCCTCATAAGGTGAATTCATCATGGTAAAATTGTTGTTTGCCTGCAACTCAAATAATTATTGTGGTAGGCTATTGACAGTGATGACATTTAACACTGCATTGTCATAACACCTTGCAACTATTTGATGCCTTTTTTGTTTTTGTTTCACACTTTAAATATTGACTTGTTTATTAACCACAAGTATTTGTTCTGTCTTTGTATTCACCATTTTAGATGGGGCTTACCGGTTCATGGTGCCATAGATGGACACTCTTGGCTGATCACTTACCTGAGTTGCAACACTGACAACCGTGCCACCACTGTGTTGTCTCAGTTTCTTAAAGCCACATCCCTTTATGGACTACCCTCTAGAGTCAGATCAGATTATGGTGGTGAGAATATACAGGTGGCCTTATTCATGAATCTTGTGCAGGGCATTGAGCGGCGGAGTTTCATTACAGGGGAATCAGTCCATAACCAGAGAATTGAACGTCTTTGGAGGGATGTGTTTTTGCATGTGTTGCAATCCTTTTACAGCATGTTCTACTCCCTTGAGGATTCACAGCTTCTGGATCCCAGTGATGATATCCACAAACTTTCACTTCACATTGTTTTTCTTCCTGAGATTCAAAAAAGCCAAGAGCGCTTTAGGGAGGCCTGGAACAACCATGCTTTGCGTACGGAACACAACCGAACACCAACTCAAATCTGGACAGAAGGAATGCTCTCAAATATTATGGCAACGGACAGTGCAGCAATCAACAATGTGTTCGGGGAAAATCCCTACACACCACACAATTTGGAGGCAGTTCTGGCGCAGCATGGAATTGACTCTTTACCCACTACTGATGATGATGATCTCCCAGCTGTAATTGTAGAGCAACCTCAAATCAATCTCAGTCAACAGCAACAGGAGTCAATCTGTCGTGCCATTGATCACATATCTGATTTGAAGATAAAGTATCTGACATGCTGTGCAGACATTTCAAATCTTATTGCAACCTGAAACTTTATACCAGTTTTTCAAATGTTAATGCGTATGACATGTTTGAAATGTTATGACTAAGTAGTGTTTTTGACTTCATATGTGCACTTCTCTTAAGCTTATCAATGACACATTTTAATATAATAAAAGCATGTTTACTGTTGTACTACTGGGGTAATCCTGTAAGCATGTTGCATGTTGGCAAAAGACAACTTGAAATAAGTAAATGCTATATTTCAGCAGTGGACGTATGAGCTGTACAGTCATTTGGTATGTCTATTGTAATCGTTAAAACCTCTCAGTGAGCAAGTCTGAAATCATAGTTGGTATAATTGTAATATAACAGTTTATTAACAGTTGACATTCAATTCAATTCAATCCAGTGAACCACTCTACTGGTTTAGCATTTGCACAACATGCAGTCAACGGACCTCAATGCAAGTTAAACAGGCCATCCTTAGGCTGCAAAAACAAACAAAAAATTGAATTGGATTTGTGGACAAGATGGAAATCCCAGTGGAGGCACGGATGAAGCTCCAGAGGTGAACTCCAGCACCTTCTCGAGGGTGATTGGACTGCATTCTCCTTCTGTAACACAAGAAATTATTTTATTACAACACAATATAAACAAGTTTAAGGAAGCTTTTTTTACCCATTGTAAGGTTCTATCTCCGTTTAGAATGATAAGGTTCTATCTCCGTTTAGAATGATAAGGTTCTATCTCCGTTTAGAATGATAACGTTCTATCTCCCTTTAGAATGATAAGGTTCTATCTCCGTTTAGAATGATAAGGTTCTATCTCCGTTTACAATGAGAAGGTTCTATCTCCGTTTACAATGAGAAGGTTCTATCTCCGTTTAGAATGATAAGGTTCTATCTCCGTTTAGGGTAGTTCAGAGATATTGAGCGTCAAAGTGTTTACATTCCATTATGTTTTGTGAGATGGAACCTTTGTATTTTATGAATTACTAACTCAAAAATGTCAACATTTTAAAAATAACACCTAATGGATCAGATTATGTAAAAAAACTCAATTTTGACAAAAATGGAGATAGAACCTTATAATTCTAACGTCACGATACGTCAATTCCCATAACTGGAGAAGTTGATTCTTAAAAGCACCCAGTACATTTCAGAGCCTTTTCTACAACAGGCGTCTTCAGTTGAGTGACAAGTTGTCAGCTTGGTAAAACCATTGCTGTGTTCCAAAATGCTTTGTTGCACTCTATCTAGAGTGAATACCGTAGTTTATAAAGTCTAGATAGAGTGCTATTTTGGAACACAGCTCCCATGTAGCCTATGTATTTTGCATTGGACATTATGCTTCGTTAGAGGCACATTTTTCTCAATGTCAGATTGCAAAGGATGATTTTGATTTTGAGTGATTGCAAAATGGCTCTTCTGAGAATTGTAGCTCCTGATCTCCTGAGATCATAACTGTTCATTGCTGATCCTTTATACAGATGATTAAAATGCATTAGATAAAGTTATAACATACCTATATATACAGAGAGTATCCTGTCTATGATCTCCTACCTGCTATCTCCTTCTTGTAGTTCTCTTTAGAAGACAGAGACAAAGGATGAAGTCGAGATGGATTTCGTAGATTACTGGAAATAGTGACGGGTCGCGAAAGAACCGGGTATTTGAATCGGCTCTTTGTGGTGAACGTTATCGAGTCGCGAATCTGAAGAGTCGTTCAAATCAATACAATGTTATTGATTGATTGATTGAAAACTTTATTAGAATGTTTGCAGAAGTAGGTACATGAAAGTACATATTACATACAAGGTCAAACTAAGAGGATAAAAACCCAAGAAAGCCACTGGCTTATTTCAATTGGGGTCCTTGATTTTCAATTCATCGTTACATGTAAGACAGACATAAGAAAAGAACTAGTACTATCTACATGATAATACAGACAAATAACTATTACTATCTACAAGATAAACGTACATCCATCATGGGAAGAACAATACAACAAAACATAAGGTATGTACAGCGGGTAGGACAGGTGGGGACATACACCACAGGTGGGGGCGGGGGACAAAACACAAAGTATGTACAGTGGGTAGTTCAGGTCTTTTAATCTGATTTTTGTTTTAGAGGGTCCAGTTACGGATTGCAGCCTCCTGTAAATGTTTTTTGAGAGTGGTTTTGAAGGTGGGCAGTGTTTTGCACTCCTTTAAGATTATAGGAAGGGCGTTCCACATCTTTACTGCATAGTTTGCAAACGAGTTTAAACCCTTGTTTGTGGTGCAACGCGGTTGAACGTGGTTCGTGGAGCTTCCTCTGGTGTTGTAAGTGTGGACGTTGTTCACTTTTTGGAAGTATGTTGACAGGTACTTGGGTGTCTTTGTGGTGTAGCGTATCTTGAAGACTAGGCCCAGTGCAAGCTGCTGCACTCTGTCAACTACTCGTAGCCAATCAAGGCTCAAAAAATGAGCAGCGGTTAGATGTGTCCTAGGGTTGAGGCCCAGCAGAAGCCTAACCAGTTTATTTTGGGCTGTCTGGAGTCTTGTTTTATGGGCCTTTGTGGTTCTATAGTACCATGATGTTACGGCATAGTCGAAGTGACATTGAATGAGAGCTCCTGATAGGGTCCTCAGTGTGTTTTTACTGACAAGTGAGGATATCCTGTACAAGAATCTAGTTTTATGGTTCACTTTTTTGATTACTTTTGCTGCCATTTTATCTCCGGAAAGAGATAAGAGAAAGAGACTTTAACATATAGCAAATACATTTCTAGAGCTGAGAATACATGGGTGTTTTTGAAAAATGAACACAATACTTTTATTCTAATCTAACTTCTTGACTCTCGCATCCAGCAGGCCCGTTACTTTCAAAGCGCGTGTGTATCTGTGTAAGTGTGTGTGTATAAGTGTCATACTTTTTTTGTTGTTGCATGATATCAGCCGAGTCCAGTTAAAACAGATGGATCCTAATATTTTTTTAAATGTTTTTATAATACATACAATACATCATTTATGTGCACAAGGACCAATGAGAACTTAGTCAAAATGATGATTTTAACGAGGAGCCGTTTGGGAGACGAACGAACGGCTCTTCTCAGTGAACGCAGCCGAATGATCCGACTCACTGAAAAGAAGAAAACTCGATCAGTTTCGTTTTCAACAAAGTTGAACAACGTCTCAGAACTGGAGCTATAGCTCCTCCCATAGCGATTTTGTTGTTATGCAAAGAGTACTGACATTTTTCAATAAATTAAAACTAATATTTAATATCCTACTCAAGTAGCTACTGTGTAGCTGTCAGATTTAAGGAATACACGTACCATTTTAGGTTAATATACCCACCCATACTGTAACTCATGTGAACCTGAACCTTCATATGTGTAGCGCCCCCATGTGTTAACAGAGAGTAACTGCAGCTCTTAACAGCATCTGACCTGTGGCTGTCATGATGACATAATATAAGTAGTTATGGGGTAATGATATCACTCTCCAAGCTATTAATCTCCTGTGACTATTGTATACGAACAACACATATACACCATGAGAGAGAGAACGAGAGGGAGAACAACAAGAGAAAGCCAACATGGATGGGAAACTTAATGGGAAACTTAAATACCTTACATGGTATGATTAATTTTGAAGCCACTAATCCACTTGTCCTAAGAGAAACCCTACCTTCAGGGAGTCATCATTATTATCACATGTCGTTTTGGATAAAAGCGTCAGCTAAATGAATACTATGAAGTGTTCAGCTTTGCTGATCACATTCTTAGTTTAGGCCGCTAGATGGCGACATTGGTGAATTAAATGAACTACACTGTGTAGGTTGAACAGAGTGCTGTAGGCTGTTCTTTCTTCCCACTCCCTAGGTGTTGCCACAAAAAAGCATTATAGAGGGTCTAGATCAGTGGTTCTCTAACCTCTCCTCGGGGACCCCCAGCCACTCCACATATTTGATCTGTTCCACCACCAGCACACCTGATTCAACTAATCAAGTACAAATCATAACTGCTTATTTCATAATTGTTACAGGCCTAATGACAATAACATTGAATCTAATCTTATCTGATAAAGCTAAACCACATAGGATTACCCAGTTAGCAGGCCTGTGAACAAGATGAACACTATTTACACTGCGCGAAACGGCCAAATCCATAACGCATCCAACAGCCTAGATAAAAATCCATATATAAAACTATAAGATGTTCATTAACCATATATCTCATCATATAGTACCATGATGCCGTAACATCATGGTACTATAGAACCACAAAGGCCCAAAAAACAAGACTCCAGACAGCCCAAAATAAACTGGTTAGGCTTCTGCTAGGCCTCAACCCTAGGACACATCTAACCGCTGCTCATTTTTTGAGCCTTGATTGGCTACGAGTAGTTGACAGAGTGCAGCAGCTTGCACTGGGCCTGGTCTTCAAGATACGCTACACACCAAAGACACCCAAGTACCTGTCAACATACTTCCAAAAAGTGAACAACGTCCACACATACAATACCAGAGGAAGCTCCACGAACCACGTTCAACCGCGTTGCACCACAAACAAGGGGTTAAACTCGTTTGCAAACTATGCAGTAAAAATGTGGAACGCCCTTCCTATAATCTTAAAGGAGTGCAAAACACTGCCCACCTTCAAAACCACTCTCAAAAAACATTTACAGGAGGCTGCAATCCGTAACTGGACCCTCTAAATCAAAAATCAGATTAAAAGACCCGAACTACCTGTAATGTTTAGACCACCTACTGCCACCCGGTGGTAGACTCGATACACTGTCAAGAGTCAAGACCCGGTCATGCGCAGTCCGGAGTCAGTGAATGCATATGCTGTAATGCGTGCACATCGAATAACTAAAGAGTCCAATTGATATCCAGTGTGTGTCTCATCATTTATACATTATATTCTTGCTACACGTCAGAATATCACAATGGCGACGAGGATTCAAAGTGGAAACGCCACCAGTGTCGATTTTTGAAGGAGGAAGAAGAAGAATCCGTCCGGAAAAGTCGAAGTGAGTAGTTAGCTAGCAAGAAGCTAAGCTAAGCTACCCAGGCTAACGCTAGTATCATGCAGTCGGCATTTTCGGGCCACATGGCCATACAGCCATTCGACACAGAAACCGATCCCAGTTCGCTTGGAACGCGATGGAACAAATGGATCAACCGATTTGAAAATTACACCGTAGCCACAAACATTACTCAAGAAATAAGGAAAAGGGCACTGCTGCTTCACTTAGCTGGAGAGAGAGTCCATGATATCTACGACACGCTGGCTGACGACAGTGATGACTATGAAAACACAAAGACGAAGCTCCACGGATATTTCTCACCGAAAAAGAACACACACTACCTTGTGTACAAGTTCAGACAAGCCATACAGCTTCCCGGTGAGTCTTTAGACACATTTCATACCAGACTGAGGATGCTAGCTAAAGATTGTGAATTTGCAGATGCAGACAGAGAAATAGTCGCGCAAATAATACAGAGCTGTACCTCATCACGGCTGCGCAGGAGAGCGCTCAGAGAGCCAAACATGACTTTGACTAATATGTTAGACCTAGGGAGAATGTTAGAGATCTCTGAACAACAGGCAGAAAGCATAGAAGAGAAGGCTGTCACCGCAATCAATGCACTGCATCTCAAGGGCGCCAAACATGCAGCATACAGGCACAAAGAGAAGAGCTTGCAATGTAGAAACTGTGGAGGAAATTATCCACACGAGGGTGACTGTCCAGCCAGAGGGAAGGACTGCAGGGCCTGTGGAAAGCCTAACCACTATGCCAAACACTGCCGTGGTCAGAAATTTGCACATCAAAGCCAAGAGGAAGACACAGCTCACTACAAGCAGCGGAGCACTAAGAAAGTGAACCAGGTGACAGCATGCTCCGAGACCAAATCAAGAGACTCATCAAGTGGAGACGAAAGGTATGTGTATGTAATCAACAGCACAAGTATACAGCAACCCCAGACCAACATCAAGCTGAATGGTGTCAGTGTTAAAATACTGATTGATTCAGGAGCAGCTGTCAACATAATTAATGAAGATGTGTTAAACACACTTGACCCAAAGCCTATGCTCAGCACAGCCATGATCAAAATATTTCCATATGGGTCCAACAACGCTCTACCTATCATTGGTAAATTTGCATGCAAAGTACAGGCTACTAACAAGCGGACAGAGAGTGTGTTCTACGTTCTCAGAGGCGACGCCGGACAATCTCTGCTCAGCTACGCAACTGCCAGTGAACTAGGGCTGATCCAGATCATCAATATGGTGAACACGCCGCCAGTGATGCCACCCAGTGGGCGTACTGTCGCAGATGAGCTCGTGCAGAGCTACCCAGAGCTTTTCACCGGAATCGGAAAGCTGAAAGACTTCCAGGTGAAACTGCATATAGACCCCGACATCCAACCGACGTGCCAGCCGCACAGACGGGTCCCTTTCCATGTCCGTCAGAAGGTCGAGGCGGAGCTTCAGAAGCTGGAGAACGACGGTATCATTGAAACTATATCTGGACCAACACCCTGGGTTTCCCCGATCGTCACACCACCGAAGCCAAAAGACCCTGATAAAGTCCGAATCTGCGTTGATATGCGTCAGGCGAACACAGCAATTCAGCGAGAACGACATATCACCCCAACAATGGACGATGTAATACACGAGCTGAACGGTGCCAAGGTATTCTCGAAGTTGGACCTCACAGCAGGCTACCACCAGCTCGAGCTGCATCCAGAGAGTCGTTACATCACAACGTTCACAACACACCTCGGGCTAAGAAGATACAAACGCCTGAACTTCGGTATATCATCCGCCGCTGAAGTGTTCCAGAACGCCATCTGCCAGACGCTGCAAGGTATACCGGGCGTGAAGAACCTCAGCGATGACATCATCATCTATGGCGTCTCTCAGGAAGCACACGACGACACTCTGAGAGCAGTGTTTAAAAGACTGAAAGACAGTGGTTTGACACTCAATCGCAACAAATGCGAATTCAACAAGCAGCGCCTTGAATTCTTTGGGTTCATTTTTTCTGCCGACGGGATTTCTGCAGATCCAAAGAAGGTGTCAGCCATTCACGACGCCAGCGACCCCAAAGATCCAGGTGAGATCAGAAGTCTTCTGGGCATGGCCAACTACTGCGCCAGGTTCATAAAGGACTACTCAACCATCACTGCACCGCTCCGTGGGCTCACGAAGAAGGACGCTCCGTGGCAGTGGGGCAGTGATCAAGCTACGGCACTCCAGACGCTCAAGGACAGCCTGACGAGCGACACAACAATGTCATATTTCGATCCCAGGAAGGAGACGGAGCTCATTGTTGATGGAAGTCCGGTGGGGCTAGGCGCCATCCTCTGTCAGAAAGGAGGAGGGGGAGAGAAGCGCATCATAGCCTACGCCAGCCGCGCACTCAGTGATGTAGAAACGAGATACTCGCAAACAGAACGTGAGGCCCTAGCCATCATCTGGAGCTGCGAACATTTTCACCTGTATCTGTATGGACATCCATTCACCATGGTAACCGACCACAAACCATTGGAGATGATATGGAATAACCCGAGATCAAAACAACCTGCACGGATCGAGAGATGGGGCCTCAGACTACAGCCGTACAACTTCAGAGTGGAATATAGAAAAGGAGCTGACAATCCAGCTGACTACATGTCTAGACACCCTCTCCCGGTACAGTCGTCACAGAACACAAGAGCATCCAAGGTTGCAGAGGAGTACGTTAACTTCGTAGCACTTCAAGCAACACCCAAGGCGATGACACTACAAGAGATACAGCGAGAGACATTGAAAGACACACTCCTGCAACAGGTCAGTGCACACATCAGAAATAACTCATGGCGTTTAATCACAGACCGCTCACCAGGTGCTGCTGCACTGAAACCATACAAGCTCGTCAGTGATGAACTCACAGTGTCCACAGGTAACGACATCATACTGCGAGGCACCAGGATTGTCATACCTGCAGCTCTACAGCAGAGGGCGCTGCAGATTGCTCATGAAAGCCACCAGGGCGTAGCTAAGACAAAGGCCCTACTCAGAGAAAAGGTATGGTTCCCTACCATAGACCAACAGGTAGAGACCATCACCAAGACCTGCCTCCCATGTCAAGTGAACACTCCAGTTACCCGGACCGAACCACTCAAAATGTCTGAGCTGCCAGACGCACCATGGCACAGTGTTAGTGCTGACTTTTATGGCCCACTCCCATCGGGAGAATATCTGTTAGTTATAGTCGATGACTACACACGATACCCAATTGTTGAGCCAATTCGATCTACCTCAGCAAACACAGTCATACCAGTCATGGACAAAGTCTTCTCCATGTTTGGAATCCCAAGAATTGTTAAGACTGACAACGGACCTCCTTTCAACAGCAACCAGTTCGCTGAGTTTGCCAACTACCTAGGGTTCAAGCACAGGAAGATAACACCTCTATGGCCACAAGCTAATGCCACAGCTGAGAGATTCATGCGCACCGTCGGGAAAGTACTCAGAATCGCCCAGATGCAGAGGATGCCATGGAAACAACAGCTGCACGTCTTCCTGCGTGAGTACAGGTCCACTCCCCACAGCACGACGAACACGTCACCTGCCGAGTTACTATTCCAACGGAAGATGACCACCAAGCTACCCTCAGCAGACACAATCACCATCCCTGCTGACGAAGAGATACGCAGAATCGACAGAGAGGCCAAGGCAAAGATGAAAGCTCTCTCAGATGCTCGACGACACGCTACGCCTTCTGACATCAAGCCAGGAGACACCGTCCTGTGTCGTCAACCAAAACAGAACAAGCTTACTACGCCTTACAACGCAGAGCCGCTCACAGTAATCGATGTCAAAGGTTCCATGATAACAGCTGGAAGAAGTGGTTACACCACCACTAGGAACAGTTCATTCTTTAAGAAGATTGTCCGAGACAACCCAGACACTCTAATGGACTTAAGTTCAGAGGTCAGTGAGGAAGTAGGCCCAGCTACGCCTCCACCCGCACCTCCGCCGAGGTATCCAGTTAGGGAGAACAGACAACCTCCCGCATACCTGCGTGACTTCGATTAAAGAGCAGGAGTACCAAAGGACTGTTAACATGTTCTTCCGAGTTAACAATGTTCCAAGTTAATGGACTGTTTGAATGTTATGCACTTTATCATTTATTAAAAAAAAAGGAGTGATGTAATGTTTAGACCACCTACTGCCACCCGGTGGTAGACTCGATACACTGTCAAGAGTCAAGACCCGGTCATGCGCAGTCCGGAGTCAGTGAATGCATATGCTGTAATGCGTGCACATCGAATAACTAAAGAGTCCAATTGATATCCAGTGTGTGTCTCATCATTTATACATTATATTCTTGCTACACGTCAGAATATCACACTACCCACTGTACATACTTTGTGTTTTGTCCCCCGCCCCCACCTGTGGTGTATGTCCCCACCTGTCCTACCCGCTGTACATACCTTATGTTTTGTTGTATTGTTCTTCCCATGATGGATGTATGTTTATCTTGTAGATAGTACTAGTTATTTGTCTGTATTATCTTGTAGATAGTACTAGTTTTTTTGTCTGTCTTACATGTAACGATGAATTGAGAATCAAGGACCCCAATTGAAATAAGCCAGTGGCTTTCTTGGGTTTTTATCCTGTTAGTTGACCTTGTATGTAATATGTACTTTCATGTACCTACTTCTGCAAATCTTCTAATAAAGTTTTCAATCAATCAATCAAACTAGTATTAACTGGTAGTATTAACTGTATTAACTGGTAGTATTAACTGTATTAACTAGTATTAACTGGTAGTATTAACTGTATTAACTAGTATTAACTGGTAGTATTAACTGTATTAACTTATTCCAGTTTGGCCAGCAGCTGGTGGATATCCTCTTGGCCATGATGCACTCCTTTGAGTCCCCTGGGAACGTTGCGACAGGAGGACAGGCTCAAGTAGTTTAGAGCTGTAGACTGGCCGATGATTAACCTGCAAAACACAGAAAACATACGATTTTCTGATTTGAGTGGTTGCTGTAGAGGGCAATAGGGGTAGGTAGTGAATAGTGAATTGGACTGGTGATCAGAAGGTCATGAGTTCAAATCACTAGTGTGCCCTTGTGTAAGGCACTTAGTCCTACATTACTCCAGGGAGACTGTCCATGTAATATGTAATTGTAAATCGCTTTGGATAAAAGTGTCTGCTAAATGGTTAGTGTAAAACATTTAAATAATTAAGGGCAGGTCACAAGTGTTGCGATTCAAAGTAGTAGTAGTTTTTTGTCTTGTTATGATAAACCAAATCAGGAGACATATCCAACACAATATCTTAAGTTAAAAGTATTGGATTCATTAGTAGTTTTCCCCAATAATGAGCTTTCAGTTGAATGGTGGAGGTTGAAATCAGATGTGGTCTACCTGAGGGCAGATGTTGTGACCTTGGTCCCCTTGAGGTTTAGCGACCGTATGGAGCCGGCACCTGTTCCCTGCGCCAGGTTGGCCATGGCCCTCTCCAAGTCCCCCTCAGGGGTGAGATGGTTTGAGAAGTCCAGCTCCTGCAAGGTACTGCTCCATTTCTGGGTCAGCAGATGGAGTCCCTTCCAGGATGCAGACGCCTTTATGTCGAGGTGCAGGCCCCAGAACAGACACTCAAGCTCTGATGAAAACAACACAGAGAACAGCAAGTGAGTTTAGAATATATAATCTGTGTTGTCACTGGTACTTCCTGGTAAGTAACCAATGAGGTAGCAAGAGAGACGAAGTCATATCATGCATTTGATTTAGGGTTAAAGGGCACATGTTGTATCAACAATGGTCTGGATGAACATGCCTGTCGTGTTGTGGACTTATAAAGCAGCATAACAAGCATGTACACATTCAACTGAACATCTCTGCTATTCTATTCATATCGCTGTGTACAGAGCCACCCAGTGAGGGTATGGCCCCTATAGAACACAACATAGACCAATACCTTCACAAGGGAGCCAAGTAAGGCCAGCTGATGTAACCCACGAATAGCCTCTCAGGTTCAGCACACGCAGCTTGGGGGAGTCGTAGAGAATGTCCTCTAGGGCCTGGTCGGTCATGTAGGACACATAAGAGGTGGTGACCAAACACAGCTCCTCCAGCAAGGGGAAACCGATGTCGGCGCCAGTCCTGTTACGCGTCACTCTGGGAATTGGTACGACATCCAGCATCCGAAAGGTCTGGAACAAACAAGAACAGATAAGTAAAGCTCAGGTGGTGTGTTACATTTTACATTTGAACATTTAGCAGACGCTTTTATCCAAAGCGACCTGAAGCAGGCTTCATCCAACCTCATTAATTAAATGCTGTTCTATTCTATTCTCAAAGGGCTTATATTTCAGTCCCTTAGCAACTATAGAACCCAAAAGGTTCTACTGTCCTTGTCGGAGAACCTCATGTGTGTCGGTTGTCTTTCACGCTGTACACTACCAGCCACCCTTGGTAAAAGCCCAGATATAAAACCATGGTGTGTTGTTCTGTTTTAAGCCATAGAAACTGAATAGAAATGAAAATGTTAACCCTAAAATTGGACAATAAAGCTTTTGAACTTGAACGTGATCAATACAATGAATGTATGTTTAAAAGCCTTTATGCCTGTGCATCCTGCTTTCAATTACTTGATCTGTTACTCTCCAAATTAACATTTAACAACAGTGGATGTTTTAGTACCAAAATCTACTACTAAAAAATGATTGGTATGTCATGGTAACAAACAGAAAAATCCCTGTCTCTGTCTGGTGGGTCAATCCTAAGTACAATACCTGCAGTTTAGGACAGCCATTTTGTAGAGCTTGGACACGGATGGGAAGCTCGTAGTATCCTTTGTCCAGGTTTGAGTTGATATCCAGCAGTTGTAACTCAGGGCAGCATCCTCTCTATAGAGTTATCAAGTTCATTGGGTAATTAGCTAATGCAATACATGTATTGTAAAATCAGTGTTGGGGAAGCTATTCTGAAAATATATTTAACTAGATTACCAATTACTTAACAAGGAAAGAAGTTGAACTATACTAAAACTACCCGTGAGAGAAATATAGTCTGAATTATAAGCTACTTGGAAAAAAGTAGTTTACTACATGGAAACTACTTTATCCAACAAATGACAGTCGGTTACTGAAAGATGACCATCACATGTAGAGTTCAAAGTCAACGAGGGAAATGATGATTCAATGATAGTGGGTAGAGACTGAAATCATCATCATCATTCAGGTCTCCTGAATTAGGAATTCATAGAAGGGTAAACTCACAGAGATGGCAGCGAAGAGAAGTCTGCAATTACTGCACCCGATCATCCCGATGGTAAACAGAATTTGTCTAATCTGACTGCCATGGGATCCCAAGTAGGTGACAAGGCCTTCAACCTGCACCCGTAGCAACAATAGAAAACGATCACAGATCTATCTATCCACTATAACACAAAGCATTTCTCTAGTCCTATTACAACGAATGTCTGTGAAATTCAGAGTAGCCAAAAACACCAACACGTAGTGAACATTATGATTCGTCAAGACTAAAAATCACTCCACCGTCAGGTAAAGTATCAGACTGTAAAATATTTTGACAACAGCGTGTGCGTTTGGCTGTGTGTGTGTGTCTGTCTGTGTGTGTCATCCATTACATGTTTGTGAACACACTCCTTGGTCTACCTCTGAGTACTGCACGTTGATGCTATCCAGAGAGCGACAGTTGTCTGCAAGGCTCTGGAAGGCCTTCCCCGTTACACCAGTACAAAAGCACAGCTTGAGTGAGCGTAGGTGAGGGCAGGACCGGGACACAACCTATTTGGAAACATTTTAACATTTGACATAACATAAAGGTTGATAAAAACAATGGCTTGCAAGTGCCTTGATCCAATTGAAATGTAGAACAAGTATCGCACAACGAACATATTTTGTTAATGGAGGCACGAAATAGCAAAACAACATTATGTAGCCTTACCTCTACAACATAGTCAACTTGGTTTTTCCAGTGATTAAGGGAAAACTCTCTGAGTTGAGAGAACCTGAAAAACAGACAGACATGTATAATAACACTGTACACACTTAGAGGTGTTGTCAAGGTGAAAAGTTGTAGGCGCATGCGATATCCATCCATAAGACAACCCAACATTTCCCAGTTGAAGTTACCAGAATTCATAGTTACTGTACCAGGATGGAATCATACCAAACAATAGGCCACTGACCTGTTCTGCGCGAGCCAGCTGATGGTGTTCCTGATCTTCAGTTCTGTTTCAGGTAACTGGGTCTTGCCTGGTTCTAACCAGCAGTGGCCAACAGAAACATTCCGCCAGAGAGCTGGAATGTCTGCTGCAGCGTTCCATCGACGGCATACTCTGGCCGCCCTGCATCGGCGGGATAGAAAGCAAAATATCATCCTCTATCACCAGAGATTTGAAATGCCTATTTATTGATTTAGTGGTATATGCCTTGTGTATGTGTTGTGTTTGACTTACTGATGTCCATATATTGGTGGATTAGGCTGCATCTATTTACTTCATCATATTTTAATAGTTATTTTATGTTCAAATAAACTAAAAGGACAAAGAAACATATTTTAAATTGATAACTTGGAAGTAACTATGATCTATGTGCATTACATGAGTTTAATGACACTGAGATGAGCACCTAAAAATGCATTACCTGCACAAAAATGGTACAGCACCGTCTTTCTGAACCACCAACTTAAATATATGAACTAACACCTCCACAGGTAAGCTTTGACCCCATCTGTCCAACCCCTCCTCTGAAAGGTGCTTGACCAGTGGCTTCTTCTGTGTTGGATTCCTCTTGACTACCATCTTCCTCTTAGCCTGAGAAGACGCAGCACCGTCCCCTGACTCCATCTTCAATAGGTCTCCAATGGTCACCTAGCCCACAAAAGCACTGGACACAAATCCCGACGTATCCACGTCTGTAACACAAAGAAATGAAAACAGTAATCACTGGAGCCCACAAATTAGTACTTCGAGGCCACGAATTAAGTAGCCTATTTTGAGGCAACAAATGACAAGCCTATTTCGTGGACACGAAATTTAAAAAGAGATCCGTAGTATTCTAAAATACCACTCTGGGTACCGTAGAACTACCGTTAATTGTCTCGTTAGGAGGACGAGACTAGAATAATAGGCAAGCATTAACATAAGTAGTTACCTTGTTAACTACAGTAGCTTATAACTGTTCATAACTCATCATTATAACACAACTAGCTAGCTAAGCTAGGTCGCTAGCCTTCTCTCCCGTGTTCAGGCGGGATGCTACACGCACGGTGCACGCACGATGCTACACGAACGGAGCTGGCTTTCTGACTAAAACTATCTCTGGATGAATCTCATGAACAGCAATCTACTTACCACAGTTCGGTTAACTCTTCTATGATCTGTTATATAGATTAACTCTATATAATACTTACTTTAAAAGACAACAGACAACAGAAGATGACGTTGAGCAGATGTCAAGTTGAAGTTCACCTCACAGGTAATAGAAGTAGATGAAGAAGTAATGGATGCGATTTAGCCAATCAGCGTGTGTTTGGAGTCACGTGTCAAGTGTCAAGTGTTTGAGGAAAATAATTAATAATTATTATTATATATAATATAATATAATATAATATTATATATATATAATAATAATATAATATTATTATTATAATTATAATATTGAGGAAAGCAGTACGAACAGTGCCGTGGGCTGAGCTCGGAGGATATTCTCAAGGCCATCCTCGACATGAAAACAGAATTCTCCGGTAAACTTGAAAAAGTTCTGTCTGTAATGGACAATATCAGCAGAGAAGTCAAAGAATAATTAATTAATTAATTAATAAATAATTGTAATAATTTAATTAATAATAAATTATTAGTAGTAGTTAAATTATTAAATTATTATTATACTACTATTATTATACTACTATTATTATACTACTACTATTATTATACTACTACTATTATTATACTACTACTATTACTACTACTGTTAGAAAATATTGCTACCCGGCTATCTAAGCTAACAACAAGAACGTCGCATCTGCTGTGCCGTTGTCAAGACAACCGCAAAGCAAGGACTCCTTGCCCCAAAGACGGAGGATTAAATTGATCTCCCCCGTGATTCTCTGCCTGGAACCACACATCTTTGCCTACTCAACTAGCTTATTTCCTGTCAGAGACCCAGCCTCTGCTTTACAATGAATCATGAAAACAAACAGATCTTGTTAGCGAACTCAGACCGTTTCTCATGAGTTGTCTTGGCGACAGACTGACGCAACAGTGGTTTTCAGTGAAATGTCATTTGTGATAAATACTTTAAATGAATATTAAAATATTCTCTCCTTTGTTTCAGGACGACGAGGGTGTCCAGCCATCAATATAACCAGGGACCAAATAGATTTTCTTATGAAGCAAGGCAACACAGTTAAGCAAATGGCAAACATTCTGGGATGCTCCTCATCATTTCTCTACAAGAGGTCGAAGTTGCTTGGTATACCAGTGAGGAGTAGATTTTCAGTGACAGGTGATGAAGAACTTGAACGTCATGTAAGACGACTTCATGGCCTGTATCCAAACTCTGGATATGAGGTAATTAATGGGTTACTACTGTATTCTAGAGTTTTATTGCTGCAAAACATTTAATTCTATTTTTTTAGTAATTTACATGATTACAATTTCAGATGATGAGAGCCTTGCTGCGTGCAGATGGACTGCTGGTTCCACGGCGTAGGGTGCGTGAGATGTTGGCTCAGATAAACCCAGCAGCTACTGCTAGGAGATGGAGCAGCACTGTGGCAAGACGGGTGTATCATGTACCATACCCCAACAGCCTGTGGCATATCGATGGGAATATGCGCCTCATAAGGTGAATTCATCATGGTAAAATTGTTGTTTGCCTGCAACTCAAATAATTATTGTGGTAGGCTATTGACAGTGATGACATTTAACACTGCATTGTCATAACACCTTGCAACTATTTGATGCCTTTTTTGTTTTTGTTTCACACTTTAAATATTTACTTGTTTATTAACCACAAGTATTTGTTCTGTCTTTGTATTCACCATTTTAGATGGGGCTTACCGGTTCATGGTGCCATAGATGGACACTCTCGGCTGATCACTTACCTGAGTTGCAACACTGACAACCGTGCCACCACTGTGTTGTCTCAGTTTCTTAAAGCCACATCCCTTTATGGACTACCCTCTAGAGTCAGATCAGATTATGGTGGTGAGAATATACAGGTGGCCTTATTCATGAATCTTGTGCAGGGCATTGAGCGGCGGAGTTTCATTACAGGGGAATCAGTCCATAACCAGAGAATTGAACGTCTTTGGAGGGATGTGTTTTTGCATGTGTTGCAATCCTTTTACAGCATGTTCTACTCCCTTGAGGATTCACAGCTTCTGGATCCCAGTGATGATATCCACAAACTTTCACTTCACATTGTTTTTCTTCCTGAGATTCAAAAAAGCCAAGAGCGCTTTAGGGAGGCCTGGAACAACCATGCTTTGCGTACGGAACACAACCGAACACCAACTCAAATCTGGACAGAAGGAATGCTCTCAAATATGGCAACGGACAGTGCAGCAATCAACAATGTGTTCGGGGAAAATCCCTACACACCACACAATTTGGAGGCAGTTCTGGCGCAGCATGGAATTGACTCTTTACCCACTACTGATGATGATGATCTCCCAGCTGTAATTGTAGAGCAACCTCAAATCAATCTCAGTCAACAGAAACAGGAGTCAATCTGTCGTGCCATTGATCACATCTGATTTGAAGATAAAGTATCTGACATGCTGTGCAGACATTTCAAATCTTATTGCAACCTGAAACTTTATACCAGTTTTTCAAATGTTAATGCGTATGACATGTTTGAAATGTTATGACTAAGTAGTGTTTTTGACTTCATATGTGCACTTCTCTTAAGCTTATCAATGACACATTTTAATATAATAAAAGCATGTTTACTGTTGTACTACTGGGGTAATCCAGTAAGCATGTTGCATGTTGGCAAAAGACAACTTGAAATAAGTAAATGCTATATTTCAGCAGTGGACGTATGAGCTGTACAGTCATTTGGTAAGTCTATTGTAATCGTTAAAACCTCTCAGTGAGCAAGTCTGAAATCATAGTTGGTATAATTGTAATATAACAGTTTATTAACAGTTGACATTCAATTCAATTCAATCCAGTGAACCACTCTACTGGTTTAGCATTTGCACAACATGCAGTCAACGGACCTCAATGCAAGTTAAACAGGCCATCCTTAGGCTGCAAAAACAAACAAAAAATTGAATTGGATTTGTGGACAAGATGGAAATCCCAGTGGAGGCACTGATGAAACTCCAGAGGTGAACTCCAGCACCTTCTCGAGGGTGATTGGACTGCATTCTCCTTCTGTAACACAAGAAATTATTATATTACAACACAATATAAACAAGTTTAAGGAAGCTTTTTTTTACCCATTGTAAGGTTCTATCTCCGTTTAGAATGATAAGGTTCTATCTCCGTTTAAAAAAAATAAGCTTTTTAATGACTGCATGAAAACCATGTTCATAACATCATTTAATAGTCCTAAACCAGAGAACCAAGGCTTATACATCGCTGCATCAAACCAAACCAGTTCTGGTAGTATTAACTGTATGAACTAGTATTAACTGGTAGTATTAACTGTATTAACTGGTAGTATTAAATGTATTAACTAGTATTAACTGGTAGTATTAACTGTATTAACTAGTATTAACTGGTAGTATTAACTGTATTAACTTATTCCAGTTTGGCCAGCAGCTGGTGGATATCCTCTTGGCCATGATGCACTCCTTTGAGTCCCCTGGGAACGTTGCGACAGGAGGACAGGCTCAAGTAGTTTAGAGCTGTAGACTGGCCGATGATTAACCTGCAAAACACAGAAAACATACGATTTTCTGATTTGAGTGGTTGCTGTAGAGGGCAATAGGGGTAGGTAGTGAATAGTGAATTGGACTGGTGATCAGAAGGTCATGAGTTCAAATCACTAGTGTGCCCTTGTGAAAGGCACTTAGTCCTACATTACTCCAGGGAGACTGTCCATGTAATATGTAATTGTAAATCGCTTTGGATAAAAGTGTCTGCTAAATGGTTAGTGTAAAACATTTAAATAATTAAGGGCAGGTCACAAGTGTTGCGATTCAAAGTAGTAGTCGTTTTTTTGTCTTGTTATGATAAACCAAATCAGGAGACATATCCAACACAATATCTTAAGTTAAAAGTATTGGATTCATTAGTAGTTTTCCCCAATAATGAGCTTTCAGTTGAATGGTGGAGGTTGGAATCAGATGTGGTCTACCTGAGGGCAGATGTTGTGACCTTGGTCCCCTTGAGGTTTAGCGACCGTATGGAGCCGGCACCTGTTCCCTGCGCCAGGTTGGCCATGGCCCTCTCCAAGTCCCCCTCAGGGGTGAGATGGTTTGAGAAGTCCAGCTCCTGCAAGGTACTGCTCCATTTCTGGGTCAGCAGATGGAGTCCCATCCAGGATGCAGACGCCTTTATGTCGAGGTGCAGGCCCCAGAACAGACACTCAAGCTCTGATGAAAACAACACAGAGAACAGCAAGTGAGTTTAGAATATATAATCTGTGTTGTCACTGGTACTTCCTGGTAAGTAACCAATGAGGTAGCAAGAGAGACGAAGTCATATCATGCATTTGATTTAGGGTTAAAGGTCACATGTTGTATCAACAATGGTCTGGATGAACATGCCTGTGGTGTTGTGGACTTATAAAGCAGCATAACAAGCATGTACACATTCAACTGAACATCTCTGCTATTCTATTCATATCGCTGTGTACAGAGCCACCCAGTGAGGGTATGGCCCCTATAGAACACAACATAGAACAATACCTTCACAAGGGAGACCAGTAAGGAAAGCTGATGTAACACACGAGCAGCCTCTCAGGTCCAGCACACGCAGCTTGGGGGAGTCGTAGAGAATGTCCTCTAGGGCCAGGTTGGTCATGTAGGACACATAAGAGGTGGTGACCAAACACAGCTCCTCCAGCAAGGGGAAACCGATGTCGGCGCCAGTCCTGTTACGCGTCACTATGGGAATTGGTACGACATCCAGCATCCGAAAGGTCTGGAACAAACAAGAACAGATAAGTAAAGCTCAGGTGGTGTGTTACATTTTACATTTGAACATTTAGCAGACGCTTTTATCCAAAGCGACCTGAAGCAGGCTTCATCCAACCTCATTAATTAAATGCTGTTCTATTCTATTCTCAAAGGGCTTATATTTCAGTCCCTTAGCAACTATAGAACCCAAAAGGTTCTACTGTCCTTGTCGGAGAACCTCATGTGTGTCAGTTGTCTTTCACGCTGTACACTACCAGCCACCCTTGGTAAAAGCCCAGATATAAAACCATGGTGTGTTGTTCTGTTTTAAGCCATAGAAACTGAATAGAAATGAAAATGTTAACCCTAAAATTGGACAATAAAGCTTTTGAACTTGAACGTGATCAATACAATGAATGTATGTTTAAAAGCCTTTATGCCTGTGCATCCTGCTTTCAATTACTTGATCTGTTACTCTCCAAATTAACATTTAACAACAGTGGATGTTTTAGTACCAAAATCTACTACTAAAAAATGATTGGTATGTCATGGTAACAAACAGAAAAATCCCTGTCTCTGTCTGGTGGGTCAATCCTAAGTACAATACCTGCAGTTTAGGACAGCCATTTTGTAGAGCTTGGACACGGATGGGAAGCTCGTAGTATCCTTTGTCCAGGTTTGAGTTGATATCCAGCAGTTGTAACTCAGGGCAGCATCCTCTCTATAGAGTTATCAAGTTCATTGGGTAATTAGCTAATGCAATACATGTATTGTAAAATCAGTGTTGGGGAAGCTATTCTGAAAATATATTTAACTAGATTACCAATTACTTAACAAGGAAAGAAGTTGAACTATACTAAAACTACCCGTGAGAGAAATATAGTCTGAATTATACTAAAGCTACTTGGAAAAAAGTAGTTTACTACATGGAAACTACTTTATCCAACAAATGACAGTCGGTTACTGAAAGATGACCATCACATGTAGAGTTCAAAGTCAACGAGGGAAATGATGATTCAATGATAGTGGGTAGAGACTGAAATCATCATCATCATTCAGGTCTCCTGAATTAGGAATTCATAGAAGGGTAAACTCACAGAGATGGCAGCGAAGAGAAGTCTGCAATTACTGCACCCGATGGTAAAGAGAATTTGTCGAATCTGACTGCCATGGGATCTCAAGTAGGTGAGAAGGCCTTCAACCTGCAACTGTAGCAACAATAGAAAACGATCAAAGATCTATCTATCCACTATAACACAAAGCATTTCTCTAGTCCTATTACAACGAATGTCTGTGAAATTCAGAGTAGCCAAAAACACCAACACGTAGTGAACATTTATGATTCGTCAAGACTAAAAATCACTCCACCGTCAGGTAAAGTATCAGACTGTTAAATATTTTGACAACAGCGTGTGCGTTTGGCTGTGTGTGTGTGTCTGTCTGTGTGTGTCATCCATTACATGTTTGTGAACACACTCCTTGGTCTACCTCTGAGTACTGCACGTTGATGCTATCCAGAGAGCGACAGTTGTTTGCAAGGCTCTGGAAGGCCTTCCACGTTACACCAGTACAAAAGCACAGCTTGAGTGAGCGTAGGTGAGGGCAGGACCGGGACACAACCTATTTGGAAACATTTTAACATTTGACATAACATAAAGGTTGATAAAAACAATGGCTTGCAAGTGCCTTGATCCAATTGAAATGTAGAACAAGTATCGCACAACGAACATATTTTGTTAATGGAGGCACGAAATAGCAAAACAACATTATGTAGCCTTACCTCTACAACATAGTCAACTTGGTTTTCCCAGTGATTAAGGGAAAACTCTCTGAGTTGAGAGAACCTGAAAAACAGACAGACATGTATAATAACACTGTACACACTTAGAGGTGTTGTCAAGGTGAAAAGTTGTAGGAGCATGCGATATCCATCCATAAGGTTACCCAACATGTCCCAGTTGAAGTTACCAGAATTCATATGTACCAGGATGGAATCATACCAAACAATAGGCCACTGACCTGTTCTGCGCGAGCCAGCTGATGGTGTTCCTGATCTTCAGTTCTGTTTCAGGTAACTGGGTCTTGCCTGGTTCTAACCAGCAGTGGCCAACAGAAACATTCCGCCAGAGAGTTGGACTGGCTGCTGCAGCGTTCCATAGATGGCATACTCTGGCCGCCCTGCATCGGCGGGATAGAAAGCAAAATATCATCCTCTATCACCAGAGATTTGAAATGCCTATTTATTGATTTAGTGGTATATGCCTTGTGTATGTGTTGTGTTTGACTTACTGATGTCCATATATTGGTGGATTAGGCTGCATCTATTTACTTCATCATATTTTAATAGTTATTTTATGTTCAAATAAACTAAAAGGACAAAGAAACATATTTTAAATTGATAACTTGGAAGTAACTATGATCTATGTGCATTACATGAGTTTAATGACACTGAGATGAGCACCAAAAAATGCATTACCTGCACAAAAATGGTACAGCACCGTCTTTCTGAACCACCAACTTAAATATATGAACTAACACGTCCGCAGGTAAGCTTTGACCCCATCTGTCCAACCCCTCCTCTGAAAGGTGCTTGACCAGTGGCTTCTTCTGTGTTGGATTCCTCTTGACTACCATCTTCCTCTTAGCCTGAGAAGACGCAGCACCGTCCCCTGACTCCATCTTCAATAGGTCTCCAATGGTCACCTAGCCCACAAAAGCACTGGACACAAATCCCGACTTATCCACGTCTGTAACACAAAGAAATGAAAACAGTAATCACTGGAGCCCACAAATTAGTACTTCGAGGCCACGAATTAAGTAGCCTATTTTGAGGCAACAAATGACTAGCCTATTTCGTGGACACGAAATTTAGAAAGAGATCCGTAGTATTCTAAAATACCACTCAGAACTACCGTTAATTGTCTCGTTAGGAGGACGAGACTAGAATAATAGGCAAGCATTAACATAAGTAGTTACCTTGTTAACTACAGTAGCTTATAACTGTTCATAACTCATCATTATAACACAACTAGCTAGCTAAGCTAGGTCGCTAGCCTTCTCTTCCGTGTTCAGGCGGGAATATGCGACACGAACGGAGCTGGCTTTCTGACTAAAACTATCTCTGGATGAATCTCATGAACAGCTATCTACTTACCACAGTTCGGTTAACTCTTCTATGATCTGTTATATAGATTAACTCTATATAATACTTACTTTAAAAGACAACAGACAACAGAAGATGACGTTGAGCAGATGATGTCCCGTTTGAAGGGTATACCGCCTGTCCACTAGGTGGCAGAAGTTCACCTCACAGTCCGTCGAGAAGTAATGGATGCGATTTAGCCAATCAGCGTGTGTTTGGAGTCACGTGTCAAGTGTCAAGTGTCAAGTGTTTGAGGAAAATAATTAATAATTATTATTATATATAATATAATATAATATTATATCCTATTATATATATATATATAATAATATAATATTATTATTATAATTATAATATTGAGGAAAGCAGTACGAACAGTGCCGTGGGCTGAGCTCGGAGGATATTCTCAAGGCCATCCTCAATATGAAAACAGAATTCTCCGGTAAACTTGAAAAAGTTCTGTCTGTAATGGACAATATCAGCAGAGAAGTCAAAGAATAATTAATTAATTAACCGCAAAGCAAGGACTCCTTGCCCCAAAGACGGAGGATTAAATTGATCTCCCCCGTGATTCTCTGCCTGGAACCACACATCTTTGCCTACTCAACTAGCTTATTTCCTGTCAGAGACCCAGCCTCTGCTTTACAATGAATCATGAAAACAAACAGATCTTGTTAGCGAACTCAGACCGTTTCTCATGAGTTGTCTTGGCGACAGACTGACGCAACAGTGGTTTTCAGTGAAATGTCATTTGTGATAAATACTTTAAATGAATATTAAAATATTCTCTCCTTTGTTTCAGGACGACGAGGGTGTCCAGCCATCAATATAACCAGGGACCAAATAGATTTTCTTATGAAGCAAGGCAACACAGTTAAGCAAATGGCAAACATTCTGGGATGCTCCTCATCATTTCTCTACAAGAGGTCGAAGTTGCTTGGTATACCAGTGAGGAGTAGATTTTCAGTGACAGGTGATGAAGAACTTGAACGTCATGTAAGACGACTTCATGGCCTGTATCCAAACTCTGGATATGAGGTAATTAATGGGTTACTACTGTATTCTAGAGTTTTATTGCTGCAAAACATTTAATTCTATTTTTTTAGTAATTTACATGATTACAATTTCAGATGATGAGAGCCTTGCTGCGTGCAGATGGACTGCTGGTTCCACGGCGTAGGGTGCGTGAGATGTTGGCTCAGATAAACCCAGCAGCTACTGCTAGGAGATGGAGCAGCACTGTGGCAAGACGGGTGTATCATGTACCATACCCCAACAGCCTGTGGCATATCGATGGGAATATGCGCCTCATAAGGTGAATTCATCATGGTAAAATTGTTGTTTGCCTGCAACTCAAATAATTATTGTGGTAGGCTATTGACAGTGATGACATTTAACACTGCATTGTCATAACACCTTGCAACTATTTGATGCCTTTTTTGTTTTTGTTTCACACTTTAAATATTTACTTGTTTATTAACCACAAGTATTTGTTCTGTCTTTGTATTCACCATTTTAGATGGGGCTTACCGGTTCATGGTGCCATAGATGGACACTCTCGGCTGATCACTTACCTGAGTTGCAACACTGACAACCGTGCCACCACTGTGTTGTCTCAGTTTCTTAAAGCCACATCCCTTTATGGACTACCCTCTAGAGTCAGATCAGATTATGGTGGTGAGAATATACAGGTGGCCTTATTCATGAATCTTGTGCAGGGCATTGAGCGGCGGAGTTTCATTACAGGGGAATCAGTCCATAACCAGAGAATTGAACGTCTTTGGAGGGATGTGTTTTTGCATGTGTTGCAATCCTTTTACAGCATGTTCTACTCCCTTGAGGATTCACAGCTTCTGGATCCCAGTGATGATATCCACAAACTTTCACTTCACATTGTTTTTCTTCCTGAGATTCAAAAAAGCCAAGAGCGCTTTAGGGAGGCCTGGAACAACCATGCTTTGCGTACGGAACACAACCGAACACCAACTCAAATCTGGACAGAAGGAATGCTCTCAAATATGGCAACGGACAGTGCAGCAATCAACAATGTGTTCGGGGAAAATCCCTACACACCACACAATTTGGAGGCAGTTCTGGCGCAGCATGGAATTGACTCTTTACCCACTACTGATGATGATGATCTCCCAGCTGTAATTGTAGAGCAACCTCAAATCAATCTCAGTCAACAGCAACAGGAGTCAATCTGTCGTGCCATTGATCACATATCTGATTTGAAGATAAAGTATCTGACATGCTGTGCAGACATTTCAAATCTTATTGCAACCTGAAACTTTATACCAGTTTTTCAAATGTTAATGCGTATGACATGTTTGAAATGTTATGACTAAGTAGTGTTTTTGACTTCATATGTGCACTTCTCTTAAGCTTATCAATGACACATTTTAATATAATAAAAGCATGTTTACTGTTGTACTACTGGGGTAATCCTGTAAGCATGTTGCATGTTGGCAAAAGACAACTTGAAATAAGTAAATGCTATATTTCAGCAGTGGACGTATGAGCTGTACAGTCATTTGGTATGTCTATTGTAATCGTTAAAACCTCTCAGTGAGCAAGTCTGAAATCATAGTTGGTATAATTGTAATATAACAGTTTATTAACAGTTGACATTCAATTCAATTCAATCCAGTGAACCACTCTACTGGTTTAGCATTTGCACAACATGCAGTCAACGGACCTCAATGCAAGTTAAACAGGCCATCCTTAGGCTGCAAAAACAAACAAAAAATTGAATTGGATTTGTGGACAAGATGGAAATCCCAGTGGAGGCACTGATGAAGCTCCAGAGGTGAACTCCAGCACCTTCTCGAGGGTGATTGGACTGCATTCTCCTTCTGTAACACAAGAAATTATTATATTACAACACAATATAAACAAGTTTAAGGAAGCTTTTTTTTACCCATTGTAAGGTTCTATCTCCGTTTAGAATGATAAGGTTCTATCTCCGTTTAAAAAAAATAAGCTTTTTAATGACTGCATGAAAACCATGTTCATAACATCATTTAATAGTCCTAAACCAGAGAACCAAGGCTTATACATCGCTGCATCAAACCAAACCAGTTCTGGTAGTATTAACTGTATGAACTAGTATTAACTGGTAGTATTAACTGTATTAACTGGTAGTATTAAATGTATTAACTAGTATTAACTGGTAGTATTAACTGTATTAACTAGTATTAACTGGTAGTATTAACTGTATTAACTTATTCCAGTTTGGCCAGCAGCTGGTGGATATCCTCTTGGCCATGATGCACTCCTTTGAGTCCCCTGGGAACGTTGCGACAGGAGGACAGGCTCAAGTAGTTTAGAGCTGTAGACTGGCCGATGATTAACCTGCAAAACACAGAAAACATACGATTTTCTGATTTGAGTGGTTGCTGTAGAGGGCAATAGGGGTAGGTAGTGAATAGTGAATTGGACTGGTGATCAGAAGGTCATGAGTTCAAATCACTAGTGTGCCCTTGTGTAAGGCACTTAGTCCTACATTACTCCAGGGAGACTGTCCATGTAATATGTAATTGTAAATCGCTTTGGATAAAAGTGTCTGCTAAATGGTTAGTGTAAAACATTTAAATAATTAAGGGCAGGTCACAAGTGTTGCGATTCAAAGTAGTAGTCGTTTTTTTGTCTTGTTATGATAAACCAAATCAGGAGACATATCCAACACAATATCTTAAGTTAAAAGTATTGGATTCATTAGTAGTTTTCCCCAATAATGAGCTTTCAGTTGAATGGTGGAGGTTGGAATCAGATGTGGTCTACCTGAGGGCAGATGTTGTGACCTTGGTCCCCTTGAGGTTTAGCGACCGTATGGAGCCGGCACCTGTTCCCTGCGCCAGGTTGGCCATGGCCCTCCCCAAGTCCCCCTCAGGGGTGAGATGGTTTGAGAAGTCCAGCTCCTGCAAGGTACTGCTCCATTTCTGGGTCAGCAGATGGAGTCCCATCCAGGATGCAGACGCCTTTATGTCGAGGTGCAGGCCCCAGAACAGACACTCAAACTCTGATGAAAACAACACAGAGAACAGCAAGTGAGTTTAGAATATATAATCTGTGTTGTCACTGGTACTTCCTGGTAAGTAACCAATGAGGTAGCAAGAGAGACGAAGTCATATCATGCATTTGATTTAGGGTTAAAGGTCACATGTTGTATCAACAATGGTCTGGATGAACATGCCTGTGGTGTTGTGGACTTATAAAGCAGCATAACAAGCATGTACACATTCAACTGAACATCTCTGCTATTCTATTCATATCGCTGTGTACAGAGCCACCCAGTGAGGGTATGGCCCCTATAGAACACAACATAGAACAATACCTTCACAAGGGAGCCAAGTAAGGCCAGCTGATGTAACCCACGAATAGCCTCTCAGGTTCAGCACACGCAGCTTGGGGGAGTCGTAGAGAATGTCCTCTAGGGCCTGGTCGGTCATGTAGGACACATAAGAGGTGGTGACCAAACACAGCTCCTCCAGCAAGGGGAAACCGATGTCGGCGCCAGTCCTGTTACGCGTCACTATGGGAATTGGTACGACATCCAGCATCCGAAAGGTCTGGAACAAACAAGAACAGATAAGTAAAGCTCAGGTGGTGTGTTACATTTTACATTTGAACATTTAGCAGACGCTTTTATCCAAAGCGACCTGAAGCAGGCTTCATCCAACCTCATTAATTAAATGCTGTTCTATTCTATTCTCAAAGGGCTTATATTTCAGTCCCTTAGCAACTATAGAACCCAAAAGGTTCTACTGTCCTTGTCGGAGAACCTCATGTGTGTCAGTTGTCTTTCACGCTGTACACTACCAGCCACCCTTGGTAAAAGCCCAGATATAAAACCATGGTGTGTTGTTCTGTTTTAAGCCATAGAAACTGAATAGAAATGAAAATGTTAACCCTAAAATTGGACAATAAAGCTTTTGAACTTGAACGTGATCAATACAATGAATGTATGTTTAAAAGCCTTTATGCCTGTGCATCCTGCTTTCAATTACTTGATCTGTTACTCTCCAAATTAACATTTAACAACAGTGGATGTTTTAGTACCAAAATCTACTACTAAAAAATGATTGGTATGTCATGGTAACAAACAGAAAAATCCCTGTCTCTGTCTGGTGGGTCAATCCTAAGTACAATACCTGCAGTTTAGGACAGCCATTTTGTAGAGCTTGGACACGGATGGGAAGCTCGTAGTGTCCGTTGTCCAGGTTTGAGTTGATATCCAGCAGTTGTAACTCAGGGCAGCATCCTCTCTATAGAGTTATCAAGTTCATTGGGTAATTAGCTAATGCAATACATGTATTGTAAAATCAGTGTTGGGGAAGCTATTCTGAAAATATATTTAACTAGATTACCAATTACTTAACAAGGAAAGAAGTTGAACTATACTAAAACTACCCGTGAGAGAAATATAGTCTGAATTATACTAAAGCTACTTGGAAAAAAGTAGTTTACTACATGGAAACTACTTTATCCAACAAATGACAGTCGGTTACTGAAAGATGACCATCACATGTAGAGTTCAAAGTCAACGAGGGAAATGATGATTCAATGATAGTGGGTAGAGACTGAAATCATCATCATCATTCAGGTCTCCTGAATTAGGAATTCATAGAAGGGTAAACTCACAGAGATGGCAGCGAAGAGAAGTCTGCAATTACTGCACCCGATCATCCCGATGGTAAACAGAATTTGTCTAATCTGACTGCCATGGGATCCCAAGTAGGTGACAAGGCCTTCAACCTGCACCCGTAGCAACAATAGAAAACGATCAAAGATCTATCTATCCACTATAACACTAAGCATTTCTCTAGTCCTATTACAACGAATGTCTGTGAAATTCAGAGTAGCCAAAAACACCAACACGTAGTGAACATTATGATTCGTCAAGACTAAAAATCACTCCACCGTCAGGTAAAGTATCAGACTGTTAAATATTTTGACAACAGCGTGTGCGTTTGGCTGTGTGTGTGTGTGTCTGTCTGTGTGTGTCATCCATTACATGTTTGTGAACACACTCCTTGGTCTACCTCTGAGTTCTGCACGTTGATGCTATCCAGAGAGCGACAGTTGTCTGCAAGGCTCTGGAAGGCCTTCCCCGTTACACCAGTACAAAAGCACAGCTTGAGTGAGCGTAGGTGAGGGCAGGACCGGGACACAACCTATTTGGAAACATTTTAACATTTGACATAACATAAAGGTTGATAAAAACAATGGCTTGCAAGTGCCTTGATCCAATTGAAATGTAGAACAAGTATCGCACAACGAACATATTTTGTTAATGGAGGCACGAAATAGCAAAACGACATTATGTAGCCTTACCTCTACAACATAGTCAACTTGGTTTTCCCAGTGATTAAGGGAAAACTCTCTGAGTTGAGAGAACCTGAAAAACAGACAGACATGTATAATAACACTGTACACACTTAGAGGTGTTGTCAAGGTGAAAAGTTGTAGGCGCATGCGATATCCATCCATAAGGTTACCCAACATGTCCCAGTTGAAGTTACCAGAATTCATAGTTACTGTACCAGGATGGAATCATACCAAACAATAGGCCACTGACCTGTTCTGCGCGAGCCAGCTGATGGTGTTCCTGATCTTCAGTTCTGTTTCAGGTAACTGGGTCTTGCCTGGTTCTAACCAGCAGTGGCCAACAGAAACATTCCGCCAGAGAGCTGGAATTTCTGCTACATCGTTCCATAGACGGCATACTCTGGCCGCCCTGCATCGGCGGGATAGAAAGCAAAATATCATCCTCTATCACCAGAGATTTGAAATGCCTATTTATTGATTTAGTGGTATATGCCTTGTGTATGTGTTGTGTTTGACTTACTGATGTCCATATATTGGTGGATTAGGCTGCATCTATTTACTTCATCATATTTTAATAGTTATTTTATGTTCAAATAAACTAAAAGGACAAATAAACATATTTTAAATTGATAACTTGGAAGTAACTATGATCTATGTGCATTACATGAGTTTAATGACACTGAGATGAGCACCCAAAATTGCATTACCTGCACAAAAATGGTACAGCACCGTCTTTCTGAACCACCAACTTAAATATAATAACTAACACCTCCACAGGTAAGCTTTGACCCCATCTGTCCAACCCCTCCTCTGAAAGGTGCTTGACCAGTGGCTTCTTCTGTGTTGGATTCCTCTTGACTACCATCTTCCTCTTAGCCTGAGAAGACGCAGCACCGTCCCCTGACTCCATCTTCAATAGGTCTCCAATGGTCACCTAGCCCACAAAAGCACTGGACACAAATCCCGACGTATCCACGTCTGTAACACAAAGAAATGAAAACAGTAATCACTGGAGCCCACAAATTAGTACTTCGAGGCCACGAATTAAGTAGCCTATTTTGAGGCAACAAATGACTAGCCCATTTCGTGGACAAAAAGAGATCCGTAGTATTCTAAAATACCACTCTGGGTACCGTAGAACTACCGTTAATTGTCTCGTTAGGAGGACGAGACTAGAATAATAGGCAAGCATTAACATAAGTAGTTACCTTGTTAACTACAGTAGCTTATAACTGTTCATAACTCATCATTATAACACAACTAGCTAGCTAAGCTAGGTCGCTAGCCTTCTCTCCCGTGTTCAGGCGGGATGCTACACGCACGGTGCACGCACGATGCTACACGAACGGAGCTGGCTTTCTGACTAAAACTATCTCTGGATGAATCTCATGAACAGCTATCTACTTACCACAGTTCGGTTAACTCTTCTATGATCTGTTATATAGATTAACTCTATATAATACTTACTTTAAAAGACAACAGACAACAGAAGATGACGTCTGATAAAACTAGATTCTTGTACAGGATATCCTCACTTGTCAGTAAAAACACACTGAGGACCCTATCAGGAGCTCTCATTCAATGTCACTTCGACTATGCCGTAACATCATGGTACTATAGAACCACAAAGGCCCATAAAACAAGACTCCAGACAGCCCAAAATAAACTGGTTAGGCTTCTGCTAGGCCTCAACCCTAGGACACATCTAACCGCTGCTCATTTTTTGAGCCTTGATTGGCTACGAGTAGTTGACAGAGTGCAGCAGCTTGCACTGGGCCTAGTCTTCAAGATACGCTACACCACAAAGACACCCAAGTACCTGTCAACATACTTCCAAAAAGTGAACAACGTCCACACTTACAACACCAGAGGAAGCTCCACGAACCACGTTCAACCGCGTTGCACCACAAACAAGGGTTTAAACTCGTTTACAAACTATGCAGTAAAGATGTGGAACGCCCTTCCTATAATCTTAAAGGAGTGTAAAACACTGCCCACCTTCAAAACCACTCTCAAAAAACATTTACAGGAGGCTGCAATCCGTAACTGGACCCTCTAAAACAAAAATCAGATTAAAAGACCTGAACTACCCACTGTACATACTTTGTGTTTTGTCCCCCGCCCCCACCTGTGGTGTATGTCCCCACCTGTCCTACCCGCTGTACATACCTTATGTTTTGTTGTATTGTTCTTCCCATGATGGATGTATGTTTATCTTGTAGATAGTAATAGTTATTTGTCTGTATTATCTTGTAGATAGTACTAGTTTTTCTGTCTGTCTTACATGTAACGATGAATTGAGAATCAAGGACCCCAATTGAAATAAGCCAGTGGCTTTCTTGGGTTTTTATCCTGTTAGTTGACCTTGTATGTAATATGTACTTTCATGTACCTACTTCTGCAAATCTTCTAATAAAGTTTTCAATCAATCAAACGTTGAGCAGATGTCAAGTTGAAGTTCACCTCACAGGTAATAGAAGTAGATGAAGAAGTAATGGATGCGATTTAGCCAATCAGCGTGTGTTTGGAGTCACGTGTCAAGTGTCAAGTGTCAAGTGTTTGAGGAAAATAATTAATAATTATTATTATATATAATATAATATTATATAATATTATATATAATAATAATATAATATTATTATTATAATTATAATATTGAGGAAAGCAGTACGAACAGTGCCGTGGGCTGAGCTCGGAGGATATTCTCAAGGCCATCCTCGACATGAAAACAGAATTCTCCGGTAAACTTGAAAAAGTTCTGTCTGTAATGGACAATATCAGCAGAGAAGTCAAAGAATAATTAATTAATTAATTAATAAATAATTGTAATAATTTAATTAATAATAAATTATTAGTAGTAGTTAAATTATTAAATTATTATTATACTACTATTATTATACTACTATTATTATACTACTACTATTATTATACTACTACTATTATTATACTACTACTATTACTACTACTGTTAGAAAATATTGCTACCCGGCTATCTAAGCTAACAACAAGAACGTCGCATCTGCTGTGCCGTTGTCAAGACAACCGCAAAGCAAGGACTCCTTGCCCCAAAGACGGAGGATTAAATTGATCTCCCCCGTGATTCTCTGCCTGGAACCACACATCTTTGCCTACTCAACTAGCTTATTTCCTGTCAGAGACCCAGCCTCTGCTTTACAATGAATCATGAAAACAAACAGATCTTGTTAGCGAACTCAGACCGTTTCTCATGAGTTGTCTTGGCGACAGACTGACGCAACAGTGGTTTTCAGTGAAATGTCATTTGTGATAAATACTTTAAATGAATATTAAAATATTCTCTCCTTTGTTTCAGGACGACGAGGGTGTCCAGCCATCAATATAACCAGGGACCAAATAGATTTTCTTATGAAGCAAGGCAACACAGTTAAGCAAATGGCAAACATTCTGGGATGCTCCTCATCATTTCTCTACAAGAGGTCGAAGTTGCTTGGTATACCAGTGAGGAGTAGATTTTCAGTGACAGGTGATGAAGAACTTGAACGTCATGTAAGACGACTTCATGGCCTGTATCCAAACTCTGGATATGAGGTAATTAATGGGTTACTACTGTATTCTAGAGTTTTATTGCTGCAAAACATTTAATTCAATGTTGAGAGCCTTGCTGCGTGCAGATGGACTGCTGGTTCCACGGCGTAGGGTGCGTGAGATGTTGGCTCAGATAAACCCAGCAGCTACTGCTAGGAGATGGAGCAGCACTGTGGCAAGACGGGTGTATCATGTACCATACCCCAACAGCCTGTGGCATATCGATGGGAATATGCGCCTCATAAGGTGAATTCATCATGGTAAAATTGTTGTTTGCCTGCAACTCAAATAATTATTGTGGTAGGCTATTGACAGTGATGACATTTAACACTGCATTGTCATAACACCTTGCAACTATTTTATGCCTTTTTTGTTTTTGTTTCACACTTTAAATATTTACTTGTTTATTAACCACAAGTATTTGTTCTGTCTTTGTATTCACCATTTTAGATGGGGCTTACCGGTTCATGGTGCCATAGATGGACACTCTCGGCTGATCACTTACCTGAGTTGCAACACTGACAACCGTGCCACCACTGTGTTGTCTCAGTTTCTTAAAGCCACATCCCTTTATGGACTACCCTCTAGAGTCAGATCAGATTATGGTGGTGAGAATATACAGGTGGCCTTATTCATGAATCTTGTGCAGGGCATTGAGCGGCGGAGTTTCATTACAGGGGAATCAGTCCATAACCAGAGAATTGAACGTCTTTGGAGGGATGTGTTTTTGCATGTGTTGCAATCCTTTTACAGCATGTTCTACTCCCTTGAGGATTCACAGCTTCTGGATCCCAGTGATGATATCCACAAACTTTCACTTCACATTGTTTTTCTTCCTGAGATTCAAAAAAGCCAAGAGCGCTTTAGGGAGGCCTGGAACAACCATGCTTTGCGTACGGAACACAACCGAACACCAACTCAAATCTGGACAGAAGGAATGCTCTCAAATATGGCAACGGACAGTGCAGCAATCAACAATGTGTTCGGGGAAAATCCCTACACACCACACAATTTGGAGGCAGTTCTGGCGCAGCATGGAATTGACTCTTTACCCACTACTGATGATGATGATCTCCCAGCTGTAATTGTAGAGCAACCTCAAATCAATCTCAGTCAACAGAAACAGGAGTCAATCTGTCGTGCCATTGATCACATCTGATTTGAAGATAAAGTATCTGACATGCTGTGCAGAAATTTCAAATCTTATTGCAACCTGAAACTTTATACCAGTTTTTCAAATGTTAATGCGTATGACATGTTTGAAATGTTATGACTAAGTAGTGTTTTTGACTTCATATGTGCACTTCTCTTAAGCTTATCAATGACACATTTTAATATAATAAAAGCATGTTTACTGTTGTACTACTGGGGTAATCCAGTAAGCATGTTGCATGTTGGCAAAAGACAACTTGAAATAAGTAAATGCTATATTTCAGCAGTGGACGTATGAGCTGTACAGTCATTTGGTAAGTCTATTGTAATCGTTAAAACCTCTCAGTGAGCAAGTCTGAAATCATAGTTGGTATAATTGTAATATAACAGTTTATTAACAGTTGACATTCAATTCAATTCAATCCAGTGAACCACTCTACTGGTTTAGCATTTGCACAACATGCAGTCAACGGACCTCAATGCAAGTTAAACAGGCCATCCTTAGGCTGCAAAAACAAACAAAAAATTGAATTGGATTTGTGGACAAGATGGAAATCCCAGTGGAGGCACTGATGAAGCTCCAGAGGTGAACTCCAGCACCTTCTCGAGGGTGATTGGACTGCATTCTCCTTCTGTAACACAAGAAATTATTATATTACAACACAATATAAACAAGTTTAAGGAAGCTTTTTTTTACCCATTGTAAGGTTCTATCTCCGTTTAGAATGATAAGGTTCTATCTCCGTTTAAAAAAAATAAGCTTTTTAATGACTGCATGAAAACCATGTTCATAACATCATTTAATAGTCCTAAACCAGAGAACCAAGGCTTATACATCGCTGCATCAAACCAAACCAGTTCTGGTAGTATTAACTGTATGAACTAGTATTAACTGGTAGTATTAACTGTATTAACTGGTAGTATTAAATGTATTAACTAGTATTAACTGGTAGTATTAACTGTATTAACTAGTATTAACTGGTAGTATTAACTGTATTAACTTATTCCAGTTTGGCCAGCAGCTGGTGGATATCCTCTTGGCCATGATGCACTCCTTTGAGTCCCCTGGGAACGTTGCGACAGGAGGACAGGCTCAAGTAGTTTAGAGCTGTAGACTGGCCGATGATTAACCTGCAAAACACAGAAAACATACGATTTTCTGATTTGAGTGGTTGCTGTAGAGGGCAATAGGGGTAGGTAGTGAATAGTGAATTGGACTGGTGATCAGAAGGTCATGAGTTCAAATCACTAGTGTGCCCTTGTGTAAGGCACTTAGTCCTACATTACTCCAGGGAGACTGTCCATGTAATATGTAATTGTAAATCGCTTTGGATAAAAGTGTCTGCTAAATGGTTAGTGTAAAACATTTAAATAATTAAGGGCAGGTCACAAGTGTTGCGATTCAAAGTAGTAGTCGTTTTTTTGTCTTGTTATGATAAACCAAATCAGGAGACATATCCAACACAATATCTTAAGTTAAAAGTATTGGATTCATTAGTAGTTTTCCCCAATAATGAGCTTTCAGTTGAATGGTGGAGGTTGGAATCAGATGTGGTCTACCTGAGGGCAGATGTTGTGACCTTGGTCCCCTTGAGGTTTAGCGACCGTATGGAGCCGGCACCTGTTCCCTGCGCCAGGTTGGCCATGGCCCTCTCCAAGTCCCCCTCAGGGGTGAGATGGTTTGAGAAGTCCAGCTCCTGCAAGGTACTGCTCCATTTCTGGGTCAGCAGATGGAGTCCCATCCAGGATGCAGACGCCTTTATGTCGAGGTGCAGGCCCCAGAACAGACACTCAAGCTCTGATGAAAACAACACAGAGAACAGCAAGTGAGTTTAGAATATATAATCTGTGTTGTCACTGGTACTTCCTGGTAAGTAACCAATGAGGTAGCAAGAGAGACGAAGTCATATCATGCATTTGATTTAGGGTTAAAGGTCACATGTTGTATCAACAATGGTCTGGATGAACATGCCTGTGGTGTTGTGGACTTATAAAGCAGCATAACAAGCATGTACACATTCAACTGAACATCTCTGCTATTCTATTCATATCGCTGTGTACAGAGCCACCCAGTGAGGGTATGGCCCCTATAGAACACAACATAGAACAATACCTTCACAAGGGAGACCAGTAAGGAAAGCTGATGTAACACACGAGCAGCCTCTCAGGTCCAGCACACGCAGCTTGGGGGAGTCGTAGAGAATGTCCTCTAGGGCCAGGTTGGTCATGTAGGACACATAAGAGGTGGTGACCAAACACAGCTCCTCCAGCAAGGGGAAACCGATGTCGGCGCCAGTCCTGTGAGGCTTTATGGGAATTGGTACGACATCCAGCATCCGAAAGGTCTGGAACAAACAAGAACAGATAAGTAAAGCTCAGGTGGTGTGTTACATTTTACATTTGAACATTTAGCAGACGCTTTTATCCAAAGCGACCTGAAGCAGGCTTCATCCAACCTCATTAATTAAATGCTGTTCTATTCTATTCTCAAAGGGCTTATATTTCAGTCCCTTAGCAACTATAGAACCCAAAAGGTTCTACTGTCCTTGTCGGAGAACCTCATGTGTGTCAGTTGTCTTTCACGCTGTACACTACCAGCCACCCTTGGTAAAAGCCCAGATATAAAACCATGGTGTGTTGTTCTGTTTTAAGCCATAGAAACTGAATAGAAATGAAAATGTTAACCCTAAAATTGGACAATAAAGCTTTTGAACTTGAACGTGATCAATACAATGAATGTATGTTTAAGAGCCTTTATGCCTGTGCATCCTGCTTTCAATTACTTGATCTGTTACTCTCCAAATTAACATTTAACAACAGTGGATGTTTTAGTACCAAAATATACTACTAAAAAATTATTGGTATGTCATGGTAACAAACAGAAAAATCCCTGTCTCTGTCTGGTGGGTCAATCCTAAGTACAATACCTGCAGTTTAGGACAGCCATTTTGTAGAGCTTGGACACGGATGGGAAGCTCGCAGTATCCTTTGTCCAGGTTTGAGTTGATATCCAGCAGTTGTAACTCAGGGCAGCATCCTCTCTATAGAGTTATCAAGTTCATTGGGTAATTAGCTAATGCAATACATGTATTGTAAAATCAGTGTTGGGGAAGCTATTCTGAAAATATATTTAACTAGATTACCAATTACTTAACAAGGAAAGAAGTTGAACTATACTAAAACTACCCGTGAGAGAAATATAGTCTGAATTATACTAAAGCTACTTGGAAAAAAGTAGTTTACTACATGGAAACTACTTTATCCAACAAATGACAGTCGGTTACTGAAAGATGACCATCACATGTAGAGTTCAAAGTCAACGAGGGAAATGATGATTCAATGATAGTGGGTAGAGACTGAAATCATCATCATCATTCAGGTCTCCTGAATTAGGAATTCATAGAAGGGTAAACTCACAGAGATGGCAGCGAAGAGAAGTCTGCCATTTCTGCACCCGATGGTAAACAGAATTTGTCGAATCTGACTGCCATGGGATCTCAAGTAGGTGAGAAGGCCTTCAACCTGCAACTGTAGCAACAATAGAAAACGATCAAAGATCTATCTATCCACTATAACACAAAGCATTTCTCTAGTCCTATTACAACGAATGTCTGTGAAATTCAGAGTAGCCAAAAACACCAACACGTAGTGAACATTTATGATTCGTCAAGACTAAAAATCACTCCACCGTCAGGTAAAGTATCAGACTGTTAAATATTTTGACAACAGCGTGTGCGTTTGGCTGTGTGTGTGTGTCTGTCTGTGTGTGTCATCCATTACATGTTTGTGAACACACTCCTTGGTCTACCTCTGAGTACTGCACGTTGATGCTATCCAGAGAGCGACAGTTGTTTGCAAGGCTCTGGAAGGCCTTCCACGTTACACCAGTACAAAAGCACAGCTTGAGTGAGCGTAGGTGAGGGCAGGACCGGGACACAACCTATTTGGAAACATTTTAACATTTGACATAACATAAAGGTTGATAAAAACAATGGCTTGCAAGTGCCTTGATCCAATTGAAATGTAGAACAAGTATCGCACAACGAACATATTTTGTTAATGGAGGCACGAAATAGCAAAACAACATTATGTAGCCTTACCTCTACAACATAGTCAACTTGGTTTTTCCAGTGATTAAGGGAAAACTCTCTGAGTTGAGAGAACCTGAAAAACAGACAGACATGTATAATAACACTGTACACACTTAGAGGTGTTGTCAAGGTGAAAAGTTGTAGGCGCATGCGATATCCATCCATAAGGTTACCCAACATTTCCCAGTTGAAGTTACCAGAATTCATATGTACCAGGATGGAATCATACCAAACAATAGGCCACTGACCTGTTCTGCGCGAGCCAGCTGATGGTGTTCCTGATCTTCAGTTCTGTTTCAGGTAACTGGGTCTTGCCTGGTTCTAACCAGCAGTGGCCAACAGAAACATTCCGCCAGAGAGTTGGACTGGCTGCTGCAGCGTTCCATAGATGGCATACTCTGGCCGCCCTGCATCGGCGGGATAGAAAGCAAAATATCATCCTCTATCACCAGAGATTTGAAATGCCTATTTATTGATTTAGTGGTATATGCCTTGTGTATGTGTTGTGTTTGACTTACTGATGTCCATATATTGGTGGATTAGGCTGCATCTATTTACTTCATCATATTTTAATAGTTATTTTATGTTCAAATAAACTAAAAGGACAAAGAAACATATTTTAAATTGATAACTTGGAAGTAACTATGATCTATGTGCATTACATGAGTTTAATGACACTGAGATGAGCACCAAAAAATGCATTACCTGCACAAAAATGGTACAGCACCGTCTTTCTGAACCACCAACTTAAATATATGAACTAACACCTCCACAGGTAAGCTTTGACCCCATCTGTCCAACCCCTCCTCTGAAAGGTGCTTGACCAGTGGCTTCTTCTGTGTTGGATTCCTCTTGACTACCATCTTCCTCTTAGCCTGAGAAGACGCAGCACCGTCCCCTGACTCCATCTTCAATAGGTCTCCAATGGTCACCTAGCCCACAAAAGCACTGGACACAAATCCCGACTTATCCACGTCTGTAACACAAAGAAATGAAAACAGTAATCACTGGAGCCCACAAATTAGTACTTCGAGGCCACGAATTAAGTAGCCTATTTTGAGGCAACAAATGACTAGCCTATTTCGTGGACACGAAATTTAGAATGAGATCCGTAGTATTCTAAAATACCACTCAGAACTACCGTTAATTGTCTCGTTAGGAGGACGAGACTAGAATAATAGGCAAGCATTAACATAAGTAGTTACCTTGTTAACTACAGTAGCTTATAACTGTTCATAACTCATCATTATAACACAACTAGCTAGCTAAGCTAGGTCGCTAGCCTTCTCTTCCGTGTTCAGGCGGGAATATGCGACACGAACGGAGCTGGCTTTCTGACTAAAACTATCTCTGGATGAATCTCATGAACAGCTATCTACTTACCACAGTTCGGTTAACTCTTCTATGATCTGTTATATAGATTAACTCTATATAATACTTACTTTAAAAGACAACAGACAACAGAAGATGACTTTGAGCAGATGATGTCAAGTTTGAAGGGTATACCGCCTGTCCACTAGGTGGCAGAAGTTCACCTCACAGTCCGTCGAGAAGTAATGGATGCGATTTAGCCAATCAGCGTGTGTTTGGAGTCACGTGTCAAGTGTCAAGTGTCAAGTGTTTGAGGAAAATAATTAATAATTATTATTATATATAATATAATATAATATTATATTATATTATATAAATATATATAATAATATAATATTATTATTATAATTATAATATTGAGGAAAGCAGTACGAACAGTGCCGTGGGCTGAGCTCGGAGGATATTCTCAAGGCCATCCTCAATATGAAAACAGAATTCTCCGGTAAACTTGAAAAAGTTCTGTCTGTAATGGACAATATCAGCAGAGAAGTCAAAGAATAATTAATTAATTAACCGCAAAGCAAGGACTCCTTGCCCCAAAGACGGAGGATTAAATTGATCTCCCCCGTGATTCTCTGCCTGGAACCACACATCTTTGCCTACTCAACTAGCTTATTTCCTGTCAGAGACCCAGCCTTTGCTTTACAATGAATCATGAAAACAAACAGATCTTGTTAGCGAACTCAGACCGTTTCTCATGAGTTGTCTTGGCGACAGACTGACGCAACAGTGGTTTTCAGTGAAATGTCATTTGTGATAAATACTTTAAATGAATATTAAAATATTCTCTCCTTTGTTTCAGGACGACGAGGGTGTCCAGCCATCAATATAACCAGGGACCAAATAGATTTTCTTATGAAGCAAGGCAACACAGTTAAGCAAATGGCAAACATTCTGGGATGCTCCTCATCATTTCTCTACAAGAGGTCGAAGTTGCTTGGTATACCAGTGAGGAGTAGATTTTCAGTGACAGGTGATGAAGAACTTGAACGTCATGTAAGACGACTTCATGGCCTGTATCCAAACTCTGGATATGAGGTAATTAATGGGTTACTACTGTATTCTAGAGTTTTATTGCTGCAAAACATTTAATTCTATTTTTTTTAGTAATTTACATGATTACAATTTCAGATGATGAGAGCCTTGCTGCGTGCAGATGGACTGCTGGTTCCACGGCGTAGGGTGCGTGAGATGTTGGCTCAGATAAACCCAGCAGCTACTGCTAGGAGATGGAGCAGCACTGTGGCAAGACGGGTGTATCATGTACCATACCCCAACAGCCTGTGGCATATCGATGGGAATATGCGCCTCATAAGGTGAATTCATCATGGTAAAATTGTTGTTTGCCTGCAACTCAAATAATTATTGTGGTAGGCTATTGACAGTGATGACATTTAACACTGCATTGTCATAACACCTTGCAACTATTTGATGCCTTTTTTGTTTTTGTTTCACACTTTAAATATTTACTTGTTTATTAACCACAAGTATTTGTTCTGTCTTTGTATTCACCATTTTAGATGGGGCTTACCGGTTCATGGTGCCATAGATGGACACTCTTGGCTGATCACTTACCTGAGTTGCAACACTGACAACCGTGCCACCACTGTGTTGTCTCAGTTTCTTAAAGCCACATCCCTTTATGGACTACCCTCTAGAGTCAGATCAGATTATGGTGGTGAGAATATACAGGTGGCCTTATTCATGAATCTTGTGCAGGGCATTGAGCGGCGGAGTTTCATTACAGGGGAATCAGTCCATAACCAGAGAATTGAACGTCTTTGGAGGGATGTGTTTTTGCATGTGTTGCAATCCTTTTACAGCATGTTCTACTCCCTTGAGGATTCACAGCTTCTGGATCCCAGTGATGATATCCACAAACTTTCACTTCACATTGTTTTTCTTCCTGAGATTCAAAAAAGCCAAGAGCGCTTTAGGGAGGCCTGGAACAACCATGCTTTGCGTACGGAACACAACCGAACACCAACTCAAATCTGGACAGAAGGAATGCTCTCAAATATGGCAACGGACAGTGCAGCAATCAACAATGTGTTCGGGGAAAATCCCTACACACCACACAATTTGGAGGCAGTTCTGGCGCAGCATGGAATTGACTCTTTACCCACTACTGATGATGATGATCTCCCAGCTGTAATTGTAGAGCAACCTCAAATCAATCTCAGTCAACAGCAACAGGAGTCAATCTGTCGTGCCATTTATCACATATCTGATTTGAAGATAAAGTATCTGACATGCTGTGCAGACATTTCAAATCTTATTGCAACCTGAAACTTTATACCAGTTTTTCAAATGTTAATACGTATGACATGTTTGAAATGTTATGACTAAGTAGTGTTTTTGACTTCATATGTGCACTTCTCTTAAGCTTATCAATGACACATTTTAATATAATAAAAGCATGTTTACTGTTGTACTACTGGGGTAATCCTGTAAGCATGTTGCATGTTGGCAAAAGACAACTTGAAATAAGTAAATGCTATATTTCAGCAGTGGACGTATGAGCTGTACAGTCATTTGGTAAGTCTATTGTAATCGTTAAAACCTCTCAGTGAGCAAGTCTGAAATCATAGTTGGTATAATTGTAATATAACAGTTTATTAACAGTTGACATTCAATTCAATTCAATCCAGTGAACCACTCTACTGGTTTAGCATTTGCACAACATGCAGTCAACGGACCTCAATGCAAGTTAAACAGGCCATCCTTAGGCTGCAAAAACAAACAAAAAATTGAATTGGATTTGTGGACAAGATGGAAATCCCAGTGGAGGCACTGATGAAGCTCCAGAGGTGAACTCCAGCACCTTCTCGAGGGTGATTGGACTGCATTCTCCTTCTGTAACACAAGAAATTATTATATTACAACACAATATAAACAAGTTTAAGGAAGCTTTTTTTTACCCATTGTAAGGTTCTATCTCCGTTTAGAATGATAAGGTTCTATCTCCGTTTAAAAAAAATAAGCTTTTTAATGACTGCATGAAAACCATGTTCATAACATCATTTAATAGTCCTAAACCAGAGAACCAAGGCTTATACATCGCTGCATCAAACCAAACCAGTTCTGGTAGTATTAACTGTATGAACTAGTATTAACTGGTAGTATTAACTGTATTAACTGGTAGTATTAAATGTATTAACTAGTATTAACTGGTAGTATTAACTGTATTAACTAGTATTAACTGGTAGTATTAACTGTATTAACTTATTCCAGTTTGGCCAGCAGCTGGTGGATATCCTCTTGGCCATGATGCACTCCTTTGAGTCCCCTGGGAACGTTGCGACAGGAGGACAGGCTCAAGTAGTTTAGAGCTGTAGACTGGCCGATGATTAACCTGCAAAACACAGAAAACATACGATTTTCTGATTTGAGTGGTTGCTGTAGAGGGCAATAGGGGTAGGTAGTGAATAGTGAATTGGACTGGTGATCAGAAGGTCATGAGTTCAAATCACTAGTGTGCCCTTGTGTAAGGCACTTAGTCCTACATTACTCCAGGGAGACTGTCCATGTAATATGTAATTGTAAATCGCTTTGGATAAAAGTGTCTGCTAAATGGTTAGTGTAAAACATTTAAATAATTAAGGGCAGGTCACAAGTGTTGCGATTCAAAGTAGTAGTCGTTTTTTTGTCTTGTTATGATAAACCAAATCAGGAGACATATCCAACACAATATCTTAAGTTAAAAGTATTGGATTCATTAGTAGTTTTCCCCAATAATGAGCTTTCAGTTGAATGGTGGAGGTTGGAATCAGATGTGGTCTACCTGAGGGCAGATGTTGTGACCTTGGTCCCCTTGAGGTTTAGCGACCGTATGGAGCCGGCACCTGTTCCCTGCGCCAGGTTGGCCATGGCCCTCTCCAAGTCCCCCTCAGGGGTGAGATGGTTTGAGAAGTCCAGCTCCTGCAAGGTACTGCTCCATTTCTGGGTCAGCAGATGGAGTCCCATCCAGGATGCAGACGCCTTTATGTCGAGGTGCAGGCCCCAGAACAGACACTCAAGCTCTGATGAAAACAACACAGAGAACAGCAAGTGAGTTTAGAATATATAATCTGTGTTGTCACTGGTACTTCCTGGTAAGTAACCAATGAGGTAGCAAGAGAGACGAAGTCATATCATGCATTTGATTTAGGGTTAAAGGTCACATGTTGTATCAACAATGGTCTGGATGAACATGCCTGTGGTGTTGTGGACTTATAAAGCAGCATAACAAGCATGTACACATTCAACTGAACATCTCTGCTATTCTATTCATATCGCTGTGTACAGAGCCACCCAGTGAGGGTATGGCCCCTATAGAACACAACATAGAACAATACCTTCACAAGGGAGACCAGTAAGGAAAGCTGATGTAACACACGAGCAGCCTCTCAGGTCCAGCACACGCAGCTTGGGGGAGTCGTAGAGAATGTCCTCTAGGGCCAGGTTGGTCATGTAGGACACATAAGAGGTGGTGACCAAACACAGCTCCTCCAGCAAGGGGAAACCGATGTCGGCGCCAGTCCTGTGAGGCTTTATGGGAATTGGTACGACATCCAGCATCCGAAAGGTCTGGAACAAACAAGAACAGATAAGTAAAGCTCAGGTGGTGTGTTACATTTTACATTTGAACATTTAGCAGACGCTTTTATCCAAAGCGACCTGAAGCAGGCTTCATCCAACCTCATTAATTAAATGCTGTTCTATTCTATTCTCAAAGGGCTTATATTTCAGTCCCTTAGCAACTATAGAACCCAAAAGGTTCTACTGTCCTTGTCGGAGAACCTCATGTGTGTCAGTTGTCTTTCACGCTGTACACTACCAGCCACCCTTGGTAAAAGCCCAGATATAAAACCATGGTGTGTTGTTCTGTTTTAAGCCATAGAAACTGAATAGAAATGAAAATGTTAACCCTAAAATTGGACAATAAAGCTTTTGAACTTGAACGTGATCAATACAATGAATGTATGTTTAAGAGCCTTTATGCCTGTGCATCCTGCTTTCAATTACTTGATCTGTTACTCTCCAAATTAACATTTAACAACAGTGGATGTTTTAGTACCAAAATATACTACTAAAAAATTATTGGTATGTCATGGTAACAAACAGAAAAATCCCTGTCTCTGTCTGGTGGGTCAATCCTAAGTACAATACCTGCAGTTTAGGACAGCCATTTTGTAGAGCTTGGACACGGATGGGAAGCTCGCAGTATCCTTTGTCCAGGTTTGAGTTGATATCCAGCAGTTGTAACTCAGGGCAGCATCCTCTCTATAGAGTTATCAAGTTCATTGGGTAATTAGCTAATGCAATACATGTATTGTAAAATCAGTGTTGGGGAAGCTATTCTGAAAATATATTTAACTAGATTACCAATTACTTAACAAGGAAAGAAGTTGAACTATACTAAAACTACCCGTGAGAGAAATATAGTCTGAATTATACTAAAGCTACTTGGAAAAAAGTAGTTTACTACATGGAAACTACTTTATCCAACAAATGACAGTCGGTTACTGAAAGATGACCATCACATGTAGAGTTCAAAGTCAACGAGGGAAATGATGATTCAATGATAGTGGGTAGAGACTGAAATCATCATCATCATTCAGGTCTCCTGAATTAGGAATTCATAGAAGGGTAAACTCACAGAGATGGCAGCGAAGAGAAGTCTGCCATTTCTGCACCCGATGGTAAACAGAATTTGTCGAATCTGACTGCCATGGGATCTCAAGTAGGTGAGAAGGCCTTCAACCTGCAACTGTAGCAACAATAGAAAACGATCAAAGATCTATCTATCCACTATAACACAAAGCATTTCTCTAGTCCTATTACAACGAATGTCTGTGAAATTCAGAGTAGCCAAAAACACCAACACGTAGTGAACATTTATGATTCGTCAAGACTAAAAATCACTCCACCGTCAGGTAAAGTATCAGACTGTTAAATATTTTGACAACAGCGTGTGCGTTTGGCTGTGTGTGTGTGTCTGTCTGTGTGTGTCATCCATTACATGTTTGTGAACACACTCCTTGGTCTACCTCTGAGTACTGCACGTTGATGCTATCCAGAGAGCGACAGTTGTTTGCAAGGCTCTGGAAGGCCTTCCCCGTTACACCAGTACAAAAGCACAGCTTGAGTGAGCGTAGGTGAGGGCAGGACCGGGACACAACCTATTTGGAAACATTTTAACATTTGACATAACATAAAGGTTGATAAAAACAATGGCTTGCAAGTGCCTTGATCCAATTGAAATGTAGAACAAGTATCGCACAACGAACATATTTTGTTAATGGAGGCACGAAATAGCAAAACAACATTATGTAGCCTTACCTCTACAACATAGTCAACTTGGTTTTTCCAGTGATTAAGGGAAAACTCTCTGAGTTGAGAGAACCTGAAAAACAGACAGACATGTATAATAACACTGTACACACTTAGAGGTGTTGTCAAGGTGAAAAGTTGTAGGCGCATGCGATATCCATCCATAAGGTTACCCAACATGTCCCAGTTGAAGTTACCAGAATTCATATGTACCAGGATGGAATCATACCAAACAATAAGCCACTGACCTGTTCTGCGCGAGCCAGCTGATGGTGTTCCTGATCTTCAGTTCTGTTTCAGGTAACTGGGTCTTGCCTGGTTCTAACCAGCAGTGGCCAACAGAAACATTCCGCCAGAGAGTTGGACTGGCTGCTGCAGCGTTCCATAGATGGCATACTCTGGCCGCCCTGCATCGGCGGGATAGAAAGCAAAATATCATCCTCTATCACCAGAGATTTGAAATGCCTATTTATTGATTTAGTGGTATATGCCTTGTGTATGTGTTGTGTTTGACTTACTGATGTCCATATATTGGTGGATTAGGCTGCATCTATTTACTTCATCATATTTTAATAGTTATTTTATGTTCAAATAAACTAAAAGGACAAAGAAACATATTTTAAATTGATAACTTGGAAGTAACTATGATCTATGTGCATTACATGAGTTTAATGACACTGAGATGAGCACCAAAAAATGCATTACCTGCACAAAAATGGTACAGCACCGTCTTTCTGAACCACCAACTTAAATATATGAACTAACACCTCCACAGGTAAGCTTTGACCCCATCTGTCCAACCCCTCCTCTGAAAGGTGCTTGACCAGTGGCTTCTTCTGTGTTGGATTCCTCTTGACTACCATCTTCCTCTTAGCCTGAGAAGACGCAGCACCGTCCCCTGACTCCATCTTCAATAGGTCTCCAATGGTCACCTAGCCCACAAAAGCACTGGACACAAATCCCGACTTATCCACGTCTGTAACACAAAGAAATGAAAACAGTAATCACTGGAGCCCACAAATTAGTACTTCGAGGCCACGAATTAAGTAGCCTATTTTGAGGCAACAAATGACTAGCCTATTTCGTGGACACGAAATTTAGAATGAGATCCGTAGTATTCTAAAATACCACTCAGAACTACCGTTAATTGTCTCGTTAGGAGGACGAGACTAGAATAATAGGCAAGCATTAACATAAGTAGTTACCTTGTTAACTACAGTAGCTTATAACTGTTCATAACTCATCATTATAACACAACTAGCTAGCTAAGCTAGGTCGCTAGCCTTCTCTTCCGTGTTCAGGCGGGAATATGCGACACGAACGGAGCTGGCTTTCTGACTAAAACTATCTCTGGATGAATCTCATGAACAGCTATCTACTTACCACAGTTCGGTTAACTCTTCTATGATCTGTTATATAGATTAACTCTATATAATACTTACTTTAAAAGACAACAGACAACAGAAGATGACTTTGAGCAGATGATGTCAAGTTTGAAGGGTATACCGCCTGTCCACTAGGTGGCAGAAGTTCACCTCACAGTCCGTCGAGAAGTAATGGATGCGATTTAGCCAATCAGCGTGTGTTTGGAGTCACGTGTCAAGTGTCAAGTGTCAAGTGTTTGAGGAAAATAATTAATAATTATTATTATATATAATATAATATAATATTATATTATATTATATAAATATATATAATAATATAATATTATTATTATAATTATAATATTGAGGAAAGCAGTACGAACAGTGCCGTGGGCTGAGCTCGGAGGATATTCTCAAGGCCATCCTCAATATGAAAACAGAATTCTCCGGTAAACTTGAAAAAGTTCTGTCTGTAATGGACAATATCAGCAGAGAAGTCAAAGAATAATTAATTAATTAACCGCAAAGCAAGGACTCCTTGCCCCAAAGACGGAGGATTAAATTGATCTCCCCCGTGATTCTCTGCCTGGAACCACACATCTTTGCCTACTCAACTAGCTTATTTCCTGTCAGAGACCCAGCCTTTGCTTTACAATGAATCATGAAAACAAACAGATCTTGTTAGCGAACTCAGACCGTTTCTCATGAGTTGTCTTGGCGACAGACTGACGCAACAGTGGTTTTCAGTGAAATGTCATTTGTGATAAATACTTTAAATGAATATTAAAATATTCTCTCCTTTGTTTCAGGACGACGAGGGTGTCCAGCCATCAATATAACCAGGGACCAAATAGATTTTCTTATGAAGCAAGGCAACACAGTTAAGCAAATGGCAAACATTCTGGGATGCTCCTCATCATTTCTCTACAAGAGGTCGAAGTTGCTTGGTATACCAGTGAGGAGTAGATTTTCAGTGACAGGTGATGAAGAACTTGAACGTCATGTAAGACGACTTCATGGCCTGTATCCAAACTCTGGATATGAGGTAATTAATGGGTTACTACTGTATTCTAGAGTTTTATTGCTGCAAAACATTTAATTCTATTTTTTTAGTAATTTACATGATTACAATTTCAGATGATGAGAGCCTTGCTGCGTGCAGATGGACTGCTGGTTCCACGGCGTAGGGTGCGTGAGATGTTGGCTCAGATAAACCCAGCAGCTACTGCTAGGAGATGGAGCAGCACTGTGGCAAGACGGGTGTATCATGTACCATACCCCAACAGCCTGTGGCATATCGATGGGAATATGCGCCTCATAAGGTGAATTCATCATGGTAAAATTGTTGTTTGCCTGCAACTCAAATAATTATTGTGGTAGGCTATTGACAGTGATGACATTTAACACTGCATTGTCATAACACCTTGCAACTATTTGATGCCTTTTTTGTTTTTGTTTCACACTTTAAATATTTACTTGTTTATTAACCACAAGTATTTGTTCTGTCTTTGTATTCACCATTTTAGATGGGGCTTACCGGTTCATGGTGCCATAGATGGACACTCTCGGCTGATCACTTACCTGAGTTGCAACACTGACAACCGTGCCACCACTGTGTTGTCTCAGTTTCTTAAAGCCACATCCCTTTATGGACTACCCTCTAGAGTCAGATCAGATTATGGTGGTGAGAATATACAGGTGGCCTTATTCATGAATCTTGTGCAGGGCATTGAGCGGCGGAGTTTCATTACAGGGGAATCAGTCCATAACCAGAGAATTGAACGTCTTTGGAGGGATGTGTTTTTGCATGTGTTGCAATCCTTTTACAGCATGTTCTACTCCCTTGAGGATTCACAGCTTCTGGATCCCAGTGATGATATCCACAAACTTTCACTTCACATTGTTTTTCTTCCTGAGATTCAAAAAAGCCAAGAGCGCTTTAGGGAGGCCTGGAACAACCATGCTTTGCGTACGGAACACAACCGAACACCAACTCAAATCTGGACAGAAGGAATGCTCTCAAATATGGCAACGGACAGTGCAGCAATCAACAATGTGTTCGGGGAAAATCCCTACACACCACACAATTTGGAGGCAGTTCTGGCGCAGCATGGAATTGACTCTTTACCCACTACTGATGATGATGATCTCCCAGCTGTAATTGTAGAGCAACCTCAAATCAATCTCAGTCAACAGAAACAGGAGTCAATCTGTCGTGCCATTGATCACATCTGATTTGAAGATAAAGTATCTGACATGCTGTGCAGACATTTCAAATCTTATTGCAACCTGAAACTTTATACCAGTTTTTCAAATGTTAATGCGTATGACATGTTTGAAATGTTATGACTAAGTAGTGTTTTTGACTTCATATGTGCACTTCTCTTAAGCTTATCAATGACACATTTTAATATAATAAAAGCATGTTTACTGTTGTACTACTGGGGTAATCCAGTAAGCATGTTGCATGTTGGCAAAAGACAACTTGAAATAAGTAAATGCTATATTTCAGCAGTGGACGTATGAGCTGTACAGTCATTTGGTAAGTCTATTGTAATCGTTAAAACCTCTCAGTGAGCAAGTCTGAAATCATAGTTGGTATAATTGTAATATAACAGTTTATTAACAGTTGACATTCAATTCAATTCAATCCAGTGAACCACTCTACTGGTTTAGCATTTGCACAACATGCAGTCAACGGACCTCAATGCAAGTTAAACAGGCCATCCTTAGGCTGCAAAAACAAACAAAAAATTGAATTGGATTTGTGGACAAGATGGAAATCCCAGTGGAGGCACTGATGAAGCTCCAGAGGTGAACTCCAGCACCTTCTCGAGGGTGATTGGACTGCATTCTCCTTCTGTAACACAAGAAATTATTATATTACAACACAATATAAACAAGTTTAAGGAAGCTTTTTTTTACCCATTGTAAGGTTCTATCTCCGTTTAGAATGATAAGGTTCTATCTCCGTTTAAAAAAAATAAGCTTTTTAATGACTGCATGAAAACCATGTTCATAACATCATTTAATAGTCCTAAACCAGAGAACCAAGGCTTATACATCGCTGCATCAAACCAAACCAGTTCTGGTAGTATTAACTGTATGAACTAGTATTAACTGGTAGTATTAACTGTATTAACTGGTAGTATTAAATGTATTAACTAGTATTAACTGGTAGTATTAACTGTATTAACTAGTATTAACTGGTAGTATTAACTGTATTAACTTATTCCAGTTTGGCCAGCAGCTGGTGGATATCCTCTTGGCCATGATGCACTCCTTTGAGTCCCCTGGGAACGTTGCGACAGCAGGACAGGCTCAAGTAGTTTAGAGCTGTAGACTGGCCGATGATTAACCTGCAAAACACAGAAAACATACGATTTTCTGATTTGAGTGGTTGCTGTAGAGGGCAATAGGGGTAGGTAGTGAATAGTGAATTGGACTGGTGATCAGAAGGTCATGAGTTCAAATCACTAGTGTGCCCTTGTGTAAGGCACTTAGTCCTACATTACTCCAGGGAGACTGTCCATGTAATATGTAATTGTAAATCGCTTTGGATAAAAGTGTCTGCTAAATGGTTAGTGTAAAACATTTAAATAATTAAGGGCAGGTCACAAGTGTTGCGATTCAAAGTAGTAGTCGTTTTTTTGTCTTGTTATGATAAACCAAATCAGGAGACATATCCAACACAATATCTTAAGTTAAAAGTATTGGATTCATTAGTAGTTTTCCCCAATAATGAGCTTTCAGTTGAATGGTGGAGGTTGGAATCAGATGTGGTCTACCTGAGGGCAGATGTTGTGACCTTGGTCCCCTTGAGGTTTAGCGACCGTATGGAGCCGGCACCTGTTCCCTGCGCCAGGTTGGCCATGGCCCTCTCCAAGTCCCCCTCAGGGGTGAGATGGTTTGAGAAGTCCAGCTCCTGCAAGGTACTGCTCCATTTCTGGGTCAGCAGATGGAGTCCCATCCAGGATGCAGACGCCTTTATGTCGAGGTGCAGGCCCCAGAACAGACACTCAAGCTCTGATGAAAACAACACAGAGAACAGCAAGTGAGTTTAGAATATATAATCTGTGTTGTCACTGGTACTTCCTGGTAAGTAACCAATGAGGTAGCAAGAGAGACGAAGTCATATCATGCATTTGATTTAGGGTTAAAGGTCACATGTTGTATCAACAATGGTCTGGATGAACATGCCTGTGGTGTTGTGGACTTATAAAGCAGCATAACACACAATAATCTGGAAGCTATTTTTGAAATTAACATCCCCTTCAAATGTGACACCTTATACCTGGGAAACATCTCATTCGAAAATTGGGACAATAACGACAGAAAATTGATATTGATACTTCTGGTAGCAAGTAAAAAGGCTATCACAAGAAAATGGTTAAAGCCAGACGTACCCACAGTGGATGAATGGATAGATATAATTCATGATATATATGTAATGGAAAAGATGTCATACTCCCTTAGAATTCAGGTAGAAAAATTCTATCGGATCTGGACGAAATGGACTGGATATGTTAAACCTGTAAGGTCAGATTTCTGTTGAATTGTTAAAAGAACATGAGAGGGTGATGTAATTGTGTTTATTTTCTTGAATCATTTCCTATTCTAATCTATCATATGTAAGATGAAAGCTCCCAAAGTTCATTCGCTATTGTTTTTCTTTTTTCTTTGTTTGTTTTTGTTTTCGTTTTGTCTTGTCTTTACTTTACTTAATATAAAAAAGGAAAAAAAGACTTTGGTCATAGGAACTGAGTTGATTGTGATATGTTGAATGTAATGACGATTGTTGTAACCAATGACCATTGACAATAAAAAGAAAATTTCAAAAAAAAAAAAAAGCAGCATAACAAGCATGTACACATTCAACTGAACATCTCTGCTATTCTATTCATATCGCTGTGTACAGAGCCACCCAGTGAGGGTATGGCCCCTATAGAACACAACATAGAACAATACCTTCACAAGGGAGACAAGTAAGGCCAGCTGATGTAACCCACGAGCAGCCTCTCAGGTCCAGCACACGCAGCTTGGGGGAGTCGTAGAGAATGTCCTCTAGGGCCTGGTCGGTCATGTAGGACACATAAGAGGTGGTGACCAAACACAGCTCCTCCAGCAAGGGGAAACCGATGTCGGCGCCAGTCCTGTTACGCGTCACTATGGGAATTGGTACGACATCCAGCATCCGAAAGGTCTGGAACAAACAAGAACAGATAAGTAAAGCTCAGGTGGTGTGTTACATTTTACATTTGAACATTTAGCAGACGCTTTTATCCAAAGCGACCTGAAGCAGGCTTCATCCAACCTCATTAATTAAATGCTGTTCTATTCTATTCTCAAAGGGCTTATATTTCAGTCCCTTAGCAACTATAGAACCCAAAAGGTTCTACTGTCCTTGTCGGAGAACCTCATGTGTGTCGGTTGTCTTTCACGCTGTACACTACCAGCCACCCTTGGTAAAAGCCCAGATATAAAACCATGGTGTGTTGTTCTGTTTTAAGCCATAGAAACTGAATAGAAATGAAAATGTTAACCCTAAAATTGGACAATAAAGCTTTTGAACTTGAACGTGATCAATACAATGAATGTATGTTTAAAAGCCTTTATGCCTGTGCATCCTGCTTTCAATTACTTGATCTGTTACTCTCCAAATTAACATTTAACAACAGTGGATGTTTTAGTACCAAAATCTACTACTAAAAAATGATTGGTATGTCATGGTAACAAACAGAAAAATCCCTGTCTCTGTCTGGTGGGTCAATCCTAAGTACAATACCTGCAGTTTAGGACAGCCATTTTGTAGAGCTTGGACACGGATGGGAAGCTCGTAGTATCCTTTGTCCAGGTTTGAGTTGATATCCAGCAGTTGTAACTCAGGGCAGCATCCTCTCTATAGAGTTATCAAGTTCATTGGGTAATTAGCTAATGCAATACATGTATTGTAAAATCAGTGTTGGGGAAGCTATTCTGAAAATATATTTAACTAGATTACCAATTACTTAACAAGGAAAGAAGTTGAACTATACTAAAACTACCCGTGAGAGAAATATAGTCTGAATTATACTAAAGCTACTTGGAAAAAAGTAGTTTACTACATGGAAACTACTTTATCCAACAAATGACAGTCGGTTACTGAAAGATGACCATCACATGTAGAGTTCAAAGTCAACGAGGGAAATGATGATTCAATGATAGTGGGTAGAGACTGAAATCATCATCATCATTCAGGTCTCCTGAATTAGGAATTCATAGAAGGGTAAACTCACAGAGATGGCAGCGAAGAGAAGTCTGCAATTACTGCACCCGATGGTAAACAGAATTTGTCTAATCTGACTGCCATGGGATCCCAAGTAGGTGACAAGGCCTTCAACCTGCACCCGTAGCAACAATAGAAAACGATCAAAGATCTATCTATCCACTATAACACAAAGCATTTCTCTAGTCCTATTACAAGGAATGTCTGTGAAATTCAGAGTAGCCAAAAACACCAACACGTAGTGAACATTATGATTCGTCAAGACTAAAAATCACTCCACCGTCAGGTAAAGTATCAGACTGTTAAATATTTTGACAACAGCGTGTGCGTTTGGCTGTGTGTGTGTGTCTGTCTGTGTGTGTCATCCATTACATGTTTGTGAACACACTCCTTGGTCTACCTCTGAGTTCTGCACGTTGATGCTATCCAGAGAGCGACAGTTGTCTGCAAGGCTCTGGAAGGCCTTCCCCGTTACACCAGTACAAAAGCACAGCTTGAGTGAGCGTAGGTGAGGGCAGGACCGGGACACAACCTATTTGGAAACATTTTAACATTTGACATAACATAAAGGTTGATAAAAACAATGGCTTGCAAGTGCCTTGATCCAATTGAAATGTAGAACAAGTATCGCACAACGAACATATTTTGTTAATGGAGGCACGAAATAGCAAAACGACATTATGTAGCCTTACCTCTACAACATAGTCAACTTGGTTTTCCCAGTGATTAAGGGAAAACTCTCTGAGTTGAGAGAACCTGAAAAACAGACAGACATGTATAATAACACTGTACACACTTAGAGGTGTTGTCAAGGTGAAAAGTTGTAGGAGCATGCGATATCCATCCATAAGGTTACCCAACATGTCCCAGTTGAAGTTACCAGAATTCATATGTACCAGGATGGAATCATACCAAACAATAGGCCACTGACCTGTTCTGCGCGAGCCAGCTGATGGTGTTCCTGATCTTCAGTTCTGTTTCAGGTAACTGGGTCTTGCCTGGTTCTAACCAGCAGTGGCCAACAGAAACATTCCGCCAGAGAGCTGGACTGGCTGCTGCAGCGTTCCATAGATGGCATACTCTGGCCGCCCTGCATCGGCGGGATAGAAAGCAAAATATCATCCTCTATCACCAGAGATTTGAAATGCCTATTTATTGATTTAGTGGTATATGCCTTGTGTATGTGTTGTGTTTGACTTACTGATGTCCATATATTGGTGGATTAGGCTGCATCTATTTACTTCATCATATTTTAATAGTTATTTTATGTTCAAATAAACTAAAAGGACAAAGAAACATATTTTAAATTGATAACTTGGAAGTAACTATGATCTATGTGCATTACATGAGTTTAATGACACTGAGATGAGCACCAAAAAATGCATTACCTGCACAAAAATGGTACAGCACCGTCTTTCTGAACCACCAACTTAAATATATGAACTAACACATCCACAGGTAAGCTTTGACCCCATCTGTCCAACCCCTCCTCTGAAAGGTGCTTGACCAGTGGCTTCTTCTGTGTTGGATTCCTCTTGACTACCATCTTCCTCTTAGCCTGAGAAGATGCAGCACCGTCCCCTGACTCCATCTTCAATAGGTCTCCAATGGTCACCTAGCCCACAAAAGCACTGGACACAAATCCCGACTTATCCACGTCTGTAACACAAAGAAATGAAAACAGTAATCACTGGAGCCCACAAATTAGTACTTCGAGGCCACGAATTAAGTAGCCTATTTTGAGGCAACAAATGACTAGCCTATTTCGTGGACACGAAATTTAGAAAGAGATCCGTAGTATTCTAAAATACCACTCAGAACTACCGTTAATTGTCTCGTTAGGAGGACGAGACTAGAATAATAGGCAAGCATTAACATAAGTAGTTACCTTGTTAACTACAGTAGCTTATAACTGTTCATAACTCATCATTATAACACAACTAGCTAGCTAAGCTAGGTCGCTAGCCTTCTCTTCCGTGTTCAGGCGGGAATATGCGACACGAACGGAGCTGGCTTTCTGACTAAAACTATCTCTGGATGAATCTCATGAACAGCTATCTACTTACCACAGTTCGGTTAACTCTTCTATGATCTGTTATATAGATTAACTCTATATAATACTTACTTTAAAAGACAACAGACAACGGAAGATGACGTTGAGCAGATGATATGATGTCAAGTTTGAAGGGTATACCGCCTGTCCACTAGGTGGCAGAAGTTCACCTCACAGTCCGTCGAGAAGTAATGGATGCGATTTAGCCAATCAGCGTGTGTTTGGAGTCACGTGTCAAGTGTCAAGTGTCAAGTGTTTGAGGAAAATAATTAATAATTATTATTATATATAATATAATATTATATTATATTATATTATATATATATATATAATAATATAATATTATTATTATAATTATAATATTGAGGAAAGCAGTACGAACAGTGCCGTGGGCTGAGCTCGGAGGATATTCTCAAGGCCATCCTCAATATGAAAACAGAATTCTCCGGTAAACTTGAAAAAGTTCTGTCTGTAATGGACAATATCAGCAGAGAAGTCAAAGAATAATTAATTAATTAACCGCAAAGCAAGGACTCCTTGCCCCAAAGACGGAGGATTAAATTGATCTCCCCCGTGATTCTCTGCCTGGAACCACACATCTTTGCCTACTCAACTAGCTTATTTCCTGTCAGAGACCCAGCCTCTGCTTTACAATGAATCATGAAAACAAACAGATCTTGTTAGCGAACTCAGACCGTTTCTCATGAGTTGTCTTGGCGACAGACTGACGCAACAGTGGTTTTCAGTGAAATGTCATTTGTGATAAATACTTTAAATGAATATTAAAATATTCTCTCCTTTGTTTCAGGACGACGAGGGTGTCCAGCCATCAATATAACCAGGGACCAAATAGATTTTCTTATGAAGCAAGGCAACACAGTTAAGCAAATGGCAAACATTCTGGGATGCTCCTCATCATTTCTCTACAAGAGGTCGAAGTTGCTTGGTATACCAGTGAGGAGTAGATTTTCAGTGACAGGTGATGAAGAACTTGAACGTCATGTAAGACGACTTCATGGCCTGTATCCAAACTCTGGATATGAGGTAATTAATGGGTTACTACTGTATTCTAGAGTTTTATTGCTGCAAAACATTTAATTCTATTTTTTTAGTAATTTACATGATTACAATTTCAGATGATGAGAGCCTTGCTGCGTGCAGATGGACTGCTGGTTCCACGGCGTAGGGTGCGTGAGATGTTGGCTCAGATAAACCCAGCAGCTACTGCTAGGAGATGGAGCAGCACTGTGGCAAGACGGGTGTATCATGTACCATACCCCAACAGCCTGTGGCATATCGATGGGAATATGCGCCTCATAAGGTGAATTCATCATGGTAAAATTGTTGTTTGCCTGCAACTCAAATAATTATTGTGGTAGGCTATTGACAGTGATGACATTTAACACTGCATTGTCATAACACCTTGCAACTATTTGATGCCTTTTTTGTTTTTGTTTCACACTTTAAATATTTACTTGTTTATTAACCACAAGTATTTGTTCTGTCTTTGTATTCACCATTTTAGATGGGGCTTACCGGTTCATGGTGCCATAGATGGACACTCTCGGCTGATCACTTACCTGAGTTGCAACACTGACAACCGTGCCACCACTGTGTTGTCTCAGTTTCTTAAAGCCACATCCCTTTATGGACTACCCTCTAGAGTCAGATCAGATTATGGTGGTGAGAATATACAGGTGGCCTTATTCATGAATCTTGTGCAGGGCATTGAGCGGCGGAGTTTCATTACAGGGGAATCAGTCCATAACCAGAGAATTGAACGTCTTTGGAGGGATGTGTTTTTGCATGTGTTGCAATCCTTTTACAGCATGTTCTACTCCCTTGAGGATTCACAGCTTCTGGATCCCAGTGATGATATCCACAAACTTTCACTTCACATTGTTTTTCTTCCTGAGATTCAAAAAAGCCAAGAGCGCTTTAGGGAGGCCTGGAACAACCATGCTTTGCGTACGGAACACAACCGAACACCAACTCAAATCTGGACAGAAGGAATGCTCTCAAATATGGCAACGGACAGTGCAGCAATCAACAATGTGTTCGGGGAAAATCCCTACACACCACACAATTTGGAGGCAGTTCTGGCGCAGCATGGAATTGACTCTTTACCCACTACTGATGATGATGATCTCCCAGCTGTAATTGTAGAGCAACCTCAAATCAATCTCAGTCAACAGAAACAGGAGTCAATCTGTCGTGCCATTGATCACATATCTGATTTGAAGATAAAGTATCTGACATGCTGTGCAGACATTTCAAATCTTATTGCAACCTGAAACTTTATACCAGTTTTTCAAATGTTAATGCGTATGACATGTTTGAAATGTTATGACTAAGTAGTGTTTTTGACTTCATATGTGCACTTCTCTTAAGCTTATCAATGACACATTTTAATATAATAAAAGCATGTTTACTGTTGTACTACTGGGGTAATCCTGTAAGCATGTTGCATGTTGGCAAAAGACAACTTGAAATAAGTAAATGCTATATTTCAGCAGTGGACGTATGAGCTGTACAGTCATTTGGTATGTCTATTGTAATCGTTAAAACCTCTCAGTGAGCAAGTCTGAAATCATAGTTGGTATAATTGTAATATAACAGTTTATTAACAGTTGACATTCAATTCAATTCAATCCAGTGAACCACTCTACTGGTTTAGCATTTGCACAACATGCAGTCAACGGACCTCAATGCAAGTTAAACAGGCCATCCTTAGGCTGCAAAAACAAACAAAAAATTGAATTGGATTTGTGGACAAGATGGAAATCCCAGTGGAGGCACTGATGAAGCTCCAGAGGTGAACTCCAGCACCTTCTCGAGGGTGATTGGACTGCATTCTCCTTCTGTAACACAAGAAATTATTATATTACAACACAATATAAACAAGTTTAAGGAAGCTTTTTTTTACCCATTGTAAGGTTCTATCTCCGTTTAGAATGATAAGGTTCTATCTCCGTTTAAAAAAAATAAGCTTTTTAATGACTGCATGAAAACCATGTTCATAACATCATTTAATAGTCCTAAACCAGAGAACCAAGGCTTATACATCGCTGCATCAAACCAAACCAGTTCTGGTAGTATTAACTGTATGAACTAGTATTAACTGGTAGTATTAACTGTATTAACTGGTAGTATTAAATGTATTAACTAGTATTAACTGGTAGTATTAACTGTATTAACTAGTATTAACTGGTAGTATTAACTGTATTAACTTATTCCAGTTTGGCCAGCAGCTGGTGGATATCCTCTTGGCCATGATGCACTCCTTTGAGTCCCCTGGGAACGTTGCGACAGGAGGACAGGCTCAAGTAGTTTAGAGCTGTAGACTGGCCGATGATTAACCTGCAAAACACAGAAAACATACGATTTTCTGATTTGAGTGGTTGCTGTAGAGGGCAATAGGGGTAGGTAGTGAATAGTGAATTGGACTGGTGATCAGAAGGTCATGAGTTCAAATCACTAGTGTGCCCTTGTGTAAGGCACTTAGTCCTACATTACTCCAGGGAGACTGTCCATGTAATATGTAATTGTAAATCGCTTTGGATAAAAGTGTCTGCTAAATGGTTAGTGTAAAACATTTAAATAATTAAGGGCAGGTCACAAGTGTTGCGATTCAAAGTAGTAGTCGTTTTTTTGTCTTGTTATGATAAACCAAATCAGGAGACATATCCAACACAATATCTTAAGTTAAAAGTATTGGATTCATTAGTAGTTTTCCCCAATAATGAGCTTTCAGTTGAATGGTGGAGGTTGGAATCGGATGTGGTCTACCTGAGGGCAGATGTTGTGACCTTGGTCCCCTTGAGGTTTAGCGACCGTATGGAGCCGGCACCTGTTCCCTGCGCCAGGTTGGCCATGGCCCTCTCCAAGTCCCCCTCAGGGGTGAGATGGTTTGAGAAGTCCAGCTCCTGCAAGGTACTGCTCCATTTCTGGGTCAGCAGATGGAGTCCCATCCAGGATGCAGACGCCTTTATGTCGAGGTGCAGGCCCCAGAACAGACACTCAAGCTCTGATGAAAACAACACAGAGAACAGCAAGTGAGTTTAGAATATATAATCTGTGTTGTCACTGGTACTTCCTGGTAAGTAACCAATGAGGTAGCAAGAGAGACGAAGTCATATCATGCATTTGATTTAGGGTTAAAGGTCACATGTTGTATCAACAATGGTCTGGATGAACATGCCTGTGGTGTTGTGGACTTATAAAGCAGCATAACAAGCATGTACACATTCAACTGAACATCTCTGCTATTCTATTCATATCGCTGTGTACAGAGCCACCCAGTGAGGGTATGGCCCCTATAGAACACAACATAGAACAATACCTTCACAAGGGAGCCAAGTAAGGCCAGCTGATGTAACCCACGAGCAGCCTCTCAGGTTCAGCACACGCAGCTTGGGGGAGTCGTAGAGAATGTCCTTTAGGGCCTGGTCGGTCATGTAGGACACATAAGAGGTGGTGACCAAACACAGCTCCTCCAGCAAGGGGAAACCGATGTCGGCGCCAGTCCTGTTACGCGTCACTCTGGGAATTGGTACGACATCCAGCATCCGAAAGGTCTGGAACAAACAAGAACAGATAAGTAAAGCTCAGGTGGTGTGTTACATTTTACATTTGAACATTTAGCAGACGCTTTTATCCAAAGCGACCTGAAGCAGGCTTCATCCAACCTCATTAATTAAATGCTGTTCTATTCTATTCTCAAAGGGCTTATATTTCAGTCCCTTAGCAACTATAGAACCCAAAAGGTTCTACTGTCCTTGTCGGAGAACCTCATGTGTGTCGGTTGTCTTTCACGCTGTACACTACCAGCCACCCTTGGTAAAAGCCCAGATATAAAACCATGGTGTGTTGTTCTGTTTTAAGCCATAGAAACTGAATAGAAATGAAAATGTTAACCCTAAAATTGGACAATAAAGCTTTTGAACTTGAACGTGATCAATACAATGAATGTATGTTTAAAAGCCTTTATGCCTGTGCATCCTGCTTTCAATTACTTGATCTGTTACTCTCCAAATTAACATTTAACAACAGTGGATGTTTTAGTACCAAAATCTACTACTAAAAAATGATTGGTATGTCATGGTAACAAACAGAAAAATCCCTGTCTCTGTCTGGTGGGTCAATCCTAAGTACAATACCTGCAGTTTAGGACAGCCATTTTGTAGAGCTTGGACACGGATGGGAAGCTCGTAGTATCCTTTGTCCAGGTTTGAGTTGATATCCAGCAGTTGTAACTCAGGGCAGCATCCTCTCTATAGAGTTATCAAGTTCATTGGGTAATTAGCTAATGCAATACATGTATTGTAAAATCAGTGTTGGGGAAGCTATTCTGAAAATATATTTAACTAGATTACCAATTACTTAACAAGGAAAGAAGTTGAACTATACTAAAACTACCCGTGAGAGAAATATAGTCTGAATTATACTAAAGCTACTTGGAAAAAAGTAGTTTACTACATGGAAACTACTTTATCCAACAAATGACAGTCGGTTACTGAAAGATGACCATCACATGTAGAGTTCAAAGTCAACGAGGGAAATGATGATTCAATGATAGTGGGTAGAGACTGAAATCATCATCATCATTCAGGTCTCCTGAATTAGGAATTCATAGAAGGGTAAACTCACAGAGATGGCAGCGAAGAGAAGTCTGCAATTACTGCACCCGATCATCCCGATGGTAAACAGAATTTGTCTAATCTGACTGCCATGGGATCCCAAGTAGGTGACAAGGCCTTCAACCTGCACCCGTAGCAACAATAGAAAACGATCACAGATCTATCTATCCACTATAACACAAAGCATTTCTCTAGTCCTATTACAACGAATGTCTGTGAAATTCAGAGTAGCCAAAAACACCAACACGTAGTGAACATTATGATTCGTCAAGACTAAAAATCACTCCACCGTCAGGTAAAGTATCAGACTGTTAAATATTTTGACAACAGCGTGTGCGTTTGGCTGTGTGTGTGTGTCTGTCTGTGTGTCATCCATTACATGTTTGTGAACACACTCCTTGGTCTACCTCTGAGTTCTGCACGTTGATGCTATCCAGAGAGCGACAGTTGTTTGCAAGGCTCTGGAAGGCCTTCCACGTTACACCAGTACAAAAGCACAGCTTGAGTGAGCGTAGGTGAGGGCAGGACCGGGACACAACCTATTTGGAAACATTTTAACATTTGACATAACATAAAGGTTGATAAAAACAATGGCTTGCAAGTGCCTTGATCCAATTGAAATGTAGAACAAGTATCGCACAACGAACATATTTTGTTAATGGAGGCACGAAATAGCAAAACGACATTATGTAGCCTTACCTCTACAACATAGTCAACTTGGTTTTCCCAGTGATTAAGGGAAAACTCTCTGAGTTGAGAGAACCTGAAAAACAGACAGACATGTATAATAACACTGTACACACTTAGAGGTGTTGTCAAGGTGAAAAGTTGTAGGAGCATGCGATATCCATCCATAAGACAACCCAACATGTCCCAGTTGAAGTTACCAGAATTCATATGTACCAGGATGGAATCATACCAAACAATAGGCCACTGACCTGTTCTGCGCGAGCCAGCTGATGGTGTTCCTGATCTTCAGTTCTGTTTCAGGTAACTGGGTCTTGCCTGGTTCTAACCAGCAGTGGCCAACAGAAACATTCCGCCAGAGAGCTGGAATGTCTGCTGCAGCGTTCCATCGACGGCATACTCTGGCCGCCCTGCATCGGCGGGATAGAAAGCAAAATATCATCCTCTATCACCAGAGATTTGAAATGCCTATTTATTGATTTAGTGGTATATGCCTTGTGTATGTGTTGTGTTTGACTTACTGATGTCCATATATTGGTGGATTAGGCTGCATCTATTTACTTCATCATATTTTAATAGTTATTTTATGTTCAAATAAACTAAAAGGACAAATAAACATATTTTAAATTGATAACTTGGAAGTAACTATGATCTATGTGCATTACATGAGTTTAATGACACTGAGATGAGCACCCAAAAATGCATTACCTGCACAAAAATGGTACAGCACCGTCTTTCTGAACCACCAACTTAAATATAATATCTAACACCTCCACAGGTAAGCTTTGACCCCATCTGTCCAACCCCTCCTCTGAAAGGTGCTTGACCAGTGGCTTCTTCTGTGTTGGATTCCTCTTGACTACCATCTTCCTCTTAGCCTGAGAAGACGCAGCACCGTCCCCTGACTCCATCTTCAATAGGTCTCCAATGGTCACCTAGCCCACAAAAGCACTGGACACAAATCCCGACGTATCCACGTCTGTAACACAAAGAAATGAAAACAGTAATCACTGGAGCCCACAAATTAGTACTTCGAGGCCACGAATTAAGTAGCCTATTTTGAGGCAACAAATGACTAGCCTATTTCGTGGACACGAAATTTAAAAAGAGATCCGTAGTATTCTAAAATACCACTCTGGGTACCGTAGAACTACCGTTAATTGTCTCGTTAGGAGGACGAGACTAGAATAATAGGCAAGCATTAACATAAGTAGTTACCTTGTTAACTACAGTAGCTTATAACTGTTCATAACTCATCATTATAACACAACTAGCTAGCTAAGCTAGGTCGCTAGCCTTCTCTCCCGTGTTCAGGCGGGATGCTACACGCACGGTGCACGCACGATGCTACACGAACGGAGCTGGCTTTCTGACTAAAACTATCTCTGGATGAATCTCATGAACAGCAATCTACTTACCACAGTTCGGTTAACTCTTCTATGATCTGTTATATAGATTAACTCTATATAATACTTACTTTAAAAGACAACAGACAACAGAAGATGACGTTGAGCAGATGTCAAGTTGAAGTTCACCTCACAGGTAATAGAAGTAGATGAAGAAGTAATGGATGCGATTTAGCCAATCAGCGTGTGTTTGGAGTCACGTGTCAAGTGTCAAGTGTCAAGTGTTTGAGGAAAATAATTAATAATTATTATTATATATAATATAATATTATATAATATTATATATAATAATAATATAATATTATTATTATAATTATAATATTGAGGAAAGCAGTACGAACAGTGCCGTGGGCTGAGCTCGGAGGATATTCTCAAGGCCATCCTCAATATGAAAACAGAATTCTCCGGTAAACTTGAAAAAGTTCTGTCTGTAATGGACAATATCAGCAGAGAAGTCAAAGAATAATTAATTAATTAACCGCAAAGCAAGGACTCCTTGCCCCAAAGACGGAGGATTAAATTGATCTCCCCCGTGATTCTCTGCCTGGAACCACACATCTTTGCCTACTCAACTAGCTTATTTCCTGTCAGAGACCCAGCCTCTGCTTTACAATGAATCATGAAAACAAACAGATCTTGTTAGCGAACTCAGACCGTTTCTCATGAGTTGTCTTGGCGACAGACTGACGCAACAGTGGTTTTCAGTGAAATGTCATTTGTGATAAATACTTTAAATGAATATTAAAATATTCTCTCCTTTGTTTCAGGACGACGAGGGTGTCCAGCCATCAATATAACCAGGGACCAAATAGATTTTCTTATGAAGCAAGGCAACACAGTTAAGCAAATGGCAAACATTCTGGGATGCTCCTCATCATTTCTCTACAAGAGGTCGAAGTTGCTTGGTATACCAGTGAGGAGTAGATTTTCAGTGACAGGTGATGAAGAACTTGAACGTCATGTAAGACGACTTCATGGCCTGTATCCAAACTCTGGATATGAGGTAATTAATGGGTTACTACTGTATTCTAGAGTTTTATTGCTGCAAAACATTTAATTCAATGTTGAGAGCCTTGCTGCGTGCAGATGGACTGCTGGTTCCACGGCGTAGGGTGCGTGAGATGTTGGCTCAGATAAACCCAGCAGCTACTGCTAGGAGATGGAGCAGCACTGTGGCAAGACGGGTGTATCATGTACCATACCCCAACAGCCTGTGGCATATCGATGGGAATATGCGCCTCATAAGGTGAATTCATCATGGTAAAATTGTTGTTTGCCTGCAACTCAAATAATTATTGTGCTAGGCTATTGACAGTGATGACATTTAACACTGCATTGTCATAACACCTTGCAACTATTTGATGCCTTTTTTGTTTTTGTTTCACACTTTAAATATTTACTTGTTTATTAACCACAAGTATTTGTTCTGTCTTTGTATTCACCATTTTAGATGGGGCTTACCGGTTCATGGTGCCATAGATGGACACTCTCGGCTGATCACTTACCTGAGTTGCAACACTGACAACCGTGCCACCACTGTGTTGTCTCAGTTTCTTAAAGCCACATCCCTTTATGGACTACCCTCTAGAGTCAGATCAGATTATGGTGGTGAGAATATACAGGTGGCCTTATTCATGAATCTTGTGCAGGGCATTGAGCGGCGGAGTTTCATTACAGGGGAATCAGTCCATAACCAGAGAATTGAACGTCTTTGGAGGGATGTGTTTTTGCATGTGTTGCAATCCTTTTACAGCATGTTCTACTCCCTTGAGGATTCACAGCTTCTGGATCCCAGTGATGATATCCACAAACTTTCACTTCACATTGTTTTTCTTCCTGAGATTCAAAAAAGCCAAGAGCGCTTTAGGGAGGCCTGGAACAACCATGCTTTGCGTACGGAACACAACCGAACACCAACTCAAATCTGGACAGAAGGAATGCTCTCAAATATGGCAACGGACAGTGCAGCAATCAACAATGTGTTCGGGGAAAATCCCTACACACCACACAATTTGGAGGCAGTTCTGGCGCAGCATGGAATTGACTCTTTACCCACTACTGATGATGATGATCTCCCAGCTGTAATTGTAGAGCAACCTCAAATCAATCTCAGTCAACAGAAACAGGAGTCAATCTGTCGTGCCATTGATCACATCTGATTTGAAGATAAAGTATCTGACATGCTGTGCAGACATTTCAAATCTTATTGCAACCTGAAACTTTATACCAGTTTTTCAAATGTTAATGCGTATGACATGTTTGAAATGTTATGACTAAGTAGTGTTTTTGACTTCATATGTGCACTTCTCTTAAGCTTATCAATGACACATTTTAATATAATAAAAGCATGTTTACTGTTGTACTACTGGGGTAATCCAGTAAGCATGTTGCATGTTGGCAAAAGACAACTTGAAATAAGTAAATGCTATATTTCAGCAGTGGACGTATGAGCTGTACAGTCATTTGGTAAGTCTATTGTAATCGTTAAAACCTCTCAGTGAGCAAGTCTGAAATCATAGTTGGTATAATTGTAATATAACAGTTTATTAACAGTTGACATTCAATTCAATTCAATCCAGTGAACCACTCTACTGGTTTAGCATTTGCACAACATGCAGTCAACGGACCTCAATGCAAGTTAAACAGGCCATCCTTAGGCTGCAAAAACAAACAAAAAATTGAATTGGATTTGTGGACAAGATGGAAATCCCAGTGGAGGCACTGATGAAGCTCCAGAGGTGAACTCCAGCACCTTCTCGAGGGTGATTGGACTGCATTCTCCTTCTGTAACACAAGAAATTATTATATTACAACACAATATAAACAAGTTTAAGGAAGCTTTTTTTTTACCCATTGTAAGGTTCTATCTCCGTTTAGAATGATAAGGTTCTATCTCCGTTTAAAAAAAATAAGCTTTTTAATGACTGCATGAAAACCATGTTCATAACATCATTTAATAGTCCTAAACCAGAGAACCAAGGCTTATACATCGCTGCATCAAACCAAACCAGTTCTGGTAGTATTAACTGTATGAACTAGTATTAACTGGTAGTATTAACTGTATTAACTGGTAGTATTAAATGTATTAACTAGTATTAACTGGTAGTATTAACTGTATTAACTAGTATTAACTGGTAGTATTAACTGTATTAACTTATTCCAGTTTGGCCAGCAGCTGGTGGATATCCTCTTGGCCATGATGCACTCCTTTGAGTCCCCTGGGAACGTTGCGACAGGAGGACAGGCTCAAGTAGTTTAGAGCTGTAGACTGGCCGATGATTAACCTGCAAAACACAGAAAACATACGATTTTCTGATTTGAGTGGTTGCTGTAGAGGGCAATAGGGGTAGGTAGTGAATAGTGAATTGGACTGGTGATCAGAAGGTCATGAGTTCAAATCACTAGTGTGCCCTTGTGTAAGGCACTTAGTCCTACATTACTCCAGGGAGACTGTCCATGTAATATGTAATTGTAAATCGCTTTGGATAAAAGTGTCTGCTAAATGGTTAGTGTAAAACATTTAAATAATTAAGGGCAGGTCACAAGTGTTGCGATTCAAAGTAGTAGTCGTTTTTTTGTCTTGTTATGATAAACCAAATCAGGAGACATATCCAACACAATATCTTAAGTTAAAAGTATTGGATTCATTAGTAGTTTTCCCCAATAATGAGCTTTCAGTTGAATGGTGGAGGTTGGAATCGGATGTGGTCTACCTGAGGGCAGATGTTGTGACCTTGGTCCCCTTGAGGTTTAGCGACCGTATGGAGCCGGCACCTGTTCCCTGCGCCAGGTTGGCCATGGCCCTCTCCAAGTCCCCCTCAGGGGTGAGATGGTTTGAGAAGTCCAGCTCCTGCAAGGTACTGCTCCATTTCTGGGTCAGCAGATGGAGTCCCATCCAGGATGCAGACGCCTTTATGTCGAGGTGCAGGCCCCAGAACAGACACTCAAGCTCTGATGAAAACAACACAGAGAACAGCAAGTGAGTTTAGAATATATAATCTGTGTTGTCACTGGTACTTCCTGGTAAGTAACCAATGAGGTAGCAAGAGAGACGAAGTCATATCATGCATTTGATTTAGGGTTAAAGGTCACATGTTGTATCAACAATGGTCTGGATGAACATGCCTGTGGTGTTGTGGACTTATAAAGCAGCATAACAAGCATGTACACATTCAACTGAACATCTCTGCTATTCTATTCATATCGCTGTGTACAGAGCCACCCAGTGAGGGTATGGCCCCTATAGAACACAACATAGAACAATACCTTCACAAGGGAGCCAAGTAAGGCCAGCTGATGTAACCCACGAGCAGCCTCTCAGGTTCAGCACACGCAGCTTGGGGGAGTCGTAGAGAATGTCCTTTAGGGCCTGGTCGGTCATGTAGGACACATAAGAGGTGGTGACCAAACACAGCTCCTCCAGCAAGGGGAAACCGATGTCGGCGCCAGTCCTGTTACGCGTCACTCTGGGAATTGGTACGACATCCAGCATCCGAAAGGTCTGGAACAAACAAGAACAGATAAGTAAAGCTCAGGTGGTGTGTTACATTTTACATTTGAACATTTAGCAGACGCTTTTATCCAAAGCGACCTGAAGCAGGCTTCATCCAACCTCATTAATTAAATGCTGTTCTATTCTATTCTCAAAGGGCTTATATTTCAGTCCCTTAGCAACTATAGAACCCAAAAGGTTCTACTGTCCTTGTCGGAGAACCTCATGTGTGTCGGTTGTCTTTCACGCTGTACACTACCAGCCACCCTTGGTAAAAGCCCAGATATAAAACCATGGTGTGTTGTTCTGTTTTAAGCCATAGAAACTGAATAGAAATGAAAATGTTAACCCTAAAATTGGACAATAAAGCTTTTGAACTTGAACGTGATCAATACAATGAATGTATGTTTAAAAGCCTTTATGCCTGTGCATCCTGCTTTCAATTACTTGATCTGTTACTCTCCAAATTAACATTTAACAACAGTGGATGTTTTAGTACCAAAATCTACTACTAAAAAATGATTGTTATGTCATGGTAACAAACAGAAAAATCCCTGTCTCTGTCTGGTGGGTCAATCCTAAGTACAATACCTGCAGTTTAGGACAGCCATTTTGTAGAGCTTGGACACGGATGGGAAGCTCGTAGTATCCTTTGTCCAGGTTTGAGTTGATATCCAGCAGTTGTAACTCAGGGCAGCATCCTCTCTATAGAGTTATCAAGTTCATTGGGTAATTAGCTAATGCAATACATGTATTGTAAAATCAGTGTTGGGGAAGCTATTCTGAAAATATATTTAACTAGATTACCAATTACTTAACAAGGAAAGAAGTTGAACTATACTAAAACTACCCGTGAGAGAAATATAGTCTGAATTATACTAAAGCTACTTGGAAAAAAGTAGTTTACTACATGGAAACTACTTTATCCAACAAATGACAGTCGGTTACTGAAAGATGACCATCACATGTAGAGTTCAAAGTCAACGAGGGAAATGATGATTCAATGATAGTGGGTAGAGACTGAAATCATCATCATCATTCAGGTCTCCTGAATTAGGAATTCATAGAAGGGTAAACTCACAGAGATGGCAGCGAAGAGAAGTCTGCAATTACTGCACCCGATCATCCCGATGGTAAACAGAATTTGTCTAATCTGACTGCCATGGGATCCCAAGTAGGTGACAAGGCCTTCAACCTGCACCCGTAGCAACAATAGAAAACGATCACAGATCTATCTATCCACTATAACACAAAGCATTTCTCTAGTCCTATTACAACGAATGTCTGTGAAATTCAGAGTAGCCAAAAACACCAACACGTAGTGAACATTATGATTCGTCAAGACTAAAAATCACTCCACCGTCAGGTAAAGTATCAGACTGTTAAATATTTTGACAACAGCGTGTGCGTTTGGCTGTGTGTGTGTGTCTGTCTGTGTGTCATCCATTACATGTTTGTGAACACACTCCTTGGTCTACCTCTGAGTTCTGCACGTTGATGCTATCCAGAGAGCGACAGTTGTCTGCAAGGCTCTGGAAGGCCTTCCCCGTTACACCAGTACAAAAGCACAGCTTGAGTGAGCGTAGGTGAGGGCAGGACCGGGACACAACCTATTTGGAAACATTTTAACATTTGACATAACATAAAGGTTGATAAAAACAATGGCTTGCAAGTGCCTTGATCCAATTGAAATGTAGAACAAGTATCGCACAACGAACATATTTTGTTAATGGAGGCACGAAATAGCAAAACGACATTATGTAGCCTTACCTCTACAACATAGTCAACTTGGTTTTCCCAGTGATTAAGGGAAAACTCTCTGAGTTGAGAGAACCTGAAAAACAGACAGACATGTATAATAACACTGTACACACTTAGAGGTGTTGTCAAGGTGAAAAGTTGTAGGAGCATGCGATATCCATCCATAAGACAACCCAACATTTCCCAGTTGAAGTTACCAGAATTCATAGTTACTGTACCAGGATGGAATCATACCAAACAATAGGCCACTGACCTGTTCTGCGCGAGCCAGCTGATGGTGTTCCTGATCTTCAGTTCTGTTTCAGGTAACTGGGTCTTGCCTGGTTCTAACCAGCAGTGGCCAACAGAAACATTCCGCCAGAGAGCTGGAATGTCTGCTGCAGCGTTCCATCGACGGCATACTCTGGCCGCCCTGCATCGGCGGGATAGAAAGCAAAATATCATCCTCTATCACCAGAGATTTGAAATGCCTATTTATTGATTTAGTGGTATATGCCTTGTGTATGTGTTGTGTTTGACTTACTGATGTCCATATATTGGTGGATTAGGCTGCATCTATTTACTTCATCATATTTTAATAGTTATTTTATGTTCAAATAAACTAAAAGGACAAATAAACATATTTTAAATTGATAACTTGGAAGTAACTATGATCTATGTGCATTACATGAGTTTAATGACACTGAGATGAGCACCCAAAAATGCATTACCTGCACAAAAATGGTACAGCACCGTCTTTCTGAACCACCAACTTAAATATAATAACTAACACCTCCACAGGTAAGCTTTGACCCCATCTCTCCAACCCCTCCTCTGAAAGGTGCTTGACCAGTGGCTTCTTCTGTGTTGGATTCCTCTTGACTACCATCTTCCTCTTAGCCTGAGAAGACGCAGCACCGTCCCCTGACTCCATCTTCAATAGGTCTCCAATGGTCACCTAGCCCACAAAAGCACTGGACACAAATCCCGACTTATCCACGTCTGTAACACAAAGAAATGAAAACAGTAATCACTGGAGCCCACAAATTAGTACTTCGAGGCCACGAATTAAGTAGCCTATTTTGAGGCAACAAATGACTAGCCTATTTCGTGGACACGAAATTTAGAAAGAGATCCGTAGTATTCTAAAATACCACTCAGAACTACCGTTAATTGTCTCGTTAGGAGGACGAGACTAGAATAATAGGCAAGCATTAACATAAGTAGTTACCTTGTTAACTACAGTAGCTTATAACAGTTCATAACTCATCATTATAACACAACTAGCTAGCTAAGCTAGGTCGCTAGCCTTCTCTCCCGTGTTCAGGCGGGAATATGCGACACGAACGGAGCTGGCTTTCTGACTAAAACTATCTCTGGATGAATCTCATGAACAGCTATCTACTTACCACAGTTCGGTTAACTCTTCTATGATCTGTTATATAGATTAACTCTATATAATACTTACTTTAAAAGACAACAGACAACAGAAGATGACGTTGAGCAGATGTCAAGTTGAAGTTCACCTCACAGGTAATAGAAGTAGATGAAGAAGTAATGGATGCGATTTAGCCAATCAGCGTGTGTTTGGAGTCACGTGTCAAGTGTCAAGTGTCAAGTGTTTGAGGAAAATAATTAATAATTATTATTATATATAATATAATATAATATAATATAATATAATATAATATATATATATAATAATATAATATTATTATTATAATTATAATATTGAGGAAAGCAGTACGAACAGTGCCGTGGGCTGAGCTCGGAGGATATTCTCAAGGCCATCCTCGACATGAAAACAGAATTCTCCGGTAAACTTGAAAAAGTTCTGTCTGTAATGGACAATATCAGCAGAGAAGTCAAAGAATAATTAATTAATTAATTAATTAATAATTGTAATAATTTAATTAATAATAAATTATTAGTAGTAGTTAAATTATTAAATTATTATTATACTACTATTATTATACTACTATTATTATACTACTACTATTATTATACTACTACTATTATTATACTACTACTATTACTACTACTGTTAGAAAATATTGCTACCCGGCTATCTAAGCTAACAACAAGAACGTCGCATCTGCTGTGCCGTTGTCAAGACAACCGCAAAGCAAGGACTCCTTGCCCCAAAGACGGAGGATTAAATTGATCTCCCCCGTGATTCTCTGCCTGGAACCACACATCTTTGCCTACTCAACTAGCTTATTTCCTGTCAGAGACCCAGCCTCTGCTTTACAATGAATCATGAAAACAAACAGATCTTGTTAGCGAACTCAGACCGTTTCTCATGAGTTGTCTTGGCGACAGACTGACGCAACAGTGGTTTTCAGTGAAATGTCATTTGTGATAAATACTTTAAATGAATATTAAAATATTCTCTCCTTTATTTCAGGACGACGAGGGTGTCCAGCCATCAATATAACCAGGGACCAAATAGATTTTCTTATGAAGCAAGGCAACACAGTTAAGCAAATGGCAAACATTCTGGGATGCTCCTCATCATTTCTCTACAAGAGGTCGAAGTTGCTTGGTATACCAGTGAGGAGTAGATTTTCAGTGACAGGTGATGAAGAACTTGAACGTCATGTAAGACGACTTCATGGCCTGTATCCAAACTCTGGATATGAGGTAATTAATGGGTTACTACTGTATTCTAGAGTTTTATTGCTGCAAAACATTTAATTCAATGTTGAGAGCCTTGCTGCGTGCAGATGGACTGCTGGTTCCACGGCGTAGGGTGCGTGAGATGTTGGCTCAGATAAACCCAGCAGCTACTGCTAGGAGATGGAGCAGCACTGTGGCAAGACGGGTGTATCATGTACCATACCCCAACAGCCTGTGGCATATCGATGGGAATATGCGCCTCATAAGGTGAATTCATCATGGTAAAATTGTTGTTTGCCTGCAACTCAAATAATTATTGTGGTAGGCTATTGACAGTGATGACATTTAACACTGCATTGTCATAACACCTTGCAACTATTTGATGCCTTTTTTGTTTTTGTTTCACACTTTAAATATTTACTTGTTTATTAACCACAAGTATTTGTTCTGTCTTTGTATTCACCATTTTAGATGGGGCTTACCGGTTCATGGTGCCATAGATGGACACTCTCGGCTGATCACTTACCTGAGTTGCAACACTGACAACCGTGCCACCACTGTGTTGTCTCAGTTTCTTAAAGCCACATCCCTTTATGGACTACCCTCTAGAGTCAGATCAGATTATGGTGGTGAGAATATACAGGTGGCCTTATTCATGAATCTTGTGCAGGGCATTGAGCGGCGGAGTTTCATTACAGGGGAATCAGTCCATAACCAGAGAATTGAACGTCTTTGGAGGGATGTGTTTTTGCATGTGTTGCAATCCTTTTACAGCATGTTCTACTCCCTTGAGGATTCACAGCTTCTGGATCCCAGTGATGATATCCACAAACTTTCACTTCACATTGTTTTTCTTCCTGAGATTCAAAAAAGCCAAGAGCGCTTTAGGGAGGCCTGGAACAACCATGCTTTGCGTACGGAACACAACCGAACACCAACTCAAATCTGGACAGAAGGAATGCTCTCAAATATGGCAACGGACAGTGCAGCAATCAACAATGTGTTCGGGGAAAATCCCTACACACCACACAATTTGGAGGCAGTTCTGGCGCAGCATGGAATTGACTCTTTACCCACTACTGATGATGATGATCTCCCAGCTGTAATTGTAGAGCAACCTCAAATCAATCTCAGTCAACAGAAACAGGAGTCAATCTGTCGTGCCATTGATCACATCTGATTTGAAGATAAAGTATCTGACATGCTGTGCAGACATTTCAAATCTTATTGCAACCTGAAACTTTATACCAGTTTTTCAAATGTTAATGCGTATGACATGTTTGAAATGTTATGACTAAGTAGTGTTTTTGACTTCATATGTGCACTTCTCTTAAGCTTATCAATGACACATTTTAATATAATAAAAGCATGTTTACTGTTGTACTACTGGGGTAATCCAGTAAGCATGTTGCATGTTGGCAAAAGACAACTTGAAATAAGTAAATGCTATATTTCAGCAGTGGACGTATGAGCTGTACAGTCATTTGGTAAGTCTATTGTAATCGTTAAAACCTCTCAGTGAGCAAGTCTGAAATCATAGTTGGTATAATTGTAATATAACAGTTTATTAACAGTTGACATTCAATTCAATTCAATCCAGTGAACCACTCTACTGGTTTAGCATTTGCACAACATGCAGTCAACGGACCTCAATGCAAGTTAAACAGGCCATCCTTAGGCTGCAAAAACAAACAAAAAATTGAATTGGATTTGTGGACAAGATGGAAATCCCAGTGGAGGCACTGATGAAGCTCCAGAGGTGAACTCCAGCACCTTCTCGAGGGTGATTGGACTGCATTCTCCTTCTGTAACACAAGAAATTATTATATTACAACACAATATAAACAAGTTTAAGGAAGCTTTTTTTTACCCATTGTAAGGTTCTATCTCCGTTTAGAATGATAAGGTTCTATCTCTGTTTAAAAAAAATAAGCTTTTTAATGACTGCATGAAAACCATGTTCATAACATCATTTAATAGTCCTAAACCAGAGAACCAAGGCTTATACATCGCTGCATCAAACCAAACCAGTTCTGGTAGTATTAACTGTATGAACTAGTATTAACTGGTAGTATTAACTGTATTAACTGGTAGTATTAAATGTATTAACTAGTATTAACTGGTAGTATTAACTGTATTAACTAGTATTAACTGGTAGTATTAACTGTATTAACTTATTCCAGTTTGGCCAGCAGCTGGTGGATATCCTCTTGGCCATGATGCACTCCTTTGAGTCCCCTGGGAACGTTGCGACAGGAGGACAGGCTCAAGTAGTTTAGAGCTGTAGACTGGCCGATGATTAACCTGCAAAACACAGAAAACATACGATTTTCTGATTTGAGTGGTTGCTGTAGAGGGCAATAGGGGTAGGTAGTGAATAGTGAATTGGACTGGTGATCAGAAGGTCATGAGTTCAAATCACTAGTGTGCCCTTGTGTAAGGCACTTAGTCCTACATTACTCCAGGGAGACTGTCCATGTAATATGTAATTGTAAATCGCTTTGGATAAAAGTGTCTGCTAAATGGTTAGTGTAAAACATTTAAATAATTAAGGGCAGGTCACAAGTGTTGCGATTCAAAGTAGTAGTCGTTTTTTTGTCTTGTTATGATAAACCAAATCAGGAGACATATCCAACACAATATCTTAAGTTAAAAGTATTGGATTCATTAGTAGTTTTCCCCAATAATGAGCTTTCAGTTGAATGGTGGAGGTTGGAATCAGATGTGGTCTACCTGAGGGCAGATGTTGTGACCTTGGTCCCCTTGAGGTTTAGCGACCGTATGGAGCCGGCACCTGTTCCCTGCGCCAGGTTGGCCATGGCCCTCTCCAAGTCCCCCTCAGGGGTGAGATGGTTTGAGAAGTCCAGCTCCTGCAAGGTACTGCTCCATTTCTGGGTCAGCAGATGGAGTCCCATCCAGGATGCAGACGCCTTTATGTCGAGGTGCAGGCCCCAGAACAGACACTCAAGCTCTGATGAAAACAACACAGAGAACAGCAAGTGAGTTTAGAATATATAATCTGTGTTGTCACTGGTACTTCCTGGTAAGTAACCAATGAGGTAGCAAGAGAGACGAAGTCATATCATGCATTTGATTTAGGGTTAAAGGTCACATGTTGTATCAACAATGGTCTGGATGAACATGCCTGTGGTGTTGTGGACTTATAAAGCAGCATAACAAGCATGTACACATTCAACTGAACATCTCTGCTATTCTATTCATATCGCTGTGTACAGAGCCACCCAGTGAGGGTATGGCCCCTATAGAACACAACATAGAACAATACCTTCACAAGGGAGCCAAGTAAGGCCAGCTGATGTAACCCACGAATAGCCTCTCAGGTTCAGCACACGCAGCTTGGGGGAGTCGTAGAGAATGTCCTCTAGGGCCTGGTCGGTCATGTAGGACACATAAGAGGTGGTGACCAAACACAGCTCCTCCAGCAAGGGGAAACCGATGTCGGCGCCAGTCCTGTTACGCGTCACTATGGGAATTGGTACGACATCCAGCATCCGAAAGGTCTGGAACAAACAAGAACAGATAAGTAAAGCTCAGGTGGTGTGTTACATTTTACATTTGAACATTTAGCAGACGCTTTTATCCAAAGCGACCTGAAGCAGGCTTCATCCAACCTCATTAATTAAATGCTGTTCTATTCTATTCTCAAAGGGCTTATATTTCAGTCCCTTAGCAACCATAGAACCCAAAAGGTTCTACTGTCCTTGTCGGAGAACCTCATGTGTGTCGGTTGTCTTTCACGCTGTACACTACCAGCCACCCTTGGTAAAAGCCCAGATATAAAACCATGGTGTGTTGTTCTGTTTTAAGCCATAGAAACTGAATAGAAATGAAAATGTTAACCCTAAAATTGGACAATAAAGCTTTTGAACTTGAACGTGATCAATACAATGAATGTATGTTTAAAAGCCTTTATGCCTGTGCATCCTGCTTTCAATTACTTGATCTGTTACTCTCCAAATTAACATTTAACAACAGTGGATGTTTTAGTACCAAAATCTACTACTAAAAAATGATTGGTATGTCATGGTAACAAACAGAAAAATCCCTGTCTCTGTCTGGTGGGTCAATCCTAAGTACAATACCTGCAGTTTAGGACAGCCATTTTGTAGAGCTTGGACACGGATGGGAAGCTCGTAGTATCCTTTGTCCAGGTTTGAGTTGATATCCAGCAGTTGTAACTCAGGGCAGCATCCTCTCTATAGAGTTATCAAGTTCATTGGGTAATTAGCTAATGCAATACATGTATTGTAAAATCAGTGTTGGGGAAGCTATTCTGAAAATATATTTAACTAGATTACCAATTACTTAACAAGGAAAGAAGTTGAACTATACTAAAACTACCCGTGAGAGAAATATAGTCTGAATTATACTAAAGCTACTTGGAAAAAAGTAGTTTACTACATGGAAACTACTTTATCCAACAAATGACAGTTGGTTACTGAAAGATGACCATCACATGTAGAGTTCAAAGTCAACGAGGGAAATTATGATTCAATGATAGTGGGTAGAGACTGAAATCATCATCATCATTCAGGTCTCCTGAATTAGGAATTCATAGAAGGGTAAACTCACAGAGATGGCAGCGAGAAGTCTGTAAATTCTGCACCCGTGGGTAAACAGAATTTGTCTAATCTGACTGCCATGGGATCCCAAGTAGGTGACAAGGCCTTCAACCTGCACCCGTAGCAACAATAGAAAACGATCAAAGATCTATCTATCCACTATAACACAAAGCATTTCTCTAGTCCTATTACAACGAATGTCTGTGAAATTCAGAGTAGCCAAAAACACCAACACGTAGTGAACATTATGATTCGTCAAGACTAAAAATCACTCCACCGTCAGGTAAAGTATCAGACTGTTAAATATTTTGACAACAGCGTGTGCGTTTGGCTGTGTGTGTGTGTCTGTCTGTGTGTGTCATCCATTACATGTTTGTGAACACACTCCTTGGTCTACCTCTGAGTTCTGCACGTTGATGCTATCCAGAGAGCGACAGTTGTCTGCAAGGCTCTGGAAGGCCTTCCCCGTTACACCAGTACAAAAGCACAGCTTGAGTGAGCGTAGGTGAGGGCAGGACCGGGACACAACCTATTTGGAAACATTTTAACATTTGACATAACATAAAGGTTGATAAAAACAATGGCTTGCAAGTGCCTTGATCCAATTGAAATGTAGAACAAGTATCGCACAACGAACATATTTTGTTAATGGAGGCACGAAATAGCAAAACGACATTATGTAGCCTTACCTCTACAACATAGTCAACTTGGTTTTCCCAGTGATTAAGGGAAAACTCTCTGAGTTGAGAGAACCCGAAAAACAGACAGACATGTATAATAACACTGTACACACTTAGAGGTGTTGTCAAGGTGAAAAGTTGTAGGAGCATGCGATATCCATCCATAAGACAACCCAACATTTCCCAGTTGAAGTTACCAGAATTCATAGTTACTGTACCAGGATGGAATCATACCAAACAATAGGCCACTGACCTGTTCTGCGCGAGCCAGCTGATGGTGTTCCTGATCTTCAGTTCTGTTTCAGGTAACTGGGTCTTGCCTGGTTCTAACCAGCAGTGGCCAACAGAAACATTCCGCCAGAGAGCTGGAATTTCTGCTACATCGTTCCATAGATGGCATACTCTGGCCGCCCTGCATCGGCGGGATAGAAAGCAAAATATCATCCTCTATCACCAGAGATTTGAAATGCCTATTTATTGATTTAGTGGTATATGCCTTGTGTATGTGTTGTGTTTGACTTACTGATGTCCATATATTGGTGGATTAGGCTGCATCTATTTACTTCATCATATTTTAATAGTTATTTTATGTTCAAATAAACTAAAAGGACAAATAAACATATTTTAAATTGATAACTTGGAAGTAACTATGATCTATGTGCATTACATGAGTTTAATGACACTGAGATGAGCACCCAAAAATGCATTACCTGCACAAAAATGGTACAGCACCGTCTTTCTGAACCACCAACTTAAATATAATAACTAACACCTCCACAGGTAAGCTTTGACCCCATCTGTCCAACCCCTCCTCTGAAAGGTGCTTGACCAGTGGCTTCTTCTGTGTTGGATTCCTCTTGACTACCATCTTCCTCTTAGCCTGAGAAGACGCAGCACCGTCCCCTGACTCCATCTTCAATAGGTCTCCAATGGTCACCTAGCCCACAAAAGCACTGGACACAAATCCCGACTTATCCACGTCTGTAACACAAAGAAATGAAAACAGTAATCACTGGAGCCCACAAATTAGTACTTCGAGGCCACGAATTAAGTAGCCTATTTTGAGGCAACAAATGACTAGCCTATTTCGTGGACACGAAATTTAGAAAGAGATCCGTAGTATTCTAAAATACCACTCAGAACTACCGTTAATTGTCTCGTTAGGAGGACGAGACTAGAATAATAGGCAAGCATTAACATAAGTAGTTACCTTGTTAACTACAGTAGCTTATAACAGTTCATAACTCATCATTATAACACAACTAGCTAGCTAAGCTAGGTCGCTAGCCTTCTCTCCCGTGTTCAGGCGGGAATATGCGACACGAACGGAGCTGGCTTTCTGACTAAAACTATCTCTGGATGAATCTCATGAACAGCTATCTACTTACCACAGTTCGGTTAACTCTTCTATGATCTGTTATATAGATTAACTCTATATAATACTTACTTTAAAAGACAACAGACAACAGAAGATGACGTTGAGCAGATGATGTCAAGTTTGAAGGGTATACCGCCTGTCCACTAGGTGGCAGAAGTTCACCTCACAGTCCGTCGAGAAGTAATGGATGCGATTTAGCCAATCAGCGTGTGTTTGGAGTCACGTGTCAAGTGTCAAGTGTCAAGTGTTTGAGGAAAATAATTAATACTTATTATTATATATAATATAATATAATATTATATTATATTATATATATATAATAATATAATATTATTATTATAATTATAATATTGAGGAAAGCAATACGAACAGTGCCGTGGGCTGAGCTCGGAGGATATTCTCAAGGCCATCCTCAATATGAAAACAGAATTCTCCGGTAAACTTGAAAAAGTTCTGTCTGTAATGGACAATATCAGCAGAGAAGTCAAAGAATAATTAATTAATTAACCGCAAAGCAAGGACTCCTTGCCCCAAAGACGGAGGATTAAATTGATCTCCCCCGTGATTCTCTGTCTGGAACCACACATCTTTGCCTACTCAACTAGCTTATTTCCTGTCAGAGACCCAGCCTCTGCTTTACAATGAATCATGAAAACAAACAGATCTTGTTAGCGAACTCAGACCGTTTCTCATGAGTTGTCTTGGCGACAGACTGACGCAACAGTGGTTTTCAGTGAAATGTCATTTGTGATAAATACTTTAAATGAATATTAAAATATTCTCTCCTTTGTTTCAGGACGACGAGGGTGTCCAGCCATCAATATAACCAGGGACCAAATAGATTTTCTTATGAAGCAAGGCAACACAGTTAAGCAAATGGCAAACATTCTGGGATGCTCCTCATCATTTCTCTACAAGAGGTCGAAGTTGCTTGGTATACCAGTGAGGAGTAGATTTTCAGTGACAGGTGATGAAGAACTTGAACGTCATGTAAGACGACTTCATGGCCTGTATCCAAACTCTGGATATGAGGTAATTAATGGGTTACTACTGTATTCTAGAGTTTTATTGCTGCAAAACATTTAATTCTATTTTTTTAGTAATTTACATGATTACAATTTCAGATGATGAGAGCCTTGCTGCGTGCAGATGGACTGCTGGTTCCACGGCGTAGGGTGCGTGAGATGTTGGCTCAGATAAACCCAGCAGCTACTGCTAGGAGATGGAGCAGCACTGTGGCAAGACGGGTGTATCATGTACCATACCCCAACAGCCTGTGGCATATCGATGGGAATATGCGCCTCATAAGGTGAATTCATCATGGTAAAATTGTTGTTTGCCTGCAACTCAAATAATTATTGTGGTAGGCTATTGACAGTGATGACATTTAACACTGCATTGTCATAACACCTTGCAACTATTTGATGCCTTTTTTGTTTTTGTTTCACACTTTAAATATTTACTTGTTTATTAACCACAAGTATTTGTTCTGTCTTTGTATTCACCATTTTAGATGGGGCTTACCGGTTCATGGTGCCATAGATGGACACTCTCGGCTGATCACTTACCTGAGTTGCAACACTGACAACCGTGCCACCACTGTGTTGTCTCAGTTTCTTAAAGCCACATCCCTTTATGGACTACCCTCTAGAGTCAGATCAGATTATGGTGGTGAGAATATACAGGTGGCCTTATTCATGAATCTTGTGCAGGGCATTGAGCGGCGGAGTTTCATTACAGGGGAATCAGTCCATAACCAGAGAATTGAACGTCTTTGGAGGGATGTGTTTTTGCATGTGTTGCAATCCTTTTACAGCATGTTCTACTCCCTTGAGGATTCACAGCTTCTGGATCCCAGTGATGATATCCACAAACTTTCACTTCACATTGTTTTTCTTCCTGAGATTCAAAAAAGCCAAGAGCGCTTTAGGGAGGCCTGGAACAACCATGCTTTGCGTACGGAACACAACCGAACACCAACTCAAATCTGGACAGAAGGAATGCTCTCAAATATGGCAACGGACAGTGCAGCAATCAACAATGTGTTCGGGGAAAATCCCTACACACCACACAATTTGGAGGCAGTTCTGGCGCAGCATGGAATTGACTCTTTACCCACTACTGATGATGATGATCTCCCAGCTGTAATTGTAGAGCAACCTCAAATCAATCTCAGTCAACAGAAACAGGAGTCAATCTGTCGTGCCATTGATCACATCTGATTTGAAGATAAAGTATCTGACATGCTGTGCAGACATTTCAAATCTTATTGCAACCTGAAACTTTATACCAGTTTTTCAAATGTTAATGCGTATGACATGTTTGAAATGTTATGACTAAGTAGTGTTTTTGACTTCATATGTGCACTTCTCTTAAGCTTATCAATGACACATTTTAATATAATAAAAGCATGTTTACTGTTGTACTACTGGGGTAATCCAGTAAGCATGTTGCATGTTGGCAAAAGACAACTTGAAATAAGTAAATGCTATATTTCAGCAGTGGACGTATGAGCTGTACAGTCATTTGGTAAGTCTATTGTAATCGTTAAAACCTCTCAGTGAGCAAGTCTGAAATCATAGTTGGTATAATTGTAATATAACAGTTTATTAACAGTTGACATTCAATTCAATTCAATCCAGTGAACCACTCTACTGGTTTAGCATTTGCACAACATGCAGTCAACGGACCTCAATGCAAGTTAAACAGGCCATCCTTAGGCTGCAAAAACAAACAAAAAATTGAATTGGATTTGTGGACAAGATGGAAATCCCAGTGAAGGCACTGATGAAGCTCCAGAGGTGAACTCCAGCACCTTCTCGAGGGTGATTGGACTGCATTCTCCTTCTGTAACACAAGAAATTATTATATTACAACACAATATAAACAAGTTTAAGGAAGCTTTTTTTTACCCATTGTAAGGTTCTATCTCCGTTTAGAATGATAAGGTTCTATCCCTGTTTAAAAAAAATAAGCTTTTTAATGACTGCATGAAAACCATGTTCATAACATCATTTAATAGTCCTAAACCAGAGAACCAAGGCTTATACATCGCTGCATCAAACCAAACCAGTTCTGGTAGTATTAACTGTATGAACTAGTATTAACTGGTAGTATTAACTGTATTAACTGGTAGTATTAAATGTATTAACTAGTATTAACTGGTAGTATTAACTGTATTAACTAGTATTAACTGGTAGTATTAACTGTATTAACTTGTTCCAGTTTGGCCAGCAGCTGGTGGATATCCTCTTGGCCATGATGCACTCCTTTGAGTCCCCTGGGAACGTTGCGACAGGAGGACAGGCTCAAGTAGTTTAGAGCTGTAGACTGGCCGATGATTAACCTGCAAAACACAGAAAACATACGATTTTCTGATTTGAGTGGTTGCTGTAGAGGGCAATAGGGGTAGGTAGTGAATAGTGAATTGGACTGGTGATCAGAAGGTCATGAGTTCAAATCACTAGTGTGCCCTTGTGTAAGGCACTTAGTCCTACATTACTCCAGGGAGACTGTCCATGTAATATGTAATTGTAAATCGCTTTGGATAAAAGTGTCTGCTCAATGGTTAGTGTAAAACATTTAAATAATTAAGGGCAGGTCACAAGTGTTGCGATTCAAAGTAGTAGTCGTTTTTTTGTCTTGTTATGATAAACCAAATCAGGAGACATATCCAACACAATATCTTAAGTTAAAAGTATTGGATTCATTAGTAGTTTTCCCCAATAATGAGCTTTCAGTTGAATGGTGGAGGTTGGAATCAGATGTGGTCTACCTGAGGGCAGATGTTGTGACCTTGGTCCCCTTGAGGTTTAGCGACCGTATGGAGCCGGCACCTGTTCCCTGCGCCAGGTTGGCCATGGCCCTCTCCAAGTCCCCCTCAGGGGTGAGATGGTTTGAGAAGTCCAGCTCCTGCAAGGTACTGCTCCATTTCTGGGTCAGCAGATGGAGTCCCATCCAGGATGCAGACGCCTTTATGTCGAGGTGCAGGCCCCAGAACAGACACTCAAGCTCTGATGAAAACAACACAGAGAACAGCAAGTGAGTTTAGAATATATAATCTGTGTTGTCACTGGTACTTCCTGGTAAGTAACCAATGAGGTAGCAAGAGAGACGAAGTCATATCATGCATTTGATTTAGGGTTAAAGGTCACATGTTGTATCAACAATGGTCTGGATGAACATGCCTGTGGTGTTGTGGACTTATAAAGCAGCATAACAAGCATGTACACATTCAACTGAACATCTCTGCTATTCTATTCATATCGCTGTGTACAGAGCCACCCAGTGAGGGTATGGCCCCTATAGAACACAACATAGAACAATACCTTCACAAGGGAGACCAGTAAGGAAAGCTGATGTAACACACGAGCAGCCTCTCAGGTCCAGCACACGCAGCTTGGGGGAGTCGTAGAGAATGTCCTCTAGGGCCAGGTTGGTCATGTAGGACACATAAGAGGTGGTGACCAAACACAGCTCCTCCAGCAAGGGGAAACCGATGTCGGCGCCAGTCCTGTTACGCGTCACTATGGGAATTGGTACGACATCCAGCATCCGAAAGGTCTGGAACAAACAAGAACAGATAAGTAAAGCTCAGGTGGTGTGTTACATTTTACATTTGAACATTTAGCAGACGCTTTTATTCAAAGCGACCTGAAGCAGGCTTCATCCAACCTCATTAATTAAATGCTGTTCTATTCTATTCTCAAAGGGCTTATATTTCAGTCCCTTAGCAACTATAGAACCCAAAAGGTTCTACTGTCCTTGTCGGAGAACCTCATGTGTGTCAGTTGTCTTTCACGCTGTACACTACCAGCCACCCTTGGTAAAAGCCCAGATATAAAACCATGGTGTGTTGTTCTGTTTTAAGCCATAGAAACTGAATAGAAATGAAAATGTTAACCCTAAAATTGGACAATAAAGCTTTTGAACTTGAACGTGATCAATACAATGAATGTATGTTTAAAAGCCTTTATGCCTGTGCATCCTGCTTTCAATTACTTGATCTGTTACTCTCCAAATTAACATTTAACAACAGTGGATGTTTTAGTACCAAAATCTACTACTAAAAAATGATTGGTATGTCATGGTAACAAACAGAAAAATCCCTGTCTCTGTCTGGTGGGTCAATCCTAAGTACAATACCTGCAGTTTAGGACAGCCATTTTGTAGAGCTTGGACACGGATGGGAAGCTCGTAGTATCCTTTGTCCAGGTTTGAGTTGATATCCAGCAGTTGTAACTCAGGGCAGCATCCTCTCTATAGAGTTATCAAGTTCATTGGGTAATTAGCTAATGCAATACATGTATTGTAAAATCAGTGTTGGGGAAGCTATTCTGAAAATATATTTAACTAGATTACCAATTACTTAACAAGGAAAGAAGTTGAACTATACTAAAACTACCCGTGAGAGAAATATAGTCTGAATTATACTAAAGCTACTTGGAAAAAAGTAGTTTACTACATGGAAACTACTTTATCCAACAAATGACAGTCGGTTACTGAAAGATGACCATCACATGTAGAGTTCAAAGTCAACGAGGGAAATGATGATTCAATGATAGTGGGTAGAGACTGAAATCATCATCATCATTCAGGTCTCCTGAATTAGGAATTCATAGAAGGGTAAACTCACAGAGATGGCAGCGAAGAGAAGTCTGCAATTACTGCACCCGATGGTAAAGAGAATTTGTCTAATCTGACTGCCATGGGATCCCAAGTAGGTGACAAGGCCTTCAACCTGCACCCGTAGCAACAATAGAAAACGATCAAAGATCTATCTATCCACTATAACACAAAGCATTTCTCTAGTCCTATTACAACGAATGTCTGTGAAATTCAGAGTAGCCAAAAACACCAACACGTAGTGAACATTATGATTCGTCAAGACTAAAAATCACTCCACCGTCAGGTAAAGTGTCAGACTGTTAAATATTTTGACAACAGCGTGTGCGTTTGGCTGTGTGTGTGTGTCTGTCTGTGTGTGTCATCCATTACATGTTTGTGAACACACTCCTTGGTCTACCTCTGAGTACTGCACGTTGATGCTATCCAGAGAGCGACAGTTGTCTGCAAGGCTCTGGAAGGCCTTCCACGTTACACCAGTACAAAAGCACAGCTTGAGTGAGCGTAGGTGAGGGCAGGACCGGGACACAACCTATTTGGAAACATTTTAACATTTGACATAACATAAAGGTTGATAAAAACAATGGCTTGCAAGTGCCTTGATCCAATTGAAATGTAGAACAAGTATCGCACAACGAACATATTTTGTTAATGGAGGCACGAAATAGCAAAACGACATTATGTAGCCTTACCTCTACAACATAGTCAACTTGGTTTTCCCAGTGATTAAGGGAAAACTCTCTGAGTTGAGAGAACCTGAAAAACAGACAGACATGTATAATAACACTGTACACACTTAGAGGTGTTGTCAAGGTGAAAAGTTGTAGGCGCATGCGATATCCATCCATAAGACAACCCAACATTTCCCAGTTGAAGTTACCAGAATTCATAGTTACTGTACCAGGATGGAATCATACCAAACAATAGGCCACTGACCTGTTCTGCGCGAGCCAGCTGATGGTGTTCCTGATCTTCAGTTCTGTTTCAGGTAACTGGGTCTTGCCTGGTTCTAACCAGCAGTGGCCAACAGAAACATTCCGCCAGAGAGCTGGAATTTCTGCTACATCGTTCCATAGACGGCATACTCTGGCCGCCCTGCATCGGCGGGATAGAAAGCAAAATATCATCCTCTATCACCAGAGATTTGAAATGCCTATTTATTGATTTAGTGGTATATGCCTTGTGTATGTGTTGTGTTTGACTTACTGATGTCCATATATTGGTGGATTAGGCTGCATCTATTTACTTCATCATATTTTAATAGTTATTTTATGTTCAAATAAACTAAAAGGACAAATAAACATATTTTAAATTGATAACTTGGAAGTAACTATGATCTATGTGCATTACATGAGTTTAATGACACTGAGATGAGCACCCAAAAATGCATTACCTGCACAAAAATGGTACAGCACCGTCTTTCTGAACCACCAACTTAAATATAATAACTAACACCTCCACAGGTAAGCTTTGACCCCATCTGTCCAACCCCTCCTCTGAAAGGTGCTTGACCAGTGGCTTCTTCTGTGTTGGATTCCTCTTGACTACCATCTTCCTCTTAGCCTGAGAAGACGCAGCACCGTCCCCTGACTCCATCTTCAATAGGTCTCCAATGGTCACCTAGCCCACAAAAGCACTGGACACAAATCCCGACGTATCCACGTCTGTAACACAAAGAAATGAAAACAGTAATCACTGGAGCCCACAAATTAGTACTTCGAGGCCACGAATTAAGTAGCCTATTTTGAGGCAACAAATGACTAGCCTATTTCGTGGACAAAAAGAGATCCGTAGTATTCTAAAATACCACTCTGGGTACCGTAGAACTACCGTTAATTGTCTCGTTAGGAGGACGAGACTAGAATAATAGGCAAGCATTAACATAAGTAGTTACCTTGTTAACTACAGTAGCTTATAACTGTTCATAACTCATCATTATAACACAACTAGCTAGCTAAGCTAGGTCGCTAGCCTTCTCTCCCGTGTTCAGGCGGGATGCTACACGCACGGTGCACGCACGATGCTACACGAACGGAGCTGGCTTTCTGACTAAAACTATCTCTGGATGAATCTCATGAACAGCTATCTACTTACCACAGTTCGGTTAACTCTTCTATGATCTGTTATATAGATTAACTCTATATAATACTTACTTTAAAAGACAACAGACAACAGAAGATGACGTTGAGCAGATGTCAAGTTGAAGTTCACCTCACAGGTAATAGAAGTAGATGAAGAAGTAATGGATGCGATTTAGCCAATCAGCGTGTGTTTGGAGTCACGTGTCAAGTGTCAAGTGTCAAGTGTTTGAGGAAAATAATTAATAATAATTATTATATATAATATAATATAATATAATATAATATAATATAATATATATATAATAATATAATATTATTATTATAATTATAATATTGAGGAAAGCAGTACGAACAGTGCCGTGGGCTGAGCTCGGAGGATATTCTCAAGGCCATCCTCGACATGAAAACAGAATTCTCCGGTAAACTTGAAAAAGTTCTGTCTGTAATGGACAATATCAGCAGAGAAGTCAAAGAATAATTAATTAATTAATTAATAAATAATTGTAATAATTTAATTAATAATAAATTATTAGTAGTAGTTAAATTATTAAATTATTATTATACTACTATTATTATACTACTATTATTATACTACTACTATTATTATACTACTACTATTACTACTACTGTTAGAAAATATTGCTACCCGGCTATCTAAGCTAACAACAAGAACGTCGCATCTGCTGTGCCGTTGTCAAGACAACCGCAAAGCAAGGACTCCTTGCCCCAAAGACGGAGGATTAAATTGATCTCCCCCGTGATTCTCTGCCTGGAACCACACATCTTTGCCTACTCAACTAGCTTATTTCCTGTCAGAGACCCAGCCTCTGCTTTACAATGAATCATGAAAACAAACAGATCTTGTTAGCGAACTCAGACCGTTTCTCATGAGTTGTCTTGGCGACAGACTGACGCAACAGTGGTTTTCAGTGAAATGTCATTTGTGATAAATACTTTAAATGAATATTAAAATATTCTCTCCTTTGTTTCAGGACGACGAGGGTGTCCAGCCATCAATATAACCAGGGACCAAATAGATTTTCTTATGAAGCAAGGCAACACAGTTAAGCAAATGGCAAACATTCTGGGATGCTCCTCATCATTTCTCTACAAGAGGTCGAAGTTGCTTGGTATACCAGTGAGGAGTAGATTTTCAGTGACAGGTGATGAAGAACTTGAACGTCATGTAAGACGACTTCATGGCCTGTATCCAAACTCTGGATATGAGGTAATTAATGGGTTACTACTGTATTCTAGAGTTTTATTGCTGCAAAACATTTAATTCAATGTTGAGAGCCTTGCTGCGTGCAGATGGACTGCTGGTTCCACGGCGTAGGGTGCGTGAGATGTTGGCTCAGATAAACCCAGCAGCTACTGCTAGGAGATGGAGCAGCACTGTGGCAAGACGGGTGTATCATGTACCATACCCCAACAGCCTGTGGCATATCGATGGGAATATGCGCCTCATAAGGTGAATTCATCATGGTAAAATTGTTGTTTGCCTGCAACTCAAATAATTATTGTGCTAGGCTATTGACAGTGATGACATTTAACACTGCATTGTCATAACACCTTGCAACTATTTGATGCCTTTTTTGTTTTTGTTTCACACTTTAAATATTTACTTGTTTATTAACCACAAGTATTTGTTCTGTCTTTGTATTCACCATTTTAGATGGGGCTTACCGGTTCATGGTGCCATAGATGGACACTCTCGGCTGATCACTTACCTGAGTTGCAACACTGACAACCGTGCCACCACTGTGTTGTCTCAGTTTCTTAAAGCCACATCCCTTTATGGACTACCCTCTAGAGTCAGATCAGATTATGGTGGTGAGAATATACAGGTGGCCTTATTCATGAATCTTGTGCAGGGCATTGAGCGGCGGAGTTTCATTACAGGGGAATCAGTCCATAACCAGAGAATTGAACGTCTTTGGAGGGATGTGTTTTTGCATGTGTTGCAATCCTTTTACAGCATGTTCTACTCCCTTGAGGATTCACAGCTTCTGGATCCCAGTGATGATATCCACAAACTTTCACTTCACATTGTTTTTCTTCCTGAGATTCAAAAAAGCCAAGAGCGCTTTAGGGAGGCCTGGAACAACCATGCTTTGCGTACGGAACACAACCGAACACCAACTCAAATCTGGACAGAAGGAATGCTCTCAAATATGGCAACGGACAGTGCAGCAATCAACAATGTGTTCGGGGAAAATCCCTACACACCACACAATTTGGAGGCAGTTCTGGCGCAGCATGGAATTGACTCTTTACCCACTACTGATGATGATGATCTCCCAGCTGTAATTGTAGAGCAACCTCAAATCAATCTCAGTCAACAGAAACAGGAGTCAATCTGTCGTGCCATTGATCACATCTGATTTGAAGATAAAGTATCTGACATGCTGTGCAGAAATTTCAAATCTTATTGCAACCTGAAACTTTATACCAGTTTTTCAAATGTTAATGCGTATGACATGTTTGAAATGTTATGACTAAGTAGTGTTTTTGACTTCATATGTGCACTTCTCTTAAGCTTATCAATGACACATTTTAATATAATAAAAGCATGTTTACTGTTGTACTACTGGGGTAATCCAGTAAGCATGTTGCATGTTGGCAAAAGACAACTTGAAATAAGTAAATGCTATATTTCAGCAGTGGACGTATGAGCTGTACAGTCATTTGGTAAGTCTATTGTAATCGTTAAAACCTCTCAGTGAGCAAGTCTGAAATCATAGTTGGTATAATTGTAATATAACAGTTTATTAACAGTTGACATTCAATTCAATTCAATCCAGTGAACCACTCTACTGGTTTAGCATTTGCACAACATGCAGTCAACGGACCTCAATGCAAGTTAAACAGGCCATCCTTAGGCTGCAAAAACAAACAAAAAATTGAATTGGATTTGTGGACAAGATGGAAATCCCAGTGGAGGCACTGATGAAGCTCCAGAGGTGAACTCCAGCACCTTCTCGAGGGTGATTGGACTGCATTCTCCTTCTGTAACACAAGAAATTATTATATTACAACACAATATAAACAAGTTTAAGGAAGCTTTTTTTTACCCATTGTAAGGTTCTATCTCCGTTTAGAATGATACGGTTCTATCTCCGTTTAAAAAAAATAAGCTTTTTAATGACTGCATGAAAACCATGTTCATAACATCATTTAATAGTCCTAAACCAGAGAACCAAGGCTTATACATCGCTGCATCAAACCAAACCAGTTCTGGTAGTATTAACTGTATGAACTAGTATTAACTGGTAGTATTAACTGTATTAACTGGTAGTATTAAATGTATTAACTAGTATTAACTGGTAGTATTAACTGTATTAACTAGTATTAACTGGTAGTATTAACTGTATTAACTTATTCCAGTTTGGCCAGCAGATGGTGGATATCCTCTTGGCCATGATGCACTCCTTTGAGTCCCCTGGGAACGTTGCGACAGGAGGACAGGCTCAAGTAGTTTAGAGCTGTAGACTGGCCGATGATTAACCTGCAAAACACAGAAAACATACGATTTTCTGATTTGAGTGGTTGCTGTAGAGGGCAATAGGGGTAGGTAGTGAATAGTGAATTGGACTGGTGATCAGAAGGTCATGAGTTCAAATCACTAGTGTGCCCTTGTGTAAGGCACTTAGTCCTACATTACTCCAGGGAGACTGTCCATGTAATATGTAATTGTAAATCGCTTTGGATAAAAGTGTCTGCTAAATGGTTAGTGTAAAACATTTAAATAATTAAGGGCAGGTCACAAGTGTTGCGATTCAAAGTAGTAGTCGTTTTTTTGTCTTGTTATGATAAACCAAATCAGGAGACATATCCAACACAATATCTTAAGTTAAAAGTATTGGATTCATTAGTAGTTTTCCCCAATAATGAGCTTTCAGTTGAATGGTGGAGGTTGGAATCAGATGTGGTCTACCTGAGGGCAGATGTTGTGACCTTGGTCCCCTTGAGGTTTAGCGACCGTATGGAGCCGGCACCTGTTCCCTGCGCCAGGTTGGCCATGGCCCTCTCCAAGTCCCCCTCAGGGGTGAGATGGTTTGAGAAGTCCAGCTCCTGCAAGGTACTGCTCCATTTCTGGGTCAGCAGATGGAGTCCCATCCAGGATGCAGACGCCTTTATGTCGAGGTGCAGGCCCCAGAACAGACACTCAAGCTCTGATGAAAACAACACAGAGAACAGCAAGTGAGTTTAGAATATATAATCTGTGTTGTCACTGGTACTTCCTGGTAAGTAACCAATGAGGTAGCAAGAGAGACGAAGTCATATCATGCATTTGATTTAGGGTTAAAGGTCACATGTTGTATCAACAATGGTCTGGATGAACATGCCTGTGGTGTTGTGGACTTATAAAGCAGCATAACAAGCATGTACACATTCAACTGAACATCTCTGCTATTCTATTCATATCGCTGTGTACAGAGCCACCCAGTGAGGGTATGGCCCCTATAGAACACAACATAGAACAATACCTTCACAAGGGAGCCAAGTAAGGCCAGCTGATGTAACCCACGAATAGCCTCTCAGGTTCAGCACACGCAGCTTGGGGGAGTCGTAGAGAATGTCCTCTAGGGCCTGGTCGGTCATGTAGGACACATAAGAGGTGGTGACCAAACACAGCTCCTCCAGCAAGGGGAAACCGATGTCGGCGCCAGTCCTGTTACGCGTCACTATGGGAATTGGTACGACATCCAGCATCCGAAAGGTCTGGAACAAACAAGAACAGATAAGTAAAGCTCAGGTGGTGTGTTACATTTTACATTTGAACATTTAGCAGACGCTTTTATCCAAAGCGACCTGAAGCAGGCTTCATCCAACCTCATTAATTAAATGCTGTTCTATTCTATTCTCAAAGGGCTTATATTTCAGTCCCTTAGCAACTATAGAACCCAAAAGGTTCTACTGTCCTTGTCGGAGAACCTCATGTGTGTCGGTTGTCTTTCACGCTGTACACTACCAGCCACCCTTGGTAAAAGCCCAGATATAAAACCATGGTGTGTTGTTCTGTTTTAAGCCATAGAAACTGAATAGAAATGAAAATGTTAACCCTAAAATTGGACAATAAAGCTTTTGAACTTGAACGTGATCAATACAATGAATGTATGTTTAAAAGCCTTTATGCCTGTGCATCCTGCTTTCAATTACTTGATCTGTTACTCTCCAAATTAACATTTAACAACAGTGGATGTTTTAGTACCAAAATCTACTACTAAAAAATGATTGGTATGTCATGGTAACAAACAGAAAAATCCCTGTCTCTGTCTGGTGGGTCAATCCTAAGTACAATACCTGCAGTTTAGGACAGCCATTTTGTAGAGCTTGGACACGGATGGGAAGCTCGTAGTATCCTTTGTCCAGGTTTGAGTTGATATCCAGCAGTTGTAACTCAGGGCAGCATCCTCTCTATAGAGTTATCAAGTTCATTGGGTAATTAGCTAATGCAATACATGTATTGTAAAATCAGTGTTGGGGAAGCTATTCTGAAAATATATTTAACTAGATTACCAATTACTTAACAAGGAAAGAAGTTGAACTATACTAAAACTACCCGTGAGAGAAATATAGTCTGAATTATACTAAAGCTACTTGGAAAAAAGTAGTTTACTACATGGAAACTACTTTATCCAACAAATGACAGTCGGTTACTGAAAGATGACCATCACATGTAGAGTTCAAAGTCAACGAGGGAAATGATGATTCAATGATAGTGGGTAGAGACTGAAATCATCATCATCATTCAGGTCTCCTGAATTAGGAATTCATAGAAGGGTAAACTCACAGAGATGGCAGCGAAGAGAAGTCTGCAATTACTGCACCCGATGGTAAAGAGAATTTGTCTAATCTGACTGCCATGGGATCCCAAGTAGGTGACAAGGCCTTCAACCTGCACCCGTAGCAACAATAGAAAACGATCAAAGATCTATCTATCCACTATAACACAAAGCATTTCTCTAGTCCTATTACAACGAATGTCTGTGAAATTCAGAGTAGTCAAAAACACCAACACGTAGTGAACATTATGATTCGTCAAGACTAAAAATCACTCCACCGTCAGGTAAAGTATCAGACTGTTAAATATTTTGACAACAGCGTGTGCGTTTGGCTGTGTGTGTGTGTCTGTCTGTGTGTGTCATCCATTACATGTTTGTGAACACACTCCTTGGTCTACCTCTGAGTTCTGCACGTTGATGCTATCCAGAGAGCGACAGTTGTCTGCAAGGCTCTGGAAGGCCTTCCCCGTTACACCAGTACAAAAGCACAGCTTGAGTGAGCGTAGGTGAGGGCAGGACCGGGACACAACCTATTTGGAAACATTTTAACATTTGACATAACATAAAGGTTGATAAAAACAATGGCTTGCAAGTGCCTTGATCCAATTGAAATGTAGAACAAGTATCGCACAACGAACATATTTTGTTAATGGAGGCACGAAATAGCAAAACGACATTATGTAGCCTTACCTCTACAACATAGTCAACTGGGTTTTCCCAGTGATTAAGGGAAAACTCTCTGAGTTGAGAGAACCTGAAAAACAGACAGACATGTATAATAACACTGTACACACTTAGAGGTGTTGTCAAGGTGAAAAGTTGTAGGAGCATGCGATATCCATCCATAAGGTTACCCAACATGTCCCAGTTGAAGTTACCAGAATTCATAGTTACTGTACCAGGATGGAATCATACCAAACAATAGGCCACTGACCTGTTCTGCGCGAGCCAGCTGATGGTGTTCCTGATCTTCAGTTCTGTTTCAGGTAACTGGGTCTTGCCTGGTTCTAACCAGCAGTGGCCAACAGAAACATTCCGCCAGAGAGCTGGAATGTCTGCTACAGCGTTCCATCGACGGCATACTCTGGCCGCCCTGCATCGGCGGGATAGAAAGCAAAATATCATCCTCTATCACCAGAGATTTGAAATGCCTATTTATTGATTTAGTGGTATATGCCTTGTGTATGTGTTGTGTTTGACTTACTGATGTCCATATATTGGTGGATTAGGCTGCATCTATTTACTTCATCATATTTTAATAGTTATTTTATGTTCAAATAAACTAAAAGGACAAATAAACATATTTTAAATTGATAACTTGGAAGTAACTATGATCTATGTGCATTACATGAGTTTAATGACACTGAGATGAGCACCCAAAAATGCATTACCTGCACAAAAATGGTACAGCACCGTCTTTCTGAACCACCAACTTAAATATAATAACTAACACCTCCACAGGTAAGCTTTGACCCCATCTCTCCAACCCCTCCTCTGAAAGGTGCTTGACCAGTGGCTTCTTCTGTGTTGGATTCCTCTTGACTACCATCTTCCTCTTAGCCTGAGAAGACGCAGCACCGTCCCCTGACTCCATCTTCAATAGGTCTCCAATGGTCACCTAGCCCACAAAAGCACTGGACACAAATCCCGACTTATCCACGTCTGTAACACAAAGAAATGAAAACAGTAATCACTGGAGCCCACAAATTAGTACTTCGAGGCCACGAATTAAGTAGCCTATTTTGAGGCAACAAATGACTAGCCTATTTCGTGGACACGAAATTTAGAAAGAGATCCGTAGTATTCTAAAATACCACTCAGAACTACCGTTAATTGTCTCGTTAGGAGGACGAGACTAGAATAATAGGCAAGCATTAACATAAGTAGTTACCTTGTTAACTACAGTAGCTTATAACAGTTCATAACTCATCATTATAACACAACTAGCTAGCTAAGCTAGGTCGCTAGCCTTCTCTCCCGTGTTCAGGCGGGAATATGCGACACGAACGGAGCTGGCTTTCTGACTAAAACTATCTCTGGATGAATCTCATGAACAGCTATCTACTTACCACAGTTCGGTTAACTCTTCTATGATCTGTTATATAGATTAACTCTATATAATACTTACTTTAAAAGACAACAGACAACAGAAGATGACGTTGAGCAGATGATGTCAAGTTTGAAGGGTATACCGCCTGTCCACTAGGTGGCAGAAGTTCACCTCACAGTCCGTCGAGAAGTAATGGATGCGATTTAGCCAATCAGCGTGTGTTTGGAGTCACGTGTCAAGTGTCAAGTGTCAAGTGTTTGAGGAAAATAATTAATACTTATTATTATATATAATATAATATTATATTATATTATATTATATATATATATATAATAATATAATATTATTATTATAATTATAATATTGAGGAAAGCAGTACGAACAGTGCCGTGGGCTGAGCTCGGAGGATATTCTCAAGGCCATCCTCAATATGAAAACAGAATTCTCCGGTAAACTTGAAAAAGTTCTGTCTGTAATGGACAATATCAGCAGAGAAGTCAAAGAATAATTAATTAATTAACCGCAAAGCAAGGACTCCTTGCCCCAAAGACGGAGGATTAAATTGATCTCCCCCGTGATTCTCTGCCTGGAACCACACATCTTTGCCTACTCAACTAGCTTATTTCCTGTCAGAGACCCAGCCTCTGCTTTACAATGAATCATGAAAACAAACAGATCTTGTTAGCGAACTCAGACCGTTTCTCATGAGTTGTCTTGGCGACAGACTGACGCAACAGTGGTTTTCAGTGAAATGTCATTTGTGATAAATACTTTAAATGAATATTAAAATATTCTCTCCTTTGTTTCAGGACGACGAGGGTGTCCAGCCATCAATATAACCAGGGACCAAATAGATTTTCTTATGAAGCAAGGCAACACAGTTAAGCAAATGGCAAACATTCTGGGATGCTCCTCATCATTTCTCTACAAGAGGTCGAAGTTGCTTGGTATACCAGTGAGGAGTAGATTTTCAGTGACAGGTGATGAAGAACTTGAACGTCATGTAAGACGACTTCATGGCCTGTATCCAAACTCTGGATATGAGGTAATTAATGGGTTACTACTGTATTCTAGAGTTTTATTGCTGCAAAACATTTAATTCTATTTTTTTAGTAATTTACATGATTACAATTTCAGATGATGAGAGCCTTGCTGCGTGCAGATGGACTGCTGGTTCCACGGCGTAGGGTGCGTGAGATGTTGGCTCAGATAAACCCAGCAGCTACTGCTAGGAGATGGAGCAGCACTGTGGCAAGACGGGTGTATCATGTACCATACCCCAACAGCCTGTGGCATATCGATGGGAATATGCGCCTCATAAGGTGAATTCATCATGGTAAAATTGTTGTTTGCCTGCAACTCAAATAATTATTGTGGTAGGCTATTGACAGTGATGACATTTAACACTGCATTGTCATAACACCTTGCAACTATTTGATGCCTTTTTTGTTTTTGTTTCACACTTTAAATATTTACTTGTTTATTAACCACAAGTATTTGTTCTGTCTTTGTATTCACCATTTTAGATGGGGCTTACCGGTTCATGGTGCCATAGATGGACACTCTCGGCTGATCACTTACCTGAGTTGCAACACTGACAACCGTGCCACCACTGTGTTGTCTCAGTTTCTTAAAGCCACATCCCTTTATGGACTACCCTCTAGAGTCAGATCAGATTATGGTGGTGAGAATATACAGGTGGCCTTATTCATGAATCTTGTGCAGGGCATTGAGCGGCGGAGTTTCATTACAGGGGAATCAGTCCATAACCAGAGAATTGAACGTCTTTGGAGGGATGTGTTTTTGCATGTGTTGCAATCCTTTTACAGCATGTTCTACTCCCTTGAGGATTCACAGCTTCTGGATCCCAGTGATGATATCCACAAACTTTCACTTCACATTGTTTTTCTTCCTGAGATTCAAAAAAGCCAAGAGCGCTTTAGGGAGGCCTGGAACAACCATGCTTTGCGTACGGAACACAACCGAACACCAACTCAAATCTGGACAGAAGGAATGCTCTCAAATATGGCAACGGACAGTGCAGCAATCAACAATGTGTTCGGGGAAAATCCCTACACACCACACAATTTGGAGGCAGTTCTGGCGCAGCATGGAATTGACTCTTTACCCACTACTGATGATGATGATCTCCCAGCTGTAATTGTAGAGCAACCTCAAATCAATCTCAGTCAACAGAAACAGGAGTCAATCTGTCGTGCCATTGATCACATCTGATTTGAAGATAAAGTATCTGACATGCTGTGCAGACATTTCAAATCTTATTGCAACCTGAAACTTTATACCAGTTTTTCAAATGTTAATGCGTATGACATGTTTGAAATGTTATGACTAAGTAGTGTTTTTGACTTCATATGTGCACTTCTCTTAAGCTTATCAATGACACATTTTAATATAATAAAAGCATGTTTACTGTTGTACTACTGGGGTAATCCAGTAAGCATGTTGCATGTTGGCAAAAGACAACTTGAAATAAGTAAATGCTATATTTCAGCAGTGGACGTATGAGCTGTACAGTCATTTGGTAAGTCTATTGTAATCGTTAAAACCTCTCAGTGAGCAAGTCTGAAATCATAGTTGGTATAATTGTAATATAACAGTTTATTAACAGTTGACATTCAATTCAATTCAATCCAGTGAACCACTCTACTGGTTTAGCATTTGCACAACATGCAGTCAACGGACCTCAATGCAAGTTAAACAGGCCATCCTTAGGCTGCAAAAACAAACAAAAAATTGAATTGGATTTGTGGACAAGATGGAAATCCCAGTGGAGGCACTGATGAAGCTCCAGAGGTGAACTCCAGCACCTTCTCGAGGGTGATTGGACTGCATTCTCCTTCTGTAACACAAGAAATTATTATATTACAACACAATATAAACAAGTTTAAGGAAGCTTTTTTTTACCCATTGTAAGGTTCTATCTCCGTTTAGAATGATAAGGTTCTATCTCCGTTTAAAAAAAATAAGCTTTTTAATGACTGCATGAAAACCATGTTCATAACATCATTTAATAGTCCTAAACCAGAGAACCAAGGCTTATACATCGCTGCATCAAACCAAACCAGTTCTGGTAGTATTAACTGTATGAACTAGTATTAACTGGTAGTATTAACTGTATTAACTGGTAGTATTAAATGTATTAACTAGTATTAACTGGTAGTATTAACTGTATTAACTAGTATTAACTGGTAGTATTAACTGTATTAACTTATTCCAGTTTGGCCAGCAGCTGGTGGATATCCTCTTGGCCATGATGCACTCCTTTGAGTCCCCTGGGAACGTTGCGACAGCAGGACAGGCTCAAGTAGTTTAGAGCTGTAGACTGGCCGATGATTAACCTGCAAAACACAGAAAACATACGATTTTCTGATTTGAGTGGTTGCTGTAGAGGGCAATAGGGGTAGGTAGTGAATAGTGAATTGGACTGGTGATCAGAAGGTCATGAGTTCAAATCACTAGTGTGCCCTTGTGTAAGGCACTTAGTCCTACATTACTCCAGGGAGACTGTCCATGTAATATGTAATTGTAAATCGCTTTGGATAAAAGTGTCTGCTAAATGGTTAGTGTAAAACATTTAAATAATTAAGGGCAGGTCACAAGTGTTGCGATTCAAAGTAGTAGTCGTTTTTTTGTCTTGTTATGATAAACCAAATCAGGAGACATATCCAACACAATATCTTAAGTTAAAAGTATTGGATTCATTAGTAGTTTTCCCCAATAATGAGCTTTCAGTTGAATGGTGGAGGTTGGAATCAGATGTGGTCTACCTGAGGGCAGATGTTGTGACCTTGGTCCCCTTGAGGTTTAGCGACCGTATGGAGCCGGCACCTGTTCCCTGCGCCAGGTTGGCCATGGCCCTCTCCAAGTCCCCCTCAGGGGTGAGATGGTTTGAGAAGTCCAGCTCCTGCAAGGTACTGCTCCATTTCTGGGTCAGCAGATGGAGTCCCATCCAGGATGCAGACGCCTTTATGTCGAGGTGCAGGCCCCAGAACAGACACTCAAGCTCTGATGAAAACAACACAGAGAACAGCAAGTGAGTTTAGAATATATAATCTGTGTTGTCACTGGTACTTCCTGGTAAGTAACCAATGAGGTAGCAAGAGAGACGAAGTCATATCATGCATTTGATTTAGGGTTAAAGGTCACATGTTGTATCAACAATGGTCTGGATGAACATGCCTGTGGTGTTGTGGACTTATAAAGCAGCATAACAAGCATGTACACATTCAACTGAACATCTCTGCTATTCTATTCATATCGCTGTGTACAGAGCCACCCAGTGAGGGTATGGCCCCTATAGAACACAACATAGAACAATACCTTCACAAGGGAGACCAGTAAGGAAAGCTGATGTAACCCACGAGCAGCCTCTCAGGTCCAGCACACGCAGCTTGGGGGAGTCGTAGAGAATGTCCTCTAGGGCCTGGTCGGTCATGTAGGACACATGAGAGGTGGTGACCAAACACAGCTCCTCCAGCAAGGGGAAACCGATGTCGGCGCCAGTCCTGTTACGCGTCACTATGGGAATTGGTACGACATCCAGCATCCGAAAGGTCTGGAACAAACAAGAACAGATAAGTAAAGCTCAGGTGGTGTGTTACATTTTACATTTGAACATTTAGCAGACGCTTTTATCCAAAGCGACCTGAAGCAGGCTTCATCCAACCTCATTAATTAAATGCTGTTCTATTATATTCTCAAAGGGCTTATATTTCAGTCCCTTAGCAACTATAGAACCCAAAAGGTTCTACTGTCCTTGTCAGAGAAACTCATGTGTGTCGGTTGTCTTTCACGCTGTACACTACCAGCCACCCTTGGTAAAAGCCCAGATATAAAACCATGGTGTGTTGTTCTGTTTTAAGCCATAGAAACTGAATAGAAATGAAAATGTTAACCCTAAAATTGGACAATAAAGCTTTTGAACTTGAACGTGATCAATACAATGAATGTATGTTTAAAAGCCTTTATGCCTGTGCATCCTGCTTTCAATTACTTGATCTGTTACTCTCCAAATTAACATTTAACAACAGTGGATGTTTTAGTAACAAAATCTACTACTAAAAAATGATTGGTATGTCATGGTAACAAACAGAAAAATCCCTGTCTCTGTCTGGTGGGTCAATCCTAAGTACAATACCTGCAGTTTAGGACAGCCATTTTGTAGAGCTTGGACACGGATGGGAAGCTCGTAGTATCCTTTGTCCAGGTTTGAGTTGATATCCAGCAGTTGTAACTCAGGGCAGCATCCTCTCTATAGAGTTATCAAGTTCATTGGGTAATTAGCTAATGCAATACATGTATTGTAAAATCAGTGTTGGGGAAGCTATTCTGAAAATATATTTAACTAGATTACCAATTACTTAACAAGGAAAGAAGTTGAACTATACTAAAACTACCCGTGAGAGAAATATAGTCTGAATTATACTAAAGCTACTTGGAAAAAAGTAGTTTACTACATGGAAACTACTTTATCCAACAAATGACAGTCGGTTACTGAAAGATGACCATCACATGTAGAGTTCAAAGTCAACGAGGGAAATGATGATTCAATGATAGTGGGTAGAGACTGAAATCATCATCATCATTCAGGTCTCCTGAATTAGGAATTCATAGAAGGGTAAACTCACAGAGATGGCAGCGAAGAGAAGTCTGCAATTACTGCACCCGATGGTAAACAGAATTTGTCTAATCTGACTGCCATGGGATCCCAAGTAGGTGACAAGGCCTTCAACCTGCACCGGTAGCAACAATAGAAAACGATCAAAGATCTATCTATCCACTATAACACAAAGCATTTCTCTAGTCCTATTACAAGGAATGTCTGTGAAATTCAGAGTAGCCAAAAACACCAACACGTAGTGAACATTATGATTCGTCAAGACTAAAAATCACTCCACCGTCAGGTAAAGTATCAGACTGTTAAATATTTTGACAACAGCGTGTGCGTTTGGCTGTGTGTGTGTGTCTGTCTGTGTGTGTCATCCATTACATGTTTGTGAACACACTCCTTGGTCTACCTCTGAGTTCTGCACGTTGATGCTATCCAGAGAGCGACAGTTGTCTGCAAGGCTCTGGAAGGCCTTCCCCGTTACACCAGTACAAAAGCACAGCTTGAGTGAGCGTAGGTGAGGGCAGGACCGGGACACAACCTATTTGGAAACATTTTAACATTTGACATAACATAAAGGTTGATAAAAACAATGGCTTGCAAGTGCCTTGATCCAATTGAAATGTAGAACAAGTATCGCACAACGAACATATTTTGTTAATGGAGGCACGAAATAGCAAAACGACATTATGTAGCCTTACCTCTACAACATAGTCAACTTGGTTTTCCCAGTGATTAAGGGAAAACTCTCTGAGTTGAGAGAACCTGAAAAACAGACAGACATGTATAATAACACTGTACACACTTAGAGGTGTTGTCAAGGTGAAAAGTTGTAGGCGCATGCGATATCCATCCATAAGACAACCCAACATGTCCCAGTTGAAGTTACCAGAATTCATATGTACCAGGATGGAATCATACCAAACAATAGGCCACTGACCTGTTCTGCGCGAGCCAGCTGATGGTGTTCCTGATCTTCAGTTCTGTTTCAGGTAACTGGGTCTTGCCTGGTTCTAACCAGCAGTGGCCAACAGAAACATTCCGCCAGAGAGTTGGACTGGCTGCTGCAGCGTTCCATAGATGGCATACTCTGGCCGCCCTGCATCGGCGGGATAGAAAGCAAAATATCATCCTCTATCACCAGAGATTTGAAATGCCTATTTATTGATTTAGTGGTATATGCCTTGTGTATGTGTTGTGTTTGACTTACTGATGTCCATATATTGGTGGATTAGGCTGCATCTATTTACTTCATCATATTTTAATAGTTATTTTATGTTCAAATAAACTAAAAGGACAAAGAAACATATTTTAAATTGATAACTTGGAAGTAACTATGATCTATGTGCATTACATGAGTTTAATGACACTGAGATGAGCACCAAAAAATGCATTACCTGCACAAAAATGGTACAGCACCGTCTTTCTGAACCACCAACTTAAATATATGAACTAACACGTCCACAGGTAAGCTTTGACCCCATCTGTCCAACCCCTCCTCTGAAAGGTGCTTGACCAGTGGCTTCTTCTGTGTTGGATTCCTCTTGACTACCATCTTCCTCTTAGCCTGAGAAGACGCAGCACCGTCCCCTGACTCCATCTTCAATAGGTCTCCAATGGTCACCTAGCCCACAAAAGCACTGGACACAAATCCCGACTTATCCACGTCTGTAACACAAAGAAATGAAAACAGTAATCACTGGAGCCCACAAATTAGTACTTCGAGGCCACGAATTAAGTAGCCTATTTTGAGGCAACAAATGACTAGCCTATTTCGTGGACACGAAATTTAGAAAGAGATCCGTAGTATTCTAAAATACCACTCAGAACTACCGTTAATTGTCTCGTTAGGAGGACGAGACTAGAATAATAGGCAAGCATTAACATAAGTAGTTACCTTGTTAACTACAGTAGCTTATAACTGTTCATAACTCATCATTATAACACAACTAGCTAGCTAAGCTAGGTCGCTAGCCTTCTCTTCCGTGTTCAGGCGGGAATATGCGACACGAACGGAGCTGGCTTTCTGACTAAAACTATCTCTGGATGAATCTCATGAACAGCTATCTACTTACCACAGTTCGGTTAACTCTTCTATGATCTGTTATATAGATTAACTCTATATAATACTTACTTTAAAAGACAACAGACAACAGAAGATGACATTGAGCAGATGATGTCCCGTTTGAAGGGTATACCGCCTGTCCACTAGGTGGCAGAAGTTCACCTCACAGTCCGTCGAGAAGTAATGGATGCGATTTAGCCAATCAGCGTGTGTTTGGAGTCACGTGTCAAGTGTCAAGTGTCAAGTGTTTGAGGAAAATAATTAATAATTATTATTATATATAATATAATATAATATTATATTATATTATATATATATATATATAATAATATAATATTATTATTATAATTATAATATTGAGGAAAGCAGTACGAACAGTGCCGTGGGCTGAGCTCGGAGGATATTCTCAAGGCCATCCTCAATATGAAAACAGAATTCTCCGGTAAACTTGAAAAAGTTCTGTCTGTAATGGACAATATCAGCAGAGAAGTCAAAGAATAATTAATTAATTAACCGCAAAGCAAGGACTCCTTGCCCCAAAGACGGAGGATTAAATTGATCTCCCCCGTGATTCTCTGCCTGGAACCACACATCTTTGCCTACTCAACTAGCTTATTTCCTGTCAGAGACCCAGCCTCTGCTTTACAATGAATCATGAAAACAAACAGATCTTGTTAGCGAACTCAGACCGTTTCTCATGAGTTGTCTTGGCGACAGACTGACGCAACAGTGGTTTTCAGTGAAATGTCATTTGTGATAAATACTTTAAATGAATATTAAAATATTCTCTCCTTTGTTTCAGGACGACGAGGGTGTCCAGCCATCAATATAACCAGGGACCAAATAGATTTTCTTATGAAGCAAGGCAACACAGTTAAGCAAATGGCAAACATTCTGGGATGCTCCTCATCATTTCTCTACAAGAGGTCGAAGTTGCTTGGTATACCAGTGAGGAGTAGATTTTCAGTGACAGGTGATGAAGAACTTGAACGTCATGTAAGACGACTTCATGGCCTGTATCCAAACTCTGGATATGAGGTAATTAATGGGTTACTACTGTATTCTAGAGTTTTATTGCTGCAAAACATTTAATTCTATTTTTTTAGTAATTTACATGATTACAATTTCAGATGATGAGAGCCTTGCTGCGTGCAGATGGACTGCTGGTTCCACGGCGTAGGGTGCGTGAGATGTTGGCTCAGATAAACCCAGCAGCTACTGCTAGGAGATGGAGCAGCACTGTGGCAAGACGGGTGTATCATGTACCATACCCCAACAGCCTGTGGCATATCGATGGGAATATGCGCCTCATAAGGTGAATTCATCATGGTAAAATTGTTGTTTGCCTGCAACTCAAATAATTATTGTGGTAGGCTATTGACAGTGATGACATTTAACACTGCATTGTCATAACACCTTGCAACTATTTGATGCCTTTTTTGTTTTTGTTTCACACTTTAAATATTTACTTGTTTATTAACCACAAGTATTTGTTCTGTCTTTGTATTCACCATTTTAGATGGGGCTTACCGGTTCATGGTGCCATAGATGGACACTCTCGGCTGATCACTTACCTGAGTTGCAACACTGACAACCGTGCCACCACTGTGTTGTCTCAGTTTCTTAAAGCCACATCCCTTTATGGACTACCCTCTAGAGTCAGATCAGATTATGGTGGTGAGAATATACAGGTGGCCTTATTCATGAATCTTGTGCAGGGCATTGAGCGGCGGAGTTTCATTACAGGGGAATCAGTCCATAACCAGAGAATTGAACGTCTTTGGAGGGATGTGTTTTTGCATGTGTTGCAATCCTTTTACAGCATGTTCTACTCCCTTGAGGATTCACAGCTTCTGGATCCCAGTGATGATATCCACAAACTTTCACTTCACATTGTTTTTCTTCCTGAGATTCAAAAAAGCCAAGAGCGCTTTAGGGAGGCCTGGAACAACCATGCTTTGCGTACGGAACACAACCGAACACCAACTCAAATCTGGACAGAAGGAATGCTCTCAAATATGGCAACGGACAGTGCAGCAATCAACAATGTGTTCGGGGAAAATCCCTACACACCACACAATTTGGAGGCAGTTCTGGCGCAGCATGGAATTGACTCTTTACCCACTACTGATGATGATGATCTCCCAGCTGTAATTGTAGAGCAACCTCAAATCAATCTCAGTCAACAGAAACAGGAGTCAATCTGTCGTGCCATTGATCACATCTGATTTGAAGATAAAGTATCTGACATGCTGTGCAGACATTTCAAATCTTATTGCAACCTGAAACTTTATACCAGTTTTTCAAATGTTAATGCGTATGACATGTTTGAAATGTTATGACTAAGTAGTGTTTTTGACTTCATATGTGCACTTCTCTTAAGCTTATCAATGACACATTTTAATATAATAAAAGCATGTTTACTGTTGTACTACTGGGGTAATCCAGTAAGCATGTTGCATGTTGGCAAAAGACAACTTGAAATAAGTAAATGCTATATTTCAGCAGTGGACGTATGAGCTGTACAGTCATTTGGTAAGTCTATTGTAATCGTTAAAACCTCTCAGTGAGCAAGTCTGAAATCATAGTTGGTATAATTGTAATATAACAGTTTATTAACAGTTGACATTCAATTCAATTCAATCCAGTGAACCACTCTACTGGTTTAGCATTTGCACAACATGCAGTCAACGGACCTCAATGCAAGTTAAACAGGCCAACCTTAGGCTGCAAAAACAAACAAAAAATTGAATTGGATTTGTGGACAAGATGGAAATCCCAGTGGAGGCACTGATGAAGCTCCAGAGGTGAACTCCAGCACCTTCTCGAGGGTGATTGGACTGCATTCTCCTTCTGTAACACAAGAAATTATTATATTACAACACAATATAAACAAGTTTAAGGAAGCTTTTTTTTACCCATTGTAAGGTTCTATCTCCGTTTAGAATGATAAGGTTCTATCTCCGTTTAAAAAAAATAAGCTTTTTAATGACTGCATGAAAACCATGTTCATAACATCATTTAATAGTCCTAAACCAGAGAACCAAGGCTTATACATCGCTGCATCAAACCAAACCAGTTCTGGTAGTATTAACTGTATGAACTAGTATTAACTGGTAGTATTAACTGTATTAACTGGTAGTATTAAATGTATTAACTAGTATTAACTGGTAGTATTAACTGTATTAACTAGTATTAACTGGTAGTATTAACTGTATTAACTTATTCCAGTTTGGCCAGCAGCTGGTGGATATCCTCTTGGCCATGATGCACTCCTTTGAGTCCCCTGGGAACGTTGCGACAGGAGGACAGGCTCAAGTAGTTTAGAGCTGTAGACTGGCCGATGATTAACCTGCAAAACACAGAAAACATACGATTTTCTGATTTGAGTGGTTGCTGTAGAGGGCAATAGGGGTAGGTAGTGAATAGTGAATTGGACTGGTGATCAGAAGGTCATGAGTTCAAATCACTAGTGTGCCCTTGTGTAAGGCACTTAGTCCTACATTACTCCAGGGAGACTGTCCATGTAATATGTAATTGTAAATCGCTTTGGATAAAAGTGTCTGCTAAATGGTTAGTGTAAAACATTTAAATAATTAAGGGCAGGTCACAAGTGTTGCGATTCAAAGTAGTAGTCGTTTTTTTGTCTTGTTATGATAAACCAAATCAGGAGACATATCCAACACAATATCTTAAGTTAAAAGTATTGGATTCATTAGTAGTTTTCCCCAATAATGAGCTTTCAGTTGAATGGTGGAGGTTGGAATCAGATGTGGTCTACCTGAGGGCAGATGTTGTGACCTTGGTCCCCTTGAGGTTTAGCGACCGTATGGAGCCGGCACCTGTTCCCTGCGCCAGGTTGGCCATGGCCCTCTCCAAGTCCCCCTCAGGGGTGAGATGGTTTGAGAAGTCCAGCTCCTGCAAGGTACTGCTCCATTTCTGGGTCAGCAGATGGAGTCCCATCCAGGATGCAGACACCTTTATGTCGAGGTGCAGGCCCCAGAACAGACACTCAAGCTCTGATGAAAACAACACAGAGAACAGCAAGTGAGTTTAGAATATATAATCTGTGTTGTCACTGGTACTTCCTGGTAAGTAACCAATGAGGTAGCAAGAGAGACGAAGTCATATCATGCATTTGATTTAGGGTTAAAGGTCACATGTTGTATCAACAATGGTCTGGATGAACATGCCTGTGGTGTTGTGGACTTATAAAGCAGCATAACAAGCATGTACACATTCAACTGAACATCTCTGCTATTCTATTCATATCGCTGTGTACAGAGCCACCCAGTGAGGGTATGGCCCCTATAGAACACAACATAGAACAATACCTTCACAAGGGAGCCAAGTAAGGCCAGCTGATGTAACCCACGAATAGCCTCTCAGGTTCAGCACACGCAGCTTGGGGGAGTCGTAGAGAATGTCCTCTAGGGCCTGGTCGGTCATGTAGGACACATAAGAGGTGGTGACCAAACACAGCTCCTCCAGCAAGGGGAAACCGATGTCGGCGCCAGTCCTGTTACGCGTCACTATGGGAATTGGTACGACATCCAGCATCCGAAAGGTCTGGAACAAACAAGAACAGATAAGTAAAGCTCAGGTGGTGTGTTACATTTTACATTTGAACATTTAGCAGACGCTTTTATCCAAAGCGACCTGAAGCAGGCTTCATCCAACCTCATTAATTAAATGCTGTTCTATTCTATTCTCAAAGGGCTTATATTTCAGTCCCTTAGCAACTATAGAACCCAAAAGGTTCTACTGTCCTTGTCGGAGAACCTCATGTGTGTCAGTTGTCTTTCACGCTGTACACTACCAGCCACCCTTGGTAAAAGCCCAGATATAAAACCATGGTGTGTTGTTCTGTTTTAAGCCATAGAAACTGAATAGAAATGAAAATGTTAACCCTAAAATTGGACAATAAAGCTTTTGAACTTGAACGTGATCAATACAATGAATGTATGTTTAAAAGCCTTTATGCCTGTGCATCCTGCTTTCAATTACTTGATCTGTTACTCTCCAAATTAACATTTAACAACAGTGGATGTTTTAGTACCAAAATCTACTACTAAAAAATGATTGGTATGTCATGGTAACAAACAGAAAAATCCCTGTCTCTGTCTGGTGGGTCAATCCTAAGTACAATACCTGCAGTTTAGGACAGCCATTTTGTAGAGCTTGGACACGGATGGGAAGCTCGTAGTATCCTTTGTCCAGGTTTGAGTTGATATCCAGCAGTTGTAACTCAGGGCAGCATCCTCTCTATAGAGTTATCAAGTTCATTGGGTAATTAGCTAATGCAATACATGTATTGTAAAATCAGTGTTGGGGAAGCTATTCTGAAAATATATTTAACTAGATTACCAATTACTTAACAAGGAAAGAAGTTGAACTATACTAAAACTACCCGTGAGAGAAATATAGTCTGAATTATACTAAAGCTACTTGGAAAAAAGTAGTTTACTACATGGAAACTACTTTATCCAACAAATGACAGTCGGTTACTGAAAGATGACCATCACATGTAGAGTTCAAAGTCAACGAGGGAAATGATGATTCAATGATAGTGGGTAGAGACTGAAATCATCATCATCATTCAGGTCTCCTGAATTAGGAATTCATAGAAGGGTAAACTCACAGAGATGGCAGCGAAGAGAAGTCTGCAATTACTGCACCCGATCATCCCGATGGTAAACAGAATTTGTCTAATCTGACTGCCATGGGATCCCAAGTAGGTGACAAGGCCTTCAACCTGCACCCGTAGCAACAATAGAAAACGATCAAAGATCTATCTATCCACTATAACACAAAGCATTTCTCTAGTCCTATTACAACGAATGTCTGTGAAATTCAGAGTAGCCAAAAACACCAACACGTAGTGAACATTATGATTCGTCAAGACTAAAAATCACTCCACCGTCAGGTAAAGTATCAGACTGTTAAATATTTTGACAACAGCGTGTGCGTTTGGCTGTGTGTGTGTGTCTGTCTGTGTGTGTCATCCATTACATGTTTGTGAACACACTCCTTGGTCTACCTCTGAGTTCTGCACGTTGATGCTATCCAGAGAGCGACAGTTGTCTGCAAGGCTCTGGAAGGCCTTCCCCGTTACACCAGTACAAAAGCACAGCTTGAGTGAGCGTAGGTGAGGGCAGGACCGGGACACAACCTATTTGGAAACATTTTAACATTTGACATAACATAAAGGTTGATAAAAACAATGGCTTGCAAGTGCCTTGATCCAATTGAAATGTAGAACAAGTATCGCACAACGAACATATTTTGTTAATGGAGGCACGAAATAGCAAAACGACATTATGTAGCCTTACCTCTACAACATAGTCAACTTGGTTTTCCCAGTGATTAAGGGAAAACTCTCTGAGTTGAGAGAACCTGAAAAACAGACAGACATGTATAATAACACTGTACACACTTAGAGGTGTTGTCAAGGTGAAAAGTTGTAGGAGCATGCGATATCCATCCATAAGACAACCCAACATGTCCCAGTTGAAGTTACCAGAATTCATAGTTACTGTACCAGGATGGAATCATACCAAACAATAGGCCACTGACCTGTTCTGCGCGAGCCAGCTGATGGTGTTCCTGATCTTCAGTTCTGTTTCAGGTAACTGGGTCTTGCCTGGTTCTAACCAGCAGTGGCCAACAGAAACATTCCGCCAGAGAGTTGGACTGGCTGCTGCAGCGTTCCATAGATGGCATACTCTGGCCGCCCTGCATCGGCGGGATAGAAAGCAAAATATCATCCTCTATCACCAGAGATTTGAAATGCCTATTTATTGATTTAGTGGTATATGCCTTGTGTATGTGTTGTGTTTGACTTACTGATGTCCATATATTGGTGGATTAGGCTGCATCTATTTACTTCATCATATTTTAATAGTTATTTTATGTTCAAATAAACTAAAAGGACAAAGAAACATATTTTAAATTGATAACTTGGAAGTAACTATGATCTATGTGCATTACATGAGTTTAATGACACTGAGATGAGCACCAAAAAATGCATTACCTGCACAAAAATGGTACAGCACCGTCTTTCTGAACCACCAACTTAAATATATGAACTAACACGTCCACAGGTAAGCTTTGACCCCATCTGTCCAACCCCTCCTCTGAAAGGTGCTTGACCAGTGGCTTCTTCTGTGTTGGATTCCTCTTGACTACCATCTTCCTCTTAGCCTGAGAAGACGCAGCACCGTCCCCTGACTCCATCTTCAATAGGTCTCCAATGGTCACCTAGCCCACAAAAGCACTGGACACAAATCCCGACTTATCCACGTCTGTAACACAAAGAAATGAAAACAGTAATCACTGGAGCCCACAAATTAGTACTTCGAGGCCACGAATTAAGTAGCCTATTTTGAGGCAACAAATGACTAGCCTATTTCGTGGACACGAAATTTAGAAAGAGATCCGTAGTATTCTAAAATACCACTCAGAACTACCGTTAATTGTCTCGTTAGGAGGACGAGACTAGAATAATAGGCAAGCATTAACATAAGTAGTTACCTTGTTAACTACAGTAGCTTATAACTGTTCATAACTCATCATTATAACACAACTAGCTAGCTAAGCTAGGTCGCTAGCCTTCTCTTCCGTGTTCAGGCGGGAATATGCGACACGAACGGAGCTGGCTTTCTGACTAAAACTATCTCTGGATGAATCTCATGAACAGCTATCTACTTACCACAGTTCGGTTAACTCTTCTATGATCTGTTATATAGATTAACTCTATATAATACTTACTTTAAAAGACAACAGACAACAGAAGATGACGTTGGCAGATGATGTCCCGTTTGAAGGGTATACCGCCTGTCCACTAGGTGGCAGAAGTTCACCTCACAGTCCGTCGAGAAGTAATGGATGCGATTTAGCCAATCAGCGTGTGTTTGGAGTCACGTGTCAAGTGTCAAGTGTCAAGTGTTTGAGGAAAATAATTAATAATTATTATTATATATAATATAATATAATATTATATTATATATATATATATAATAATATAATATTATTATTATAATTATAATATTGAGGAAAGCAGTACGAACAGTGCCGTGGGCTGAGCTCGGAGGATATTCTCAAGGCCATCCTCAATATGAAAACAGAATTCTCCGGTAAACTTGAAAAAGTTCTGTCTGTAATGGACAATATCAGCAGAGAAGTCAAAGAATAATTAATTAATTAACCGCAAAGCAAGGACTCCTTGCCCCAAAGACGGAGGATTAAATTGATCTCCCCCGTGATTCTCTGCCTGGAACCACACATCTTTGCCTACTCAACTAGCTTATTTCCTGTCAGAGACCCAGCCTCTGCTTTACAATGAATCATGAAAACAAACAGATCTTGTTAGCGAACTCAGACCGTTTCTCATGAGTTGTCTTGGCGACAGACTGACGCAACAGTGGTTTTCAGTGAAATGTCATTTGTGATAAATACTTTAAATGAATATTAAAATATTCTCTCCTTTGTTTCAGGACGACGAGGGTGTCCAGCCATCAATATAACCAGGGACCAAATAGATTTTCTTATGAAGCAAGGCAACACAGTTAAGCAAATGGCAAACATTCTGGGATGCTCCTCATCATTTCTCTACAAGAGGTCGAAGTTGCTTGGTATACCAGTGAGGAGTAGATTTTCAGTGACAGGTGATGAAGAACTTGAACGTCATGTAAGACGACTTCATGGCCTGTATCCAAACTCTGGATATGAGGTAATTAATGGGTTACTACTGTATTCTAGAGTTTTATTGCTGCAAAACATTTAATTCTATTTTTTTAGTAATTTACATGATTACAATTTCAGATGATGAGAGCCTTGCTGCGTGCAGATGGACTGCTGGTTCCACGGCGTAGGGTGCGTGAGATGTTGGCTCAGATAAACCCAGCAGCTACTGCTAGGAGATGGAGCAGCACTGTGGCAAGACGGGTGTATCATGTACCATACCCCAACAGCCTGTGGCATATCGATGGGAATATGCGCCTCATAAGGTGAATTCATCATGGTAAAATTGTTGTTTGCCTGCAACTCAAATAATTATTGTGGTAGGCTATTGACAGTGATGACATTTAACACTGCATTGTCATAACACCTTGCAACTATTTGATGCCTTTTTTGTTTTTGTTTCACACTTTAAATATTTACTTGTTTATTAACCACAAGTATTTGTTCTGTCTTTGTATTCACCATTTTAGATGGGGCTTACCGGTTCATGGTGCCATAGATGGACACTCTCGGCTGATCACTTACCTGAGTTGCAACACTGACAACCGTGCCACCACTGTGTTGTCTCAGTTTCTTAAAGCCACATCCCTTTATGGACTACCCTCTAGAGTCAGATCAGATTATGGTGGTGAGAATATACAGGTGGCCTTATTCATGAATCTTGTGCAGGGCATTGAGCGGCGGAGTTTCATTACAGGGGAATCAGTCCATAACCAGAGAATTGAACGTCTTTGGAGGGATGTGTTTTTGCATGTGTTGCAATCCTTTTACAGCATGTTCTACTCCCTTGAGGATTCACAGCTTCTGGATCCCAGTGATGATATCCACAAACTTTCACTTCACATTGTTTTTCTTCCTGAGATTCAAAAAAGCCAAGAGCGCTTTAGGGAGGCCTGGAACAACCATGCTTTGCGTACGGAACACAACCGAACACCAACTCAAATCTGGACAGAAGGAATGCTCTCAAATATGGCAACGGACAGTGCAGCAATCAACAATGTGTTCGGGGAAAATCCCTACACACCACACAATTTGGAGGCAGTTCTGGCGCAGCATGGAATTGACTCTTTACCCACTACTGATGATGATGATCTCCCAGCTGTAATTGTAGAGCAACCTCAAATCAATCTCAGTCAACAGAAACAGGAGTCAATCTGTCGTGCCATTGATCACATCTGATTTGAAGATAAAGTATCTGACATGCTGTGCAGACATTTCAAATCTTATTGCAACCTGAAACTTTATACCAGTTTTTCAAATGTTAATGCGTATGACATGTTTGAAATGTTATGACTAAGTAGTGTTTTTGACTTCATATGTGCACTTCTCTTAAGCTTATCAATGACACATTTTAATATAATAAAAGCATGTTTACTGTTGTACTACTGGGGTAATCCAGTAAGCATGTTGCATGTTGGCAAAAGACAACTTGAAATAAGTAAATGCTATATTTCAGCAGTGGACGTATGAGCTGTACAGTCATTTGGTAAGTCTATTGTAATCGTTAAAACCTCTCAGTGAGCAAGTCTGAAATCATAGTTGGTATAATTGTAATATAACAGTTTATTAACAGTTGACATTCAATTCAATTCAATCCAGTGAACCACTCTACTGGTTTAGCATTTGCACAACATGCAGTCAACGGACCTCAATGCAAGTTAAACAGGCCATCCTTAGGCTGCAAAAACAAACAAAAAATTGAATTGGATTTGTGGACAAGATGGAAATCCCAGTGGAGGCACTGATGAAGCTCCAGAGGTGAACTCCAGCACCTTCTCGAGGGTGATTGGACTGCATTCTCCTTCTGTAACACAAGAAATTATTATATTACAACACAATATAAACAAGTTTAAGGAAGCTTTTTTTTACCCATTGTAAGGTTCTATCTCCGTTTAGAATGATAAGGTTCTATCTCTGTTTAAAAAAAATAAGCTTTTTAATGACTGCATGAAAACCATGTTCATAACATCATTTAATAGTCCTAAACCAGAGAACCAAGGCTTATACATCGCTGCATCAAACCAAACCAGTTCTGGTAGTATTAACTGTATGAACTAGTATTAACTGGTAGTATTAACTGTATTAACTGGTAGTATTAAATGTATTAACTAGTATTAACTGGTAGTATTAACTGTATTAACTAGTATTAACTGGTAGTATTAACTGTATTAACTTATTCCAGTTTGGCCAGCAGCTGGTGGATATCCTCTTGGCCATGATGCACTCCTTTGAGTCCCCTGGGAACGTTGCGACAGGAGGACAGGCTCAAGTAGTTTAGAGCTGTAGACTGGCCGATGATTAACCTGCAAAACACAGAAAACATACGATTTTCTGATTTGAGTGGTTGCTGTAGAGGGCAATAGGGGTAGGTAGTGAATAGTGAATTGGACTGGTGATCAGAAGGTCATGAGTTCAAATCACTAGTGTGCCCTTGTGTAAGGCACTTAGTCCTACATTACTCCAGGGAGACTGTCCATGTAATATGTAATTGTAAATCGCTTTGGATAAAAGTGTCTGCTAAATGGTTAGTGTAAAACATTTAAATAATTAAGGGCAGGTCACAAGTGTTGCGATTCAAAGTAGTAGTCGTTTTTTTGTCTTGTTATGATAAACCAAATCAGGAGACATATCCAACACAATATCTTAAGTTAAAAGTATTGGATTCATTAGTAGTTTTCCCCAATAATGAGCTTTCAGTTGAATGGTGGAGGTTGGAATCAGATGTGGTCTACCTGAGGGCAGATGTTGTGACCTTGGTCCCCTTGAGGTTTAGCGACCGTATGGAGCCGGCACCTGTTCCCTGCGCCAGGTTGGCCATGGCCCTCTCCAAGTCCCCCTCAGGGGTGAGATGGTTTGAGAAGTCCAGCTCCTGCAAGGTACTGCTCCATTTCTGGGTCAGCAGATGGAGTCCCATCCAGGATGCAGACGCCTTTATGTCGAGGTGCAGGCCCCAGAACAGACACTCAAGCTCTGATGAAAACAACACAGAGAACAGCAAGTGAGTTTAGAATATATAATCTGTGTTGTCACTGGTACTTCCTGGTAAGTAACCAATGAGGTAGCAAGAGAGACGAAGTCATATCATGCATTTGATTTAGGGTTAAAGGTCACATGTTGTATCAACAATGGTCTGGATGAACATGCCTGTGGTGTTGTGGACTTATAAAGCAGCATAACAAGCATGTACACATTCAACTGAACATCTCTGCTATTCTATTCATATCGCTGTGTACAGAGCCACCCAGTGAGGGTATGGCCCCTATAGAACACAACATAGAACAATACCTTCACAAGGGAGACCAGTAAGGAAAGCTGATGTAACACACGAGCAGCCTCTCAGGTCCAGCACACGCAGCTTGGGGGAGTCGTAGAGAATGTCCTCTAGGGCCAGGTTGGTCATGTAGGACACATAAGAGGTGGTGACCAAACACAGCTCCTCCAGCAAGGGGAAACCGATGTCGGCGCCAGTCCTGTTACGCGTCACTATGGGAATTGGTACGACATCCAGCATCCGAAAGGTCTGGAACAAACAAGAACAGATAAGTAAAGCTCAGGTGGTGTGTTACATTTTACATTTGAACATTTAGCAGACGCTTTTATCCAAAGCGACCTGAAGCAGGCTTCATCCAACCTCATTAATTAAATGCTGTTCTATTCTATTCTCAAAGGGCTTATATTTCAGTCCCTTAGCAACTATAGAACCCAAAAGGTTCTACTGTCCTTGTCGGAGAACCTCATGTGTGTCAGTTGTCTTTCACGCTGTACACTACCAGCCACCCTTGGTAAAAGCCCAGATATAAAACCATGGTGTGTTGTTCTGTTTTAAGCCATAGAAACTGAATAGAAATGAAAATGTTAACCCTAAAATTGGACAATAAAGCTTTTGAACTTGAACGTGATCAATACAATGAATGTATGTTTAAAAGCCTTTATGCCTGTGCATCCTGCTTTCAATTACTGGATCTGTTACTCTCCAAATTAACATTTAACAACAGTGGATGTTTTAGTACCAAAATCTACTACTAAAAAATGATTGGTATGTCATGGTAACAAACAGAAAAATCCCTGTCTCTGTCTGGTGGGTCAATCCTAAGTACAATACCTGCAGTTTAGGACAGCCATTTTGTAGAGCTTGGACACGGATGGGAAGCTCGTAGTATCCTTTGTCCAGGTTTGAGTTGATATCCAGCAGTTGTAACTCAGGGCAGCATCCTCTCTATAGAGTTATCAAGTTCATTGGGTAATTAGCTAATGCAATACATGTATTGTAAAATCAGTGTTGGGGAAGCTATTCTGAAAATATATTTAACTAGATTACCAATTACTTAACAAGGAAAGAAGTTGAACTATACTAAAACTACCCGTGAGAGAAATATAGTCTGAATTATACTAAAGCTACTTGGAAAAAAGTAGTTTACTACATGGAAACTACTTTATCCAACAAATGACAGTCGGTTACTGAAAGATGACCATCACATGTAGAGTTCAAAGTCAACGAGGGAAATGATGATTCAATGATAGTGGGTAGAGACTGAAATCATCATCATCATTCAGGTCTCCTGAATTAGGAATTCATAGAAGGGTAAACTCACAGAGATGGCAGCGAAGAGAAGTCTGCAATTACTGCACCCGATCATCCCGATGGTAATCAGAATTTGTCTAATCTGACTGCCATGGGATCCCAAGTAGGTGACAAGGCCTTCAACCTGCACCCGTAGCAACAATAGAAAACGATCAAAGATCTATCTATCCACTATGACACAAAGCATTTCTCTAGTCCTATTACAACGAATGTCTGTGAAATTCAGAGTAGCCAAAAACACCAACACGTAGTGAACATTATGATTCGTCAAGACTAAAAATCACTCCACCGTCAGGTAAAGTATCAGACTGTTAAATATTTTGACAACAGCGTGTGCGTTTGGCTGTGTGTGTGTGTCTGTCTGTGTGTGTCATCCATTACATGTTTGTGAACACACTCCTTGGTCTACCTCTGAGTTCTGCACGTTGATGCTATCCAGAGAGCGACAGTTGTCTGCAAGGCTCTGGAAGGCCTTCCCCGTTACACCAGTACAAAAGCACAGCTTGAGTGAGCGTAGGTGAGGGCAGGACCGGGACACAACCTATTTGGAAACATTTTAACATTTGACATAACATAAAGGTTGATAAAAACAATGGCTTGCAAGTGCCTTGATCCAATTGAAATGTAGAACAAGTATCGCACAACGAACATATTTTGTTAATGGAGGCACGAAATAGCAAAACGACATTATGTAGCCTTACCTCTACAACATAGTCAACTTGGTTTTCCCAGTGATTAAGGGAAAACTCTCTGAGTTGAGAGAACCTGAAAAACAGACAGACATGTATAATAACACTGTACACACTTAGAGGTGTTGTCAAGGTGAAAAGTTGTAGGCGCATGCGATATCCATCCATAAGGTTACCCAACATGTCCCAGTTGAAGTTACCAGAATTCATAGTTACTGTACCAGGATGGAATCATACCAAACAATAGGCCACTGACCTGTTCTGCGCGAGCCAGCTGATGGTGTTCCTGATCTTCAGTTCTGTTTCAGGTAACTGGGTCTTGCCTGGTTCTAACCAGCAGTGGCCAACAGAAACATTCCGCCAGAGAGTTGGACTGGCTGCTGCAGCGTTCCATAGATGGCATACTCTGGCCGCCCTGCATCGGCGGGATAGAAAGCAAAATATCATCCTCTATCACCAGAGATTTGAAATGCCTATTTATTGATTTAGTGGTATATGCCTTGTGTATGTGTTGTGTTTGACTTACTGATGTCCATATATTGGTGGATTAGGCTGCATCTATTTACTTCATCATATTTTAATAGTTATTTTATGTTCAAATAAACTAAAAGGACAAATAAACATATTTTAAATTGATAACTTGGAAGTAACTATGATCTATGTGCATTACATGAGTTTAATGACACTGAGATGAGCACCCAAAAATGCATTACCTGCACAAAAATGGTACAGCACCGTCTTTCTGAACCACCAACTTAAATATAATAACTAACACCTCCACAGGTAAGCTTTGACCCCATCTGTCCAACCCCTCCTCTGAAAGGTGCTTGACCAGTGGCTTCTTCTGTGTTGGATTCCTCTTGACTACCATCTTCCTCTTAGCCTGAGAAGACGCAGCACCGTCCCCTGACTCCATCTTCAATAGGTCTCCAATGGTCACCTAGCCCACAAAAGCACTGGACACAAATCCCGACTTATCCACGTCTGTAACACAAAGAAATGAAAACAGTAATCACTGGAGCCCACAAATTAGTACTTCGAGGCCACGAATTAAGTAGCCTATTTTGAGGCAACAAATGACTAGCCTATTTCGTGGACACGAAATTTAGAAAGAGATCCGTAGTATTCTAAAATACCACTCAGAACTACCGTTAATTGTCTCGTTAGGAGGACGAGACTAGAATAATAGGCAAGCATTAACATAAGTAGTTACCTTGTTAACTACAGTAGCTTATAACAGTTCATAACTCATCATTATAACACAACTAGCTAGCTAAGCTAGGTCGCTAGCCTTCTCTCCCGTGTTCAGGCGGGAATATGCGACACGAACGGAGCTGGCTTTCTGACTAAAACTATCTCTGGATGAATCTCATGAACAGCTATCTACTTACCACAGTTCGGTTAACTCTTCTATGATCTGTTATATAGATTAACTCTATATAATACTTACTTTAAAAGACAACAGACAACAGAAGATGACGTTGAGCAGATGATGTCAAGTTTGAAGGGTATACCGCCTGTCCACTAGGTGGCAGAAGTTCACCTCACAGTCCGTCGAGAAGTAATGGATGCGATTTAGCCAATCAGCGTGTGTTTGGAGTCACGTGTCAAGTGTCAAGTGTCAAGTGTTTGAGGAAAATAATTAATACTTATTATTATATATAATATAATATAATATTATATTATATTATATATATATATAATAATATAATATTATTATTATAATTATAATATTGAGGAAAGCAGTACGAACAGTGCCGTGGGCTGAGCTCGGAGGATATTCTCATGGCCATCCTCAATATGAAAACAGAATTCTCCGGTAAACTTGAAAAAGTTCTGTCTGTAATGGACAATATCAGCAGAGAAGTCAAAGAATAATTAATTAATTAACCGCAAAGCAAGGACTCCTTGCCCCAAAGACGGAGGATTAAATTGATCTCCCCCGTGATTCTCTGCCTGGAACCACACATCTTTGCCTACTCAACTAGCTTATTTCCTGTCAGAGACCCAGCCTCTGCTTTACAATGAATCATGAAAACAAACAGATCTTGTTAGCGAACTCAGACCGTTTCTCATGAGTTGTCTTGGCGACAGACTGACGCAACAGTGGTTTTCAGTGAAATGTCATTTGTGATAAATACTTTAAATGAATATTAAAATATTCTCTCCTTTGTTTCAGGACGACGAGGGTGTCCAGCCATCAATATAACCAGGGACCAAATAGATTTTCTTATGAAGCAAGGCAACACAGTTAAGCAAATGGCAAACATTCTGGGATGCTCCTCATCATTTCTCTACAAGAGGTCGAAGTTGCTTGGTATACCAGTGAGGAGTAGATTTTCAGTGACAGGTGATGAAGAACTTGAACGTCATGTAAGACGACTTCATGGCCTGTATCCAAACTCTGGATATGAGGTAATTAATGGGTTACTACTGTATTCTAGAGTTTTATTGCTGCAAAACATTTAATTCTATTTTTTTAGTAATTTACATGATTACAATTTCAGATGATGAGAGCCTTGCTGCGTGCAGATGGACTGCTGGTTCCACGGCGTAGGGTGCGTGAGATGTTGGCTCAGATAAACCCAGCAGCTACTGCTGGAGCAGCACTGTGGCAAGACGGGTGTATCATGTACCATACCCCAACAGCCTGTGGCATATCGATGGGAATATGCGCCTCATAAGGTGAATTCATCATGGTAAAATTGTTGTTTGCCTGCAACTCAAATAATTATTGTGGTAGGCTATTGACAGTGATGACATTTAACACTGCATTGTCATAACACCTTGCAACTATTTGATGCCTTTTTTGTTTTTGTTTCACACTTTAAATATTGACTTGTTTATTAACCACAAGTATTTGTTCTGTCTTTGTATTCACCATTTTAGATGGGGCTTACCGGTTCATGGTGCCATAGATGGACACTCTTGGCTGATCACTTACCTGAGTTGCAACACTGACAACCGTGCCACCACTGTGTTGTCTCAGTTTCTTAAAGCCACATCCCTTTATGGACTACCCTCTAGAGTCAGATCAGATTATGGTGGTGAGAATATACAGGTGGCCTTATTCATGAATCTTGTGCAGGGCATTGAGCGGCGGAGTTTCATTACAGGGGAATCAGTCCATAACCAGAGAATTGAACGTCTTTGGAGGGATGTGTTTTTGCATGTGTTGCAATCCTTTTACAGCATGTTCTACTCCCTTGAGGATTCACAGCTTCTGGATCCCAGTGATGATATCCCCAAACTTTCACTTCACATTGTTTTTCTTCCTGAGATTCAAAAAAGCCAAGAGCGCTTTAGGGAGGCCTGGAACAACCATGCTTTGCATACGGAACACAACCGAACACCAACTCAAATCTGGACAGAAGGAATGCTCTCAAATATGGCAACGGACAGTGCAGCAATCAACAATGTGTTCGGGGAAAATCCCTACACACCACACAATTTGGAGGCAGTTCTGGCGCAGCATGGAATTGACTCTTTACCCACTACTGATGATGATGATCTCCCAGCTGTAATTGTAGAGCAACCTCAAATCAATCTCAGTCAACAGCAACAGGAGTCAATCTGTCGTGCCATTGATCACATATCTGATTTGAAGATAAAGTATCTGACATGCTGTGCAGACATTTCAAATCTTATTGCAACCTGAAACTTTATACCAGTTTTTCAAATGTTAATGCGTATGACATGTTTGAAATGTTATGACTAAGTAGTGTTTTTGACTTCATATGTGCACTTCTCTTAAGCTTATCAATGACACATTTTAATATAATAAAAGCATGTTTACTGTTGTACTACTGGGGTAATCCTGTAAGCATGTTGCATGTTGGCAAAAGACAACTTGAAATAAGTAAATGCTATATTTCAGCAGTGGACGTATGAGCTGTACAGTCATTTGGTATGTCTATTGTAATCGTTAAAACCTCTCAGTCAGCAAGTCTGAAATCATAGTTGGTATAATTGTAATATAACAGTTTATTAACAGTTGACATTCAATTCAATTCAATCCAGTGAACCACTCTACTGGTTTAGCATTTGCACAACATGCAGTCAACGGACCTCAATGCAAGTTAAACAGGCCATCCTTAGGCTGCAAAAACAAACAAAAAATTTAATTGGATTTGTGGACAAGATGGAAATCCCAGTGGAGGCACTGATGAAGCTCCAGAGGTGAACTCCAGCACCTTCTCGAGGGTGATTGGACTGCATTCTCCTTCTGTAACACAAGAAATTATTTTATTACAACACAATATAAACAAGTTTAAGGAAGCTTTTTTTACCCATTGTAAGGTTCTATCTCCGTTTAGAATGATAAGGTTCTATCTCCGTTTAGAATGATAAGGTTCTATCTCCGTTTAGAATGATAACGTTCTATCTCCGTTTAGAATGATAAGGTTCTATCTCCGTTTACAATGAGAAGGTTCTATCTCCGTTTAGAATGATAAGGTTCTATCTCCGTTTAGAATGATAAGGTTCTATCTCCGTTTAGGGTAGTTCAGAGATATTGAGCGTCAAAGTGTTTACATTCCATTATGTTTTGTGAGATGGAACCTTTGTATTTTATGAATTACTAACTCAAAAATGTCAACATTTTAAAAATAACACCTAATGGATCAGATTATGTAAAAAAACTCAATTTTGACAAAAATGGAGATAGTGTAGTGCCGGAGGAAAAAGGAAAGACGTAGGCAACGTAATGATAACTGTTTAATCAAAATAACAACTTGTACTCTCAGTACAGGACCAGAAAATAGATCACCAAAACTGTTGTGTCTAAACAGGAAGTTGCAACGTTAATAATCCTCCCCTCTGCCCCTAGTGCCAGAACTGGTTCCCTCCCACTACACAACCAACAGTAAGAGGAGAACATGAACCCATAATGTAGTCACTACACCAGCCCCCCCAGTGTTCACCTCAATATTGGAAATCCTCACGGCGAGGAGGGCGTATGGCCCGGCCCCTACGATCGTAGGTAAAGTCAGGAGGTGCGGGAGGAGGTGTGACATCGCCCATCACGTCCTCCTGCAGGGAAGGACGGGGGGCAGTGACGACCGGGGGCTCGCGAGCTGCGGGGGGTTGTCGGGGTCGGAGGGGGGAATGGCCAGGGCGCGGCAGGGGAGGTAGGACTGGAGGCCGGCCTCTGCGCGGTGGCAGGGCCAAGTCCAGGGGCAGTTCAAGGTCCAAGTGGGCCGGTTTGAGGCGATCAACGGACACACACTCAGGCCTACCCCCCATGTCAACCATGAAGTTCTTGGCTCCGGCCTCGATGACACGGAAAGGCCCGTCATAAGGAGGACGTAGTGGAGTCCTGTGGCCATCATGACGAATGAAAACGAACCTCGCTGAGTGCAGCTCCGGGGGCACCCTCGAAGTAGGGACACCATGCTGCGTAGTCGGGACCGGGACGAAGGTCCTGGCGCTGTCCAGCAGGGAGGCGCGCTGAGCGGCGGCGGACCAGGGCTCCGTTGACTTGGGAATGAAGTCACCGGGGACCCGCAGCGGCTGTCCAAACACCAGCTCAGCGGACGACGACTGGAGGTCCTCCTTAGGCGCTGTCCTGAGCCCCAGCATGACCCACGGCAGCTTATCAAGCCAGTCGCTGTCCGTGAGGCTGGCTCGAAGGGCGGCCTTCATGGATCGATGGAAACGCTCACAGAGCCCGTTCGCCTGCGGGTGATAGGCGGTTGTGCGGTGGAGCTTGACCCCCAGATTCTCCGCCACCGCTGCCCACAGCTCTGAAGTAAACTGTGAGCCACGGTCAGAGGAGAGATCAGCAGGGGTGCCGTAGCGGGAGACCCACACCGCGATGAACGCCCGGGCCCGGGCCAGGTCCGGCCAGCGAGTCGTCCTGTCCACCATGGTAAAGAGATAGGTGTATCCGTGCGAGGGGGGCAGCGGCCCTACCAGGTCCACGTTTACATGATCGAACCTCCGCTCAGGCACAGAGAACTGCTCCAGGGGGGCCTTGACGTGTCGATGCACCTTGGCGCGCTGGCAGGCGATGCACGTGTCTACCCAGGCCCTCACATCCCTCTTGAGCCCATGCCAGACGAATTTCTCTGACACCAGCCGTGAGGACGGTTTCCTACCAGGGTGAGACAAGCCGTGTATCGCCTCGAAGGCGGGGCGCCTCCAGTTGGCGGGGACCACCGGTCGTGGCTGACCCATGGAGACGTCGCACAGGAGCGTGGCCCCTGCGTCACCGAAAACCACCTCTTCTAGGCGCAGTCCTGTGTCCGACAACTTGAGAGCCTGGACGGCGGGGTCGGCGGCCTGGTCTGCAGCCATGCGCGCGTAGTCCAAACCCAGTTGGACCGCACCAACCACCGCCCTGGAGAGACAATCCGCGACCTGGTTGGACTTCCCAGCAACGTGCTGGATGTCTGTGGTGAACTCGGATATGTAGGCGAGCTGGCGCTGTTGGCGGTCGGACCACGGCTCCGCCACCTTGGACATGGCGTGCGTGAGTGGCTTGTGGTCCACGTAGGCCGTAAACTCGCGGCCCTCCAGTAAAAAACGGAAGTGTCTGACAGCAAGCCACAGCCCGAGGAGCTCCCTGTCGAATGTGCTGTACCTTTGCTCTCTGGGAGACAGCTGGCGGCTGAAGAATGCAAGAGGCTGCCAGGCGTCCCCAACCCACTGTTCGTACACCGCTCCCACAGCAAAGTCAGAGGCGTCCGTGGTGAGAGCAGTGGGTGCCGAGGGCGAGGGGTGGGCCAACATGGCAGCGCGGGCCAGGGCCGCCTTGGTGTCCTGAAAGGCTTTGACACGCTCCGCCGTCCAGTCCACCGGCTGCTTCAGAGTCTTGCCCTTCTGGGCATCGTACAGAGGCCGCAGGATGTGAGCGATGTGGTGGAGGAAGCGATAGTAGAAGGTTACCATCCCGATGAACCCCTTGAGCTCGCTGATTGTGCTGGGGCGCGGGAAAGCAGCGACAGCTTCCACCTTCGAGGGGAGGGGGGTCACCCCCTCTGCGGAGACCCGGTGCCCGAGAAAGTCGATGGTGTTCCGTCCGAACTCACACTTCGCCGGATTGACAATCAGCCCATGTTGGCTGAGCCGTGTGAAAAGGGCCCGGAGGTGGGACAGGTGCTCCTCCTCCGTGGTGCTTGCGACGAGGATGTCATCCAAGTAGACGAAGAGGAATGGTAGGTCCCGGAGCACCGAGTGCATGAGGCGTTGGAAGGTCTGCGCCGCGTTCTTCAGGCCGAACGGCATCCGCAGAAACTCGAAGAGTCCAAATGGCGTGATTACGGCCGTCTTAGGGACGTCCTCGGGGTGCACCGGCACCTGATGGTACCCCCGTACCAGGTCCACTTTGGAGAAGAAGCGTTTGCCTGCCAGGTTCGCTGAAAAGTCCTGGACATGTGGGACCGGGTAGCGGTCAGACTTGGACGCGTCGTTGAGGCGGCGGTAGTCCCCACATGGGCGCCACCCGCCGTCTGACTTAGGGACGATGTGCAGGGGAGACGCCCAGGGGCTGCTCGAGCGCCGAACGATGCCCACCTGCTCCATATGCGCAAACTCCGCCCTGGCGATGGCCAGCTTCTCCGGGTTGAGGCGCCTGGCCCTGGCGTGGAGGGGAGGCCCCTCGGTCTCGATGTGGTGCTCCACTCCGTGTTTCACCGTGGGCGCGGAGAAGGTGGGCTTGGTAAGGTCGGGGAATTCGGCGAGCAGCCGAAGGTACTGGTCACTTTCGGCGAGCGTATTGGACCACCCGCTGTAGACCGCCTCCCCCTGCGTACAGGCGAAGGAAGCGAAAGTCTGTGAGTTGACCAGGCGCCTGTTCCCCACGTCCACCAACAGGTTGTGGGCGCACAGAAAATCCGCACCAAGGAGGGGAAATGTGACAGCCGCTATGACAAAATCCCACGAAAAGCATTGCCCTCCGAAGCACACGTCCACCGCCCTAGTGCCATAAGAGCAGATAGGTGTGCCGTCCGCGCCTGCCAACTGCGGACCACGCTCCTCCTTCGCCACATCCGATCTCTCTGCCGGAATGATGCTCCACTGGGCACCTGTGTCACAAAGGAAACTGCGACCAGAGGCGGTGTCTTGTATGAAGAGCAGCCTGTTGGTGACGCCAGCGCTCAGGGCCACTACTGAGTGCCGGCCCCGCCGTTTCCCGTCGGTCCGAAGGTGCAGGGTGAGCGGCACCGTTTGGCCTTGGCGCCAAAAGTGGCGTGGTAGAAACAATGGCCCGCAGCGTTACCCTGCTGGCCAGAAGGTCTGGCGTCATCCTTCGCTCTCCTGCGACGGTCGGGTGGCGGGGCGGCCGCGGGAGCGAGCAGGTCGGGGGACCGTTGAGGCATGGCCAAGACGAACCGGTCCGCCTCCCTGGCCAGGGCGCGGGGCTCCATGATGGCGGTGTTGGCCAGCGCCATCCTAACTTGAGCTGGCAATGTGCGCATGAACAGCTCTGTGAAGAGGATCATGGGGTCTTCTGTACCGAGCAGGTTTAGCATCCTCTCCATGCGCGCAGAAGGCCTCTCGTCACCCAAGTCCGACATGGCAAATAGGCGACGCACCCTCTCCGCAGTGGACAGTTCAAATGTCTCTAGAAGCAGGGCCTTGAGGCGCTCATATTTGTTCGTCGTCGGGGGAGCAGACAAAAAACCTACCACTCGAGCTGCGGTGGAGCTGCCCAACATTGCCACAGCATGGTTGTACCGGTCGTCGTCGTCATCGATGTCACTTTTGTTGAAATGTGCCTCTACAATAGCAAACCATGCAGCAGGCGTTGAGTCCCAGAACTCTGGTAGCTTGAGAGTGGGAGTGTGCGCACCACGCGTTACCCTGACAGGGGATGGTGATGGCTGCCGCTGGTTTGAACGTCTTCCTCGCCCGGACATTTTGCAGGATTGTAATGTTCGTTCGCTGGTTTTTGTACACAATTACGTTAACAAAAATCCACGTCGGGGTCACCAGTGTAGTGCCGGAGGAAAAAGGAAAGACGTAGGCAACGTAATGATAACTGTTTAATCAAAATAACAACTTGTACTCTCAGTACAGGACCAGAAAATAGATCACCAAAACTGTTGTGTCTAAACAGGAAGTTGCAACGTTAATAATCCTCCCCTCTGCCCCTAGTGCCAGAACTGGTTCCCTCCCACTACACAACCAACAGTAAGAGGAGAACATGAACCCATAATGTAGTCACTACACCAGAACCTTATAATTCTAACGTCACGATACGTCAATTCCCATAACTGGAGAAGTTGATTCTTAAAAGCACCCAGTACATTTCAGAGCCTTTTCTACAACAGGCGTCTTCAGTTGAGTGACAAGTTGTCAGCTTGGTAAAACCATTGCTGTGTTCCAAAATGCTTTGTTGCACTCTATCTAGAGTGAATACCGTAGTTTATAAAGTCTAGATAGAGTGCTATTTTGGAACACAGCTCCCATGTAGCCTATGTATTTTGCATTGGACATTATGCTTCGTTAGAGGCACATTTTTCTCAATGTCAGATTGCAAAGGATGATTTTGATTTTGAGTGATTGCAAAATGGCTCTTCTGAGAATTGTAGCTCCTGATCTCCTGAGATCATAACTGTTCATTGCTGATCCTTTATACAGATGATTAAAATGCATTAGATAAAGTTATAACATACCTATATACATGGGCGTCAGCAGCTTTTTGAATGTGGGGGGGACACTTATTTTTCGGGGGGTCTGGGGGTCCTCCCCCCGAAATTTTTTAAATAGTAGATTCAATTTCCTGCATTCTGGTGCGTTTTACACCCAAAATAATCTCCCTCTTTCTTTGTTTTTCCTTGGAGCTGGCATGGTCTGCAATTACTGACTACTATTATGTTTTGGTTTAACTCACAGAGGCCTGACACTGACACTTGGCACTTTTTAGGTACTTTATTAAATATGAAGATTCAAAAAGAATCAAAGAGTGAATTAGAAAAGAATGAGGTAACTTTGAGTCAACAAATTGAATAAAAAGTTATGAGGAAACATAAAATATGTACCTAGGCTACTCAGAGCCTATTACAATCAAACTTAGCCCTCTTCAGTGCATTGCAGAACATACAACTATAACTCAATACAACCTCAAGCAATCAGATGCAAAATTGATTCTTTGGGTGGGTGCAATGGCCAAATTAAATAGTGCAAATGCTCAGGGCAATGAACGCGGGCAGGAGATGCAATAATGACAGGACAGGTAAGCACTGTGAGGTGTTTGTCGCCATTCTGTGCTTTTGATGACATTTCGCCTGTGTCTGTTCTGCATTTAAACATGTCTAACCGCACTAGTAATGCCTAACAAAACTGCTAGTGCCATATAGCTGATCTAGCTCGTATTTGGTTGCTAGTAGGCTATGCTAATTCTATTGCTAATACAGAGAATGTCTCATAAGGTGCTAACATTCTTATCAGAAAAGCTGGCTGTGTTTGACCTTGGGAGAACGCAATGTTGCTGTTTGGCCACTCACGGGAAAACTTGGATGACTTTGACTTACTTTTCTCTTCTTAGAAAAAAAAAATCCTTATATCCATCTTGGTGGATGATCTAAATATCGTCTTGCCTCAGTCTGAATGTTTTGAATCTGCGTGCGTGCTGCTGCCGTGTTAAAAACAGAAGTAAAACGCGGAGTGGATTTCTGGATATGGGCAATCCCCTACTCATAAAGTGGAACGGATTTGATTGTGAAGCAATGAAAATAACGCTGACCAGTCATGCAACATATTTTTGATGGCAAATGTGGGGGGGTCCAAACGACCTTGTTTCAAAGGTGGGGGGGACACGTCCCCCCCCAAATATATGGTGGTGACGCCCATGCCTATATATACAGAGAGTATCCTGTCTATGATCTCCTACCTGCTATCTCCTTCTTGTAGTTCTCTTTAGAAGACAGAGACAAAGGATGAAGTCGAGATGGATTTCGTAGATTACTGGAAATAGTGACGGGTCGCGAAAGAACCGGGTATTTGAATCGGCTCTTTGTGGTGAACGTTATCGAGTCGCGAATCTGAAGAGTCGTTCAAATCAATACAATGTTATTGATTGATTGATTGAAAACTTTATTAGAATGTTTGCAGAAGTAGGTACATGAAAGTACATATTACATACAAGGTCAAACTAAGAGGATAAAAACCCAAGAAAGCCACTGGCTTATTTCAATTGGGGTCCTTGATTTTCAATTCATCGTTACATGTAAGACAGACATAAGAAAAGAACTAGTACTATCTACATGATAATACAGACAAATAACTATTACTATCTACAAGATAAACGTACATCCATCATGGGAAGAACAATACAACAAAACATAAGGTATGTACAGCGGGTAGGACAGGTGGGGACATACACCACAGGTGGGGGCGGGGGACAAAACACAAAGTATGTACAGTGGGTAGTTCAGGTCTTTTAATCTGATTTTTGTTTTAGAGGGTCCAGTTACGGATTGCAGCCTCCTGTAAATGTTTTTTGAGAGTGGTTTTGAAGGTGGGCAGTGTTTTGCACTCCTTTAAGATTATAGGAAGGGCGTTCCACATCTTTACTGCATAGTTTGCAAACGAGTTTAAACCCTTGTTTGTGGTGCAACGCGGTTGAACGTGGTTCGTGGAGCTTCCTCTGGTGTTGTAAGTGTGGACGTTGTTCACTTTTTGGAAGTATGTTGACAGGTACTTGGGTGTCTTTGTGGTGTAGCGTATCTTGAAGACTAGGCCCAGTGCAAGCTGCTGCACTCTGTCAACTACTCGTAGCCAATCAAGGCTCAAAAAATGAGCAGCGGTTAGATGTGTCCTAGGGTTGAGGCCCAGCAGAAGCCTAACCAGTTTATTTTGGGCTGTCTGGAGTCTTGTTTTATGGGCCTTTGTGGTTCTATAGTACCATGATGTTACGGCATAGTCGAAGTGACATTGAATGAGAGCTCCTGATAGGGTCCTCAGTGTGTTTTTACTGACAAGTGAGGATATCCTGTACAAGAATCTAGTTTTATGGTTCACTTTTTTGATTACTTTTGCTGCCATTTTATCTCCGGAAAGAGATAAGAGAAAGAGACTTTAACATATAGCAAATACATTTCTAGAGCTGAGAATACATGGGTGTTTTTGAAAAATGAACACAATACTTTTATTCTAATCTAACTTCTTGACTCTCGCATCCAGCAGGCCCGTTACTTTCAAAGCGCGTGTGTATCTGTGTAAGTGTGTGTGTATAAGTGTCATACTTTTTTTGTTGTTGCATGATATCAGCCGAGTCCAGTTAAAACAGATGGATCCTAATATTTTTTTAAATGTTTTTATAATACATACAATACATCATTTATGTGCACAAGGACCAATGAGAACTTAGTCAAAATGATGATTTTAACGAGGAGCCGTTTGGGAGACGAACGAACGGCTCTTCTCAGTGAACGCAGCCGAATGATCCGACTCACTGAAAAGAAGAAAACTCGATCAGTTTCGTTTTCAACAAAGTTGAACAACGTCTCAGAACTGGAGCTATAGCTCCTCCCATAGCGATTTTGTTGTTATGCAAAGAGTACTGACATTTTTCAATAAATTAAAACTAATATTTAATATCCTACTCAAGTAGCTACTGTGTAGCTGTCAGATTTAAGGAATACACGTACCATTTTAGGTTAATATACCCACCCATACTGTAACTCATGTGAACCTGAACCTTCATATGTGTAGCGCCCCCATGTGTTAACAGAGAGTAACTGCAGCTCTTAACAGCATCTGACCTGTGGCTGTCATGATGACATAATATAAGTAGTTATGGGGTAATGATATCACTCTCCAAGCTATTAATCTCCTGTGACTATTGTATACGAACAACACATATACACCATGAGAGAGAGAACGAGAGGGAGAACAACAAGAGAAAGCCAACATGGATGGGAAACTTAATGGGAAACTTAAATACCTTACATGGTATGATTAATTTTGAAGCCACTAATCCACTTGTCCTAAGAGAAACCCTACCTTCAGGGAGTCATCATTATTATCACATGTCGTTTTGGATAAAAGCGTCAGCTAAATGAATACTATGAAGTGTTCAGCTTTGCTGATCACATTCTTAGTTTAGGCCGCTAGATGGCGACATTGGTGAATTAAATGAACTACACTGTGTAGGTTGAACAGAGTGCTGTAGGCTGTTCTTTCTTCCCACTCCCTAGGTGTTGCCACATAAAAGCATTATAGAGGGTCTAGATCAGTGGTTCTCTAACCTCTCCTCGGGGACCCCCAGCCACTCCACATATTTGATCTGTTCCACCACCAGCACACCTGATTCAACTAATCAAGTACAAATCATAACTGCTTATTTCATAATTGTTACAGGCCTAATGACAATAACATTGAATCTAATCTTATCTGATAAAGCTAAACCACATAGGATTACCCAGTTAGCAGGCCTGTGAACAAGATGAACACTATTTACACTGCGCGAAACGGCCAAATCCATAACGCATCCAACAGCCTAGATAAAAATCCATATATAAAACTATAAGATGTTCATTAACCATATATCTCATCATATAGTACCATGATGCCGTAACATCATACTATCGTACTATAGAACCACAAAGGCCCAAAAAACAAGACTCCAGACAGCCCAAAATAAACTGGTTAGGCTTCTGCTAGGCCTCAACCCTAGGACACATCTAACCGCTGCTCATTTTTTGAGCCTTGATTGGCTACGAGTAGTTGACAGAGTGCAGCAGCTTGCACTGGGCCTGGTCTTCAAGATACGCTACACCACAAAGACACCCAAGTACCTGTCAACATACTTCCAAAAAGTGAACAACGTCCACACATACAATACCAGAGGAAGCTCCACGAACCACGTTCAACCGCGTTGCACCACAAACAAGGGGTTAAACTCGTTTGCAAACTATGCAGTAAAAATGTGGAACGCCCTTCCTATAATCTTAAAGGAGTGCAAAACACTGCCCACCTTCAAAACCACTCTCAAAAAACATTTACAGGAGGCTGCAATCCGTAACTGGACCCTCTAAATCAAAAATCAGATTGGCCACAAAAGGGATGAATATCTAGGAATATTTACAAAAAATGTTTGTAACTATAGTCTCTCCCCAATGGAAGCAATCTTATTTGCTAGCTTTTGGATAGTATCCTATATTCAAATTGAGAAATCTATAATTAGTGTCATTCTGAAGTTCGTATTGCGATGTGCTGGTCTTAAAACTTCAAACCTAAAATATACGATCGCATCGAACTACATGAAAATAAGCGGCATTGAGAAGAAGCGAATACGCGTTCACGTGAATGGCACTAGTGACAGGCGACCCACAACACTATGGCTGTGTTCGTAAACTCGCTCTGGAATCTGATCAGCACTCATGGAATGCCTTTTGTCCAATCACGTCTTTATGACGTTAAACGCAGTGTGCGCTCTGGCGCTCTGAGCGAATTTACGAACTATGACGATAACGAACTACGAGAGACTGAAATAGCCAGAATGAGGCGCGGCATCGCTTTGCTTGCTATTTTGTTTTACTATTCAGATCGGAAGGAGGAATTCATGTTTGCAGATATTAATACATATTGATTTCTTTTTTTGTTTTGACTTGTCCATCGGACAACTGCAGGAGGAAGTCCACTTGTCCGAACATAAAATGTACTTGTCCCGGACAAGCGGACAAGCCTTAATGTCGAGCCCTGGTTAACCAATGATAACCCCAGAGGACCCTGCACCCCCTACCCACTGAACTAAATCCCGATGACCCCCCTCCCACCCCCACCCCTCCCATCCCGAAAAACACCCATGTTCCTATGCTCGCCTTCTGAACACTGACGAGCTGCAGGACCTTAACCCTTGTGTGATGTTCACTTTTTGGACCCTTTCGTATTAACGATGAATTGAGAATCAAGGACCCCAATTGAAATAAGCCAGTGGCTTTCTTGGGTTTTTATCCTGTTAGTTGACCTTGTATGGAATATGTACTTTCATGTACCTACTTCTGCAAATCTTTGATTGATTGATTGAAAACTTTATTAGAAGATTTGCAGAAGTAGGTACATGAAAGTACATATTACATACAAGGTCAACTAACAGGATAAAAACCCAAGAAAGCCACTGGCTTATTTCAATTGGGGTCCTTGATTCTCAATTCATCGTTACATGTAAGACAGACAAAAAAGCTAGTACTATCTACAAGATAATACAGACAAATAACTATTACTATCTACAAGATAAACACACATCCATCATGGGAAGAACAATACAACAAAACATAAGGTATGTACAGCGGGTAGGACAGGTGGGGACATACACCACAGGTGGGGGCGGGGGACAAAACACCAAGTATGTACAGTGGGTAGTTCGGGTCTTTTAATCTGATTTTTGATTTAGAGGGTCCAGTTACGGATTGCAGCCTCCTGTAAATGTTTTTTGAGAGTGGTTTTGAAGGTGGGCAGTGTTTTGCACTCCTTTAAGATTATAGGAAGGGCGTTCCACATTTTTACTGCATAGTTTGCAAACGAGTTTAACCCCTTGTTTGTGGTGCAACGCGGTTGAACGTGGTTCGTGGAGCTTCCTCTGGTGTTGTATGTGTGGACGTTGTTCACTTTTTGGAAGTATGTTGACAGGTACTTGGGTGTCTTTGTGGTGTAGCGTATCTTGAAGACCAGGCCCAGTGCAAGCTGCTGCACTCTGTCAACTACTCGTAGCCAATCAAGGCTCAAAAAATGAGCAGCGGTTAGATGTGTCCTAGGGTTGAGACCTAGCAGAAGCCTAACCAGTTTATTTTGGGCTGTCTGGAGTCTTGTTTTATGGGCCTTTGTTAAAGTTTTCAATCAATCAATCAATCAAACTCTTTGGGTCCAGTTGACCCGGGACATCATTGGGGTTTTAAAAGCACTTGTCTTGACACGGTGCTCCTAGTCCCAAGGGTGACCCATACAAGGGGGTATACTCAGGGCGCAAGAAAGCCCCAAAATAGCCCATAATATTAAAGGGCGCCTCCTGTGGGCACAAACAGGTACTGTACCCAATAATGCACAATAGGTACTGTGTACACATTCAAAAGTGCATGTGTGATCTTTTGTTCTGGTGGATCTAGAGGGCTGCCCTTTGGAGAGGCTGGAGCAGAGGATGCTTAGTAACAACCCACAAAGTGTCAGACCCCTGGGAATAGGTGGGGCCGAACGACAGCATGATGAGTAGAAGCGTTTTTACGCACATGATGCCCCTAACTTTGAAAATGCAAAATCCACTATAATAAAGACCTGGGTGTCATAAATCATACTTATCTAGGAAAAATGTTAATGAAACAATGTTTTCATTGCTGTTTATTATTTTGAATTTCACATTTATCTAATTATAATCAAAGCTGTAAAGAAAATACAGGTGATGAACAAGAATAGAAATGAAAGAACCAAACTAAGATTGTTTTTGCCAATAGCTATGAAATACATCTCTCAAAAATGTCTGCAAATGCTGAATCACAAAACACAAACGGAATGTACACTGTTTTCACTGTCACTGTAGAAATACAGTATTATGTCTAAAAAAATCCCAAATAATTCTGAAATACCACTGGCTACAATTGTGTGTGCATGGGTATGCCTGTCTACACAACACATGAAGCACAGAATGTGACAGTGTGTGTACCTCAAATGTACTTTTTGCAGTTGCTGCATACGTTCTGTACAGTGCAAGAAAATGTAAAAATGTTTACAATGTTGCACTTCAAAGGGTAAAAAGTGCGAGAGCAGACGGCTTCTTGGCACGGGAAAGCTAGAGCAGAGGTGTGTGAGTGAGTGAGTGAGTGAGTGTCAGTGTGAGTGTGTGTATGTTTCTGTGTGTCTCTGTGCATCCGGGCCTAAATGACCCGAACATCTTATGAAGGACATACTGTAAATGTGTTGGGGTATTGTAGGATGTGTAAAAATGTGTTTTTTTCACTTTTACATGTTTTTCATAGAAAATAAGCCAAGGCCATGGAGTTTCATATTGATCAAATGTATTCTTGTACCATTTCTCACCAAGTAAAAATGTAAAACGCGTCCGGTTGACCCGAACACCACACAAGGGTTAACTATGTTTATATCATCAACCTCACTGCAAGACACAATAGCTGTGCGGAAGCTCCCGTGAACTTTGCACTGAGGAAGACCTTTGTGAGTTACTCATTAATGCAGACTCAACACAAGGTGGCGTCCAGCAGTCTCGGAGTCATACTGGAACATGCAGGTTGGAGATCCAGAGAGGACAGATGACTTACGTGTACTGCGGTCCTGTGTTATCTATCTGAATGTATCCTGTTGGCAGCATGTCGTGACGTTAGAATTCTTAGGTTCTATCTCAATTTTTGGTCAGAATGTAGTTTTTTACATAATCTGATCCATTAGGTGTTTATTAATGCCTGTGTGGTGTTATTTTTAAAATGTTGACATTTTTTAGTTAGTAAATAATAAAATACAAAGGTTCCATCTCACAAAACATAATGCAATGTAAAAACGTTGACGCTCAATATCTCTGAACTACCCTAAACGGAGATAGAACCTTATCATTCTAAACGGAGATAGAACCTTATCATTCTAAACGGAGATAGAACCTTATCATTCTAAACGGAGATAGAACCTTATCATTCTAAACGGAGATAGAACCTTATCATTCTAAGCTCACGATATTGTCCATGATGGTTCTGATCTATGTGTGAACAGCCATTGACAGCAGTGACTAGTAGTGAGTACTGTAGGCCTACCTAATTACACCAGATCATCTAGATAGAACATTGTTAGTTAAGAAAGAACCACGCATGCAGAGCAAGTCTGAGGCCTGTATTGCTGTTGATTGGACAGGTTTGTTTTGGACAGATGTGCCCTTCAGCTCAGCAGGCCTGTCATATGCCTTTGTGATGCCATGACATTATGACATCATCGTTGTGACATGCCATGGCTGCATTCGTAAATTCGCTCTGAGAGCGCCGGAGCATGCGCTGGGTTCAACGTCATAAAGGGATCAAGTCATTTGATTGGACAAGAGGCATTCCATGAGTGCTGATCCGATTTCCAGAGCGAATTTACGAACGTAGCCTATATTTGTTGATTGAACCTGGGGAGTCAAATAACATGTGATGCATTTACATGCTCCTTCCATACCAGTGCTCATCTACATCTAATCTAAACACTAATGAGCTTTTATAGGAATGCTGCGTCCCATCATGGAAGACAATCATATGGTATGGATACATCTGTATCTGTGTGTGTGTGTGTGTGTGTGTGTGTGTGTGTGTGTGTGTGTGTGTGTGTGCATATATATATATACACATATAGACAGCATGATTATTGCACAGATGTGCCACATTTTAGAGTGGCCTTTTATTGTAAGGCACACCTGGATTTGAGAGAAATAGGCCTCTTGTGTACATAGAAAGTCTTACATCTTTGATCTCAACTCGTGGAGAAAAAAAGGTAGTAGCCACCTTTTGCTTCTTTTGTGGTTTTCTCCCACGTATTCTAGAGAAGAGAATGCTGGGCGGTGTTCACAGTTTCCTTTCCCACTGACACACACACACACACACACACACACACACACACACACACACACACACACACACACACACACACACACACACGCACACCAAGCTGATTGAGAGAATGCCAAGAATGTGCAAAGCTGTCATCAAAGCTAAAGGTGGCTACTTTGAAGAATCTAAAATATAAAACATATTCTGGTTTAACACTTAATTGAACAGATAGTTGTCTTCAGTATTACAATTTACAATGTAGAAAATAATTTAAATAAAGAAAACCATTGAATGAAAAGGTGTGTCCAAACTGTTGACTAGGCTACTGAAAGTCGTAGAGATTGTACAGATAATGATTTAAATGTGGCTTTAATGGTTATTAATTTGATTATTAAAGGCACATTTAAATCATTAAATCAAATGTTGTCTGTGACCGTACAGTAGTACAGTAGGGGGCGGTATACATATTTCGAGCTCTTGCTTCATCTTGACATTTGTTTTGGGTCAAAGTTCATACAGGCTGGCAGGTGTTTCCTGCTTCCGGCGGCAAGGCGTGCAAGCTAAGGAAGTGAACGTCTTTTGTGTCGAAAAGAGTGCGGCTACATTACAAACTAATTTCGTGACTAAAACGCACTGTTGTTGAGATGGTAAGTGTAACGTTTTACTTATTGAAAATGAAATTTCCGGACGTTTAAGGAAAGGCTTTCAGGATAAGCGTGCCTGTAGCTAGCACTAGCAGCGATTCATTCATTCATTCATTCATTCATTCATTCATTCATTCTGGTAGTGAAGGAATGGGCAGTACACTCTGAATAGATTTCAAACTAGTTAAAAACTAAATTGCAATACGTTCATATATAGGCTAACTCATTAGATGAATTAAACGTGGTTAAGTGTCATAGTAGATGACACCCACATTCAGAGTTGGAGACGTATGACAGGACAGGGGCCATGCTTATGGACATGTTGGTCACCTAGTAAAGGATTAATACGGTTTCCAAAGGCTGTCCCTGTGGAAGAACGTTTGGTTCCATGTAGAACCCTTTCTCTAGGAGTGTAGGGAGGTAGGTAGCCAATGGAATTGAAATGAAATAAGTTCTCATCAACCAAACCCTCTGCCTCCTGCTGTGTTTAGAGTTTACCTCTGAACCCCAAGCCCTTCCTGAACGGGCTGACAGGCAAGCCCGTGATGGTGAAGCTGAAGTGGGGGATGGAGTACAAGGGCTACCTGGTGTCAGTGGACAGCTACATGAACATGCAGGTGAGAGAGCACTCATGCCCCCCTGCCCCTGTGTACATTTATGCCGCCATTGGTGTGTGAATGTGTGTGCGAATGAGAGGCCGTTGTAAAGCGCTTTGGAGCAGCAAAAAAGGCGCTATATAAGTGCAGTCCATTTACCATTTGTCAAGATTGTCTTTTGTATTTGTTTCAGTTGGCGAACACAGAGGAGTATGTGGATGGGGCGTTGGCAGGTCACCTTGGTGAAGTACTTGTCAGGTAAATATAGGAGCCCCTGCTGAGAAAACTGACGTTCCTCCTTTTTATTGATGATTGACTAGGCATGATGTAGCCTATACAGTGGGGGAAATAACTATTTCACCCCCTGCTGATTTTGTGCGTTTACCCCCTTACAAAGAAATGAACAGTCTAAACAGTCTCATTTTAATGGTAGGTTCAGTTTAACAGTGAGAGACAGAATATCATTTTTTGTTTTTCATATTTTCATATTTTGAAAAATGATTAGTGTTTTATTGAGTAAAATAAGTATTTCACCCCCTAGCAAAACTAGCAAGACTCAGTATGTGGTGGAGAAACCCTTGTTGGCAAGCACAGCGGTCAGATGTTTCTTGGTCACCAAGTTTGCGTAGATCCCAGGGGGGATTTTGGCCCACTCCTCTTTGCAGATCCTCTCCAAATCCTTAAGGTTTGGAGGTTGTTGCTTGGCAACTCAAAGCTTCAGCTCCCTCCACAGATTTTCTATGGGATTAAGGTCCGGAGACTGACTAGGCCACTCCAATACCTTAATGTGCTTCTTCTTGAGCCACTCCTTTGTTGCCTTAGCCGGTTGTTTTGGGTCATTGTCATGCTGGAACACCCATCCACAACCCATTTTCAGTGTCCTGGCTGAGGGAAGGAGGTTCTCACACAAGATTTCACAGTACATGGCCCCGTTCATCCTCCCCTCGATGCAGTGAAGTCGTCCTGTCCCCTTAGCAGAGAAACAGCCCCAAACACAATGTTTCCACCGCCATGCTTGATGGTGGGGATGGTGTTCTTGGGGTCAAAGTCAGTATTTTTCCTCCTCCAAACACGGCAAGTCGAGTTGATGCCAAAGAGCTCGATTTTGGTCTCATCTGACCACAGCATTTTCTCCCAAGCCTCCTCTGAATCATCCAGGTGCTCATTGGCAAACTTCAGACGGGCCTTCTTGAGCAGGGGGACCTTGCGGGCGCTACAGGATTTCAGTCCATTATGGCGTAGTGTGTTACCATGGTTACCAATGGTCATCTTGGTGACTGTGGTCCCAGCTGCCTTGAGATCATTAACAAGCTCCTCCTGTGTAGTTCTGGGTTGATCCCTCACCTTTCTCATGATCAACGTCACCCCACAAGGTGAGATCTTGCTTGGAGCCCCAGACCGAGGGAGATTGATGGTCAATTTGTGTTTCTTCCATTTTCGAATAATAGAAGTAGTCTCCTTCTCACCAAGATACTTGCCAATGGTCTTGTAGCCCATTCCAGTCTTGTGCAGGTCTACAATCTCGTCCCTGATGTCCTTTGGCAACTCTTTGGTCTTGCCCATGGTGGAGAGGTTGGAATCTGATTGATTGATTGATTCTGGACAGGTGTCTTTTATACAGGTAACGAGTTGCGATTAGGAGTACTTTCTAAAAGTGAGAGGACTAATCTGTGTGCCTCATGGTCACATAACCGGTCTGTGGGAGCCAGAATTGTTGCTGGTTGGTAGGGGGTGAAATACTTATTTTACTCAATAAAAACACAAATATGATTTTCAAAATTCATATGTGATTTTGGGACCTACCATTAAAATATTATAGACTGTTCATTTCTTTGTCTAGGGCCTAAACTCACAAAACCAGCAGAGGTTGAAATACTTATTTTCCCCACTGTATATGGAGGGGACCTGGCTCTCACCCAACTCTTTAGCCCTTTCTCAATTGTTAGGAACACGACTCCTCCTGCCCTCTCCTCCTTCCTCCACTCTCCTCCTTCCTCCACTGGCTTCATCCTCAGTCTCTGGAGGAGAGGATGTAAGAGGAGGAACCTATATCTTAATAACGTGTTTCCAGTAGGACGCGAGTGGAGGACGGAGGAGAGAACACCAAGGCTGTGTTCGGAATAGCGTACTAGCATACTGCATACTAGCATACTCAATGAGTATATACTGCATACTACCTACTAAATTCACAATAATAGTATAGTAGTATCCGAAAACCAGCCGACCATTATGCATACTCCATACTGCCTCCCAGAATGCCTCCCAGAATGCATTTCGCCGGGAGCGGCGAATTTAAACCTCCATTTTAAACCTCCATTAGCTAAAATATGTAATTTTGGCTTTACAAGTGTTAACATGTCATTTTATGAAGTTTTAATATGTTTTCAGGCGAGAAAGTAACCACATATATTCCCAAAATGTGTCCAGTTTACCAAAATAACCCGTTTATATATCTGATCTGACGATTCTTTGCGTCTTCTGTTCGCTAGCTGCGTTCGTAAATTCGCCCTGGAAATATGATCAGCACTCATGGAATGCCTCTTGTCCAATCAAATTACCTGGTCCCTTTATGACGTTGCACCCAGTGTGCGCTCCGGCGCTCTCAGAGCGATTTTAACTTCTCCCTTCATCCAGGACACCTTGTGCATAGTCTACCCACAAATAGAGTGCTTATATAATAAAGTTCCATGAACAAGAGTGCTCCAGGCACAGGCATATGGATGCTTAGGGTCATGGTCCTCTTGCTCACGGCCATACTAGCCATGCCCGATCTCGTCCGACCTCGGAAGCTAAGCAGGGTTGGGCCGTGTTAGTACCTGGATGGGAGACCGCCTGGGAATACGCAGGGCTGTAAGCTTTTCGTTCCTCCGCGTTACCGAGGAGAGGCGCGTGCAGCGGCCGAGGAGAGTGCACTCTTTCCGGATAGACATTTATGCATGCTCTCGGGGTTTGAAACATAACTTCCCGGGGTGCCAGTGGGTTGGTTGATGGCTCAAAATGACCGTATAGCGATGGTGGAGTTAGCAAAGTAGTATTGTGTTTTTACCACCTTCCTAGCCGGTGTTATTCACGGACAAATACGGTGCCCGGGGCACACTCTTTGCGGGTTAATAACGTCGCTTTACCGGGGCTTACGGTGAAAATTCAAATTTTGTCCGGACAGGGGAGAGGGGCGGGATCGTAAATCACTTTGAATGGAGTTGATTGGAGACCCCCATCGATGTCGACACTGCTCGGAGTGAATTTAAGCATTTGACGCATGTTGAACTCCCTGTTCATTGAGTTAGAGTTAGTTCATTGAGTTAGTTAATGAGATTTCATGCATTTCAAGTGGCATATTTGTAATCATGACGATGTAGTCATGTCTAAGAATGCATTTCACCATGTTAATGTTAATTATTGTTAATACATGTTAATTCCCAGTATAGTGAAAATACCACCGCTCATCCGTGATCAGACTTAGCTGGGGTGCTGCAGCTGAATAGAGTGCAAAAAAGCAGCATCTGCACACTCAAATATGTGCAAAAAACGATGTTTATTGCAAGCTTTCGGTCCCCAGGCTATCGGACAATGTAAACAAAAGCTGTATGACAAGTTTGTATGACGCAGTTTGACGAGGCTGAAAGCGCACAGGGTTGCCAGATGGGATTGACAATTTACAGCCTAAACTTTCTATAACCTCAAAATCAAGTAGCCCATTCGGCGGTAACCCGCCCCATCTGGCAACCCTGGACGCAACTCTGCAACTCTGGACGCGAAATGCATTTTGGGAAATAGGAGCCGAGCTAGTGTCCATCAAAACCGACTTAAATTTTACCGGAAATAACTGCTCGCCTACTAAATTTCTCACATACTCAAATCTCGCATACTGTACAGTTCGAACGTACTACATACTCAAAATCTACGTCATATCTAGTATGAGTAGTATGCTAGTACGCTATTCCGAACACAGCCCAAGAGTCGTCTTCCTAGTATTTGAGAAAAGCCTGTTGACTATTCAAAGAGTGAAAAGGCTCTTACTTAAACAGCTGCTGAATCAGTCTGATAGTCTTTTTTGATGGGATGTACTTCCTTTGATTTGATGGTTCAATGGTAAGTCAATACATCAATGAATACCTGCCCAAAGAAATGTTAGAGTAAAGTATACTCGCCTTCCCTATGAGCATCATGTTTGTTTGAATGAATGTTAGGGGTGGAACGGTACATGTATTCGGTACGGGTCCTTTGGTTGGGTACGTGTGTGTACCGAACGAATGCAGCGTTCTTTTACCTACTGCACGTGCAGAACTTTTTAAAGTGTTGAAGTATTCTCGCATGCGCACACACGTCACACAGAGAGATTGCCAGTAGTTTAGTTTAAACTAGAGCTTGAAGTTCCTCAAGTATCTCCTAAGTCCCTTAATTACGGTTTCAAAGTTACCTACAATGACAATGGACAGGTGGGTCGGACCAAAGCTATATATGCCGGCATTATTCAACTGCGATCGGGTATGCGACTGGCTGTACGTCGAACTTGCTCACTCATTTGAGACCGCATCACCCGAATGTGAACATCACAGGTACAAGAAAAAAACAGCGAAGCAAACCCAGCTCCCCTTGCTAATAATTCAGACTGGGCCAAAGCCATAACAAAAGCCATAGGTGTTTTTATAGCAGCGGACCAAACTCCATTGTGGAGAACACAGGTTTTAAACACATGTTGAAAGTAATCGAGCCTTGTTACGTAGTTCCCTCTCGTCCGCATTTCAGCCAGCAAATCATCCCAGCCCTTTATAAACGAGCACAAACTACAGCTGTCCACGACTTATCCAAGGCACCTGCTTCCTTAATTAAGAAAAGAAGACCCACTGTTTGTTCAGTAAACCACTGTTTAGTAAAAATGGAACTTCTGTACGGAAAACGTACCAAACCGTGACTTCAAAACTGCGCTACGTACCGAGCCAAAATGTCTGTGTACCGTTCCACCCCTAATGAATGTGAATGTTTTATTTCTCTCCAGAGAATAGGAGCTTTTTAATTCTAGCACAGAGATCTAAGATGCACTCTCTTTTCTTTATCCACAGATGCAATAATGTTTTGTATATTAGAGGTGTGGAGGAAGAAGAAGAGGATGGGGAGATGAGAGAGTGATGGAAAGATTGTGTGTACCTTTTGTGTTAGATGTATTTTGTGTTTTTGGATTTTCACTATGTGGAATTAACTCTGGGAACAGTATTGTTTTTAGTAACATTTTCAAGAGAAAAGTTTTTTCTTTTTTTCTTTTCTTTTTTTACTGTATATGATCCAAAATGATGTATTTACATTGTGTAACAATAAAAATCAGGATATTATGCCCTTTCTTAAAAACTGTATGTGGTACTATTATTAGTGTGTGTGAGGGAAGTGATACACACACACACACACACACACACACACACACACACACACACGTTAATGTATGTAGGGACAGTGTCCCAAATGTCCAAGGCCCCACCCCTGCATGTCGCACTTTGAACCTGCGAAGCCCTCTTCAAATATTTGTTTAGTGTCCCTAAACCGCTACTCCCACTGACAGAGACAGACGCACTGAGGTACAGAGGTGACTCAAAGTTGTTCCTTTTTTTAAACCAAGTTTACAAATGCCTAAGTACAGGCTGTGGGTCCAGAACGCAAAACAGGTGGTTTTGATTTGCAATAGCGGTGAAAAGTACTTAACGAAAGATGGGATGCAAACGCTGTGTGTTCTGGAGAACAGCAGCCTGATCATCGGACTGTGAGTATTGTCTCGTATTGTATTTAATACTTATTAACATAGTTCACTTTGGAAGGGTTTCACTATCAGCTTTTAAATGGTTGGCAACAGCTAAGCAACATTAACCGACGGTAAGACTCCCAAATAGAATTAGAATGTGAAATCTGGATATTCCAAGTCGTGAGTTTAGAATGATAAGGTTCTATCTCCGTTTAGAATGAGAAGGTTCTATCTCCGTTTAGGGCAGTTCAGAGATATTGAGCGTCAAAGTTTTTACATTATGTTTTGTGAGATGGAACCTTTGTATTTGATTAATTACTAACTCAAAAATGTCAACATTTTAAAAATAACACCACACAGGCATTAATAAACACCTAATAGATCAGATTATGTAAAAAAACTAAATTTTGACCAAAAATGGAGACAGAACCTTATAATTCTAACGTCACGAAGTAACATTTTCACGATATAAAGTTATTGTTGCCTAATCCATGTTAAGTGTGAACTGTATATGTCCTCGTGTAGTGACGGTCTGATCACAGCCGTGGGACCGGCGGACATCATCCAGTCCCGGTACAGCGGAGAGTCCTTCTCTAAACTGATCGATGCGACAGGGATGTGTGTCATACCTGGCAAGTATCACTGCGGCACCTCTACTGCTGGTAGTAGTGGAAAGGTGAAATAATAGGCGACCATTTAGATTGACTAGATTAGTGACTATTCTCATAATAGATTCTATTACCTATTACCTATCTATTATTATTATTATTCTATTACTGTTATTATCTACCATTCTCATTATAGAGTAAAATAATGTTGCCCATAGTATTTATTTATTTGAATGGTAAATGCAGTTGTCAGTGCTTATGCAGGTTGGTGGTTGTGTTGCAGGGTTGGTGGATGCCCACACCCACCCAGTATGGGCTGGTGACAGGGTGCATGAATTTGCCATGAAGGTAAATGTGACCGCCACTTCTCATAAATACATATACATCTATATGTACATATGTATTAGAGGTGGGATGCGATTAAAAAAAGTAATCTAAATCGCATATATTTGACACGAGAAGCAACCGTTTTCAATTCAAATGGATTTGGTATATGAGTGAATCAATGAATAGACATATACATACGTTTAAAGCAGCAAAATAATGTTTATTTTAGCTACACAGACCAACAGATCACACAATGTACCTGACCTAATGTTACACTAACCCTCCCCACCCTCCCCTACCCACCCAAATATCCTTGGTCAAAATAATAAACATGTAATATGTTGTCTGCAAGGGAGAACAGTCTCTCACCAGGGACAGCAGTGTCAGGGCTGGACAAATACCCCCCAAAAAGTGAACGCGTTATTATTATTATAATATTATAATCACACATTTTCTGTAATTAATTAATCG